>NW_028120815.1:600000-938000 GCF_965178545.1 Coloeus monedula | reverse complement strand
CTGCCCAGCATGCTCCTTTTGCCACCAAACTGCGGGAAAATAGAAACTGTCCAACACCATCTTTGAAGTGTCAGAGAATCAGGCCCTGTGGAACCAACGAGCCCTTGGGACACAGGAGGATCTCGTGTAACCCAGGGTCAGTTCTGCCACTGCAGATCCAAAGAGATCCTTGTGACACTGTGGGGCCTTGTGGAACCCTTCTGCCCTGGTCTCTGCACCAAGGAGACCCTTGTGCCACTGCGGGACCTTGTGCAGCCAAGGAGAGCATTGTGAGAGTGCGGGGCCATGGAACCAAGGCACCATTGGGACCTTGTGGGGCCTCCTGGACTCAAGGGACCATTGCCACACTGTGGGGCCTCATGGAATGAAGGGTCCATGGTGCCACTGCAGAGCCAAGGACACCATGGTTACGCTGCGGGGCCATGGAACCAAGGCACCATTGGGACACCCCGTGGCCTCATCCTCTGGAATTCCAACACATCTGAGGGATGGCAGCACCTGCAGGCAGCACGGAAGGATTCTGGGGAGAGCCTTTGATCCCTGCTCCAAAGGAAATCAGAGAAAGAGCCCTGCTCAGATCAAGGCACCTTTTCCTTTTCCTTTCCCTTTTCCTTTTTCTTTTCCTTTTCCTTTTCCTTTTCCATTCCCTTTCCCTTTCCCTGTTCCTTTTCCTTTTCCTTTTCCTTTTCCTTTTCCTTTTCCTTTTCCTTTTCCTTTTCCTTTTCCTTTTCCTTTTCCTTTTCCTTTTCCTTTTCCTTTTCCTTTCCTGGTGTAAACTGTTGACCTGCCTGTAAGGTGCAGCAAAAGCTTTGCAGGGTTTGGTTCAAGGTCCCCAAGGTGGGAACAGGGAAGTGTTCGAGTCCCTTCTAAGAGAAGGCTTGGAGTCTTTGTGCCATGACTGCCTGGGATGCATGGAACAAGTGTGTTCTGGCAGACTCTGGGACCTCGAGAGCAATCCCATGCAGGAGCCAGCACTGGCCCTGCACCCTGGTGGGAGCAGCGTGGTGCGGATGGGAAACGGGCAGCTGGGTGTGCAGTGGGAACCTCGAGCCAGGTCCTAGAAGGCCAGGCTTTAGCTTTGAACAGAGCAGCACAAAAAGCAGAATGAATGACCTTGCCTAGAAATCCCTGAAGGACAAAGGGTGACCATATGGACTGATTTGAACTCTGGGTTTGCAATAATACACGCCCAGGGAGCCACATGGAAGGAAAGGGCACAGAGGTCTCCAGTGAGTACAAAAAGAAATCAGTCACCTACTGCAGAGTGTGCCAAAGCCAAAAGAAGTGGCCCTGCTGCCCTTGTAAAGCCCATGGATTTGGAGACTCCCCAGGTAATCCAGGGAATCCATTGGCTGACCAAGCAGCTCAAGAGGGGGCTGCAAAAGCTCTCCTTGCACTAATACCTAGCAAAAACTGGAATGTTCTGCAACAACAACCAGATTCCAGTGATCAGGACAGGCAGTCAGCCCCAGCAGCAGCAGCAGCTATGGAAAATCCCAGCAGGTGATTGGTAACCCCGTGTGGGCAGGTAATTGTAGCTCCACAATTAATGTAGAACGGAACTAAAACATCAGGAACCACATGAGGAAATGGAGAATATGGTGGCCAGTTTACAAAGGCATCTAGTAAGCAGAAAAATGGCAAAAAATAATGGATCAGTTGTTGAGAAAGATGGGATTGGTTTTGAAGGAAGAAGGCTGCCTCCAGGGCTGGTTAAATGGGAATCACCAGGTGATTTTGGCCAACTGATTTTGCAGAAGTGCCCAGGCAGAAGGGGACTGGCACATTTTGGTATTGGTGGATCCTTTTTCTGGATGGCCAGAAGCTTTCCCATATGGCACCAACAAGACAAGGGAAGGCTCAGAAGTTTTGCAGAAATTAATATTTAATAGCACTGGGACTAACTCTTGTAAGCCTTAAAAGGTGCATGGTTCTCAACAGATCATTGGGGCTGGACTCGCCTGTACATCCTTTCCAACCAGGAGATGCAGTGTGCACCAGAACCTGGAATTTTGGCACAATCCAGCTCAAGTGGAAGGGACCATCTCAAGTCCTCCTGGTAACCTACCCTGCACTCAAGGTAGAAGGAATCCAACTCGGGGTTCATCACATGTGGGTAAAACCAGCAAGCACACATTAAACACAGCAGAAACAAGACTGACTGACACCGTGGGGTTTTACATAAATCCTATTGTTTGAGGTATTGAATATGATTTTCTAAGGGGATACTATTTATTGGATCTAGATGGAGATGATCAATAATTGTGTATTTATAATAATAATAGAAACGATGTTCCTGACTTCTGGGAAGGGAAATGCGGTTTTCAAAGTCACTGCAAGATGTTGGCAGATGACAGAATGTAACCCCTTAACAGCTTGTTTGCCAGCACCAACCTCTGCAGAAAATCCAGTTCCACGGGGAGCTTCAGTCAGCAATTTGACAAAAATCTGGGAACACGTGTGGGAAGGAAATAGCACCCAGGGCACCTGGACAGGGATGGAAGGAGAATATTCCTTACCATGGACACATCAGAACAATACTGCTGAGAATTGTAACATTTCCAAAGCGGATCTGGAAATTACCTCAGGAAATATTGATCAGCTGACAGATTGCACTGATACCCCCTGGGGCTGTCAAATTCCAGCAGTATGGAATGGCCCTCAGACAGGACACTGGGAATGTTTGCAGCCAGTTCAGGGGTGTCTGGGCTGGGCAGGGAGCCCAGGCCTCCCACAGGACCCCTTAGAGGTGGGTATAAAATATCCAGATTTAACAAGGTCAAGGCCAAAGGATCCCAGGACCAAGGAAAAGTGGGATTGCCCTGGGACAGACACTTGAGCTGTTTGGAATGCTGAGGTCCAGCGGCTCCTGGCTGTGGCCCAGGCTCTGAGGCTGGGCTGTGTTTGTAGAAATGATTCTGCCTTTCTCAGGGACACCTGGGCTGAGCCAACAAACAAGGAGCCTTGGAGAGGCACAGAGTGTCAGCAGGACACGGTCAGATCCTTAGGAGCCCCAGGATGGGTGGGAAGGGATGGAATTTGGAGCACACGTTTCCCCTGGGAGAATCAGGAGCACCACGGACACTGGGGGTATGAACGTTCCGTCCCTCGTGCAAGGAGTCACCACCGGGAACCCGACTGTGGGGAAAGGTTAAAGGGGATGGAACTGGGAAACATCCCAGTGCGGGAACTCCAGCGGGATGGATTTTAGAATCCATCCCTGCTCCGCAAAGATCTGCCTTTAGGAACAGACCAGCCCCACACCATTGGGCTCTGCCAATGGGAACTTCAGTGAATGCAGCTCCTTTGGGGTTTGCTGAAATAAAGGAACAATTGCCAGCCCCAGCTAAAATGACCTTCCAGAGCAGATTGGCTTTAGCCCCATTGCTGCTACATGGACAGGGAGTGTGTGGATTCTTGAACTGAAACAGCAACACTTGTTGTGTGCACATTCCAAATGTGATGCTGGGTTGGATGATCAGGTAGAGAGGATAAAATCGGCTGCTGCATCCAGCAGGGAATTAAGGGGAGGGTTAGACTGTAACTGTTTGGATAAAATATTTAGAGGACTTGGATTTTCCCTGACTGATGGTTGGCCTCACTTTTGCAAAGTCTAACTGGGATCACAGCACTACTTGTGCTTATGACACTTGCTTTGAGCTGTGTAAAGAACATGGCTGTGAAAGCAGCTGAGGAACTCGTGGGACGTGAGTAAAGGAGCAGAGTGAGGCTTCTGAAGGCTTGAAGGGAAGAGAAGCTTCACAGCCCTCCAAGGGGGGGGAAATTTGCCAGATGAAAAACCGTTTGCACCTGGTGGGTTCATACAATGCTTCTTCTCCAAAAGCCACTGGCCATGGACCCGCCCAAGGCTGATTCTGTGGGCAGCAACCAGCCCAGGTGTGCCAACTTTCACCAGTTCACCGGGCAGTAAGGGCTGGCTTTGGGGTCAGCGACCAGCAGGGACCCCCAAGGAGACCCCCAGGGCAGAAGAAGGGATGTGCAAAGGGGTGGGGGAAATCTGCAATGATTTTGGGGCAATGATGATCGTGTGTGTGTTTCTGGTGGGACAATCTGGGAATGTGTCTGTGAAGCACAGTCTGCAAACAGGAACATTCCTGAACTCGGCACCCACGGCTTTGGGAGGGGCTCTCCCCTCGTGCATCCGGCCCAATAAAGAATGCTGCTGCTTCGTGCTGCGCTGGTGCTGAGGAGGTTTTGTTTCACTGAAGTTGTGGGAACACCTCTGTGCCTGTGTCACAGACCCCCAGAGCAGCTGTGATGTCAGAAAGGGGCTGTGTGACATCACAGAGTTGGCTGCGACATCACAGAGTGGGTTGTGACATCACAGGGTGGCTGTATGACATCATAGAGTCTACTGTGACATCATGGAGCACCTTTATGACATCACAGAGTGGTTCTGTGGCATCACAGAGTGGTGCTGTGGCATCACAGATTAGGCTATGACATCACAGGGCAGAGGTCAGATATCATCTAGCAGACTGACATCACAGAGCACTTGTGACATCACAAAGCAGGTTGTGACATCACAGGCTGCTGGTGTGACATCACAGAGTGGTCGTGTGACATCCCAAAACAGGCTGTGGCATCACAGGGCGGCTGTATGACATCATAGAGTCAGCTGTGACATCACAGAGCAGCTGTGTGATATCACAGAGAGGACTGTGACATCACAGGTGGTGTGACATCACAGAGTGGCTATGACATCACAGGGTTGCTATGTGACATCATAGAGTGAGCTGTGACATCGCAGATAAGGCTGTGATATCACTGGGCAGAGGTCTGACATCATAGAGGAGACTATGAAATCACTGAGTGGTTGAGAATGTCCAACACCAAAGCTTCGAGCCAACAACAGCTCCTGGAGGGGATTCTGCCCCCTCTGCCTGTCCTGGGAGCCCAAGGGCAACGCCCCGGGCACAACAGCCCAGAGTGCTGGAGCACAGTGTCCCTGCGCCAGGCCGTGTTCCCTGGCTGTCCCCTGTCCCTCGGCTGTCCCCTGTCCCTCGGCTCTCTGGGGCCGGGGGTGGCAGCAGCCCTGGGGGAGAACAACCCTGAGCCCCGGCTGGGCCAGTTCCCCCAGTTCCACCTGGGGTGGGGCCCAGGTCACTCCCAGCATGGGCCCTGGGGCTCCCAGTCACCCCCTGTATGATCCCAGTCACTTTCAGTTACACTCAGTATGATCCCAGTCACTCCCAGGATGATCCCACTATGATCCCACCATGGTCCCAGGTGTTCCCATTCACCCGTCTGTGCCCCCCAGATTTCTTCTGCAGCCCCCCCGTCAGAGTGGGGGGTGGGGGCCGAGTGCTGGTGCCCCCCTGCCTGCAGCAGATCCAGCGGTGAGGGGAGTTCAGGGGTCCCTCAGCATTTGGGGTCCCCTGGGATTTGGGGTGAACCCCCCGGGCCCCCCAGGATCTCCCTGAACACGCTGACGCTGCCCGTGCGCAGCGAGAAGGTTCATACCCGGCACGGGGTCCCCAGCTCTGTCACCGGCATCGCCCAGGTACCCCAAAACCTCCCGGGAATCCCCAACACCCCCCCGGGGAACCCCAACCTCTCCTGGGACCCCGAAAATATCCCCGGGACTCTCCAAAAACTCCCCAGGACCGCAAAGCCCCATACAGACCCCCCAAAACCCTCTCAGGACACCAAAATTCCCACGGGACCTCCCAACACCCCCCGGACCCTCTTGAGAAAGTTTATACCTGGCACGGAGTCCCCATCTCCATCACCGGCAGGGACCCAAAACAGCCTTGGGACACCCAAATATTCCCCTTGTGATCGCCCAAACCCCCACTTTGAGACCCCTGAAAACTCCCCTCGGGAACCCCAAAAAACACCGGGACGCCAAAAACCCCCGGGACCCACAAAACCCCCCCAGGAGCCCCTCGCGAATGTTCAGACCCAGCACGGGGTCCCCATCGCCATCATCGGCACCACCCAGGTACCCCCAAACCCTGCCGGGACCCCCAAACCCTGCCGGGACCCCCAACTCCCCCCGGGGCTCCGCTGCCGGAATCAACGGGAGTGGTGTTGCCCTTTTAACGGGAGTTACAGTGGGCACCGACTTTACCGGGGCATCTTAAAGCGCCGATGGTAGAGCGAACCCCAACATTTCACCCGGGGGGCACTCTCCCGTTTGCTGCACTCGGGGGAGCCCCGAACGGCGACGGCTCCTGGGCTGAGCCCCGCACTCAGCCGGGGCTGGGGAGGGAACGGGGAGGGCTGGGACGGGCTTTGGGGGTGCTGGGCTTAACTGGGGGACCCCACTGGAAGCCCTTTGCCGCTGTCCCACCTGCCCGGATCCGCAGCCGCTCGGGCCGGGAGCATCGCCCGCCCCGCATCCCGCAGGTGCCCGGGGAGGGGGAGCTCGGCCCAAACATGCCGGGCGGTGTTTTTGGAGGGGGGAGGGATATTTGGAGCTCGCAGGGAATCGATTTGGGGCTCGCTGTTTCATGCTGTCTGTCGGGGCGGGCGGCGCGATGTTTGGAGCTTGCGGGGCTCCAAAGGCGAGCCGCAGATGCCCCGGCGGGGGCGGATATCGGGGGGTCCCGGGAGGTGTTTTTGGGGGTGGCGGTGGCGGCAGAGCCCCGGCGGGGGCGGGGGGATGCGGGTCCCCCCGCGGTGGGGGTTGGGCTTCCCGGGCCGGGCCCTCCGAGCTCTGCCGGGGCCCCGTGGGGACGGCGTGGGGACGGCGCGGGGCCGGCGGGGGCGGGGGGACACCGGTTTTGGGGAGCCCCGGGAGAGCCGCGGCTTCCCTAAGCGGGACCCCGGAGAGAGGAGAGCCCCAGAAGGCCAAAGCGGGGAGCCCGAGAGGGGGGACCCCTGGGATTGGCGGGACCCCGGCGGGGGGGTCTGGGGGCTGCAGGGGCGGCACGGCCGGGAAAGGGGCTCGGGGGTCCCGGGGCCGGGAAAGGGGCTCGGGGGTCCCGGGGCTGGAAAGGGGCTCGGGGGTCCCGGGGCTGGGAAATGGCTGCTCCCAGTATGAGCGCAGTTCCCTCCCCGAGTGGTTCCAGTTTCCTCATCAGTCCCAGTATGAGCCCAGTCAGTCCCAGTATGATCCTGGTCACTTCCCCTCACTCCCTGCAGAATCCCTGTTACTCCCAGTATGAACCCAGTCACTCCCAGTCACTCCCCATTAGGATGCAATTTGCCCCCAGCACAGTCTCAGTTGCTCCCAGTTCTTCCCACTTTTGTCTGGTGTGTTCTCAGTTCTCCCAGTTGCCCCAGGATAGTCCCAGTCACTCCCAGTATGATGCCAGTCTCTCCCAGTAGGGCCCCAGTCACTCACATTTGCCCCCAGTTGCCCCCAGCATGGTCCCAGTTCTCCCCGGCACATTCCCAGTCACACCCAGTGTGGTCCCAGTCACCACCTACATGGTCTCAGACACTCCCAGTATATCCCAGTTGCCCTGACCATTCTTGTGGTCATTCCCAGGCACTCCCAGTTATCTCAGCATAGATCAGTTGCCCCCAGATTTATCCCAGTCACTGCCAGTACATCCCAGTTGTCACCAGCATGCATCCTATCATTCCCAGTTCCTCCCAGTGCATCCCAGTGCATCCCCAGTAGGCTCTCAGCATGGGCCTGGTCGCTCCCAGTAACCCCCACTGACACCCACTATAATCCCAGGATGATCCCAGTCACTCCCAGTATGATGCCAGTGGTCCCCAGGGTGTTCCCAGTTGCTCCCTGTCAATGCCAGCATGAGCCCAGTAGCCTCCAGTATGATCCCTGTGACTCCCTGTCTCTCCCAGTATATTCCAGTCACCCCCAGCATGCTCCCAGTCCCTCCCACTTCTTCCCAGCTGCTTTCAGCACGATTCCAGTTGCTCACAGCCACTCCCAGTCAATCCCAGTATGATTCCAGTCACCCTCAGTATGATGCCAGTCTCACCCAGCATGGACCCACTGTGATACCGGTATGATCCCAGTTGCCCCCAGCATAGTTCCAGTTGTTCCCAGTTCCTCCCAGTATGATCCCAGTTGCCCCTAGAATAGTCCCAGTCATGCCCAGTTGCCCCCAGCATAGATCCAGTTGCTCCCAGGTGCATCCAGCGTGGTCTCATTTCCCCCCAGCATGATCCCAGCTGTTCCCAGTGTGGTTCCAGTCACCCCCAGTATGGTTACAGACACTCCCAGTATATCCCAGTTGCCTTCAGCATGCTTGTAGTCATACCCAGGCACTCCCAGTTGCCCCAGTAAGGTTCCAGTTACCGCAGAATGATCCCAGTCTTTCCCAGTTACTTCCAGGGTCCTCCAGCATGATCCCAGTTTCTGTCAGTTGCCCAAAGTGTAGTCCCAGTTGCTCCCAGTATGATGCCAGTTGTGGTCTCAGTCCCCTCAGCATGGTTCCAGTACCTTCCAGTTGATCCCAGTTACTCCCAATGTGTCCACATTTTCCTCCCAGCATGGGCCCAGCAGCTCCCAGTAACCCCCAGTCAGGTTCCATTCACACCCACTGTAATCCCAGTGGCTCCCAGGATGATCCCAGTAGGACCCGTAGTCACTGCCAGTATGGTTCCAGTCACTTCCAGTATGGTCCCAGTGTCCCCAAATGTGATCCCAGCTGCTCCCTCTCAATGCCAGTATGATCCCAGTTGCACCCAATCACCCCCAGTATGATCCCAGTCACTCCAGGTACTCCCAGTATTATTCCAGTCATGCCCAGAGTGCCTCCCTGTCACTCCCAGTGTGGGCCCAGTTGCTCCCAGTATGAATCCAGTCACTCCAAGTTCCTCCAAATACGATCCCATTTGCTCCCAGCATGGTCTCTGTTGCTCCCAGTCACCTCCAGTATGGTTCCAGTCATGTCCAGCACCTTTCCAGTCCCTTGCAGTCTGATTCCAGTATGATCACAGTCCCTCTCAGATACTCCCAGTATCATCCCAGTCAGTTCCAGTAGGATCCCAGTATGACCCCAGCATGGGCACAGCTGCTCCCATTATCTTCCAGTGTGGTTCCAGTTGAACCCAGTTGCCCCAGTTCAGACCCAGTCACTCCCCACATGAGGTTGAGCGCTCCCTGAATTCACAGCCCCCCACCCGTGGGATCATCGCCCCCCATCCCGCAGGTGCCCGGGGAGGGGGAGCTCGGCCCAGATATCCCGGGGGGTTCCCTGGGTTGGGTTTTTTGGGGGGATGTTTGGAGAATGAAGAACTCCAAAGCTGAGCAGAAAATGCCCCTTGTGAGGACATTGGGGGTCCCCAGGAGGTGTTTCTGGGGGTCCCGGTGGCGGTGCCAGCAGAGCCCTGGCAGCGGGCAGGGGGATGTGGGGTACGCCCCGTGGTGGGGGTTGGGTCTGCCCGGGTCAGGCACGGCCACCTCCAGCCCGGAGCCAGGGGGCTGCGGGACCCCTTGGGAGAGCCGGAGGGGGAACCTCGGGAGCCCCAGAGTGGGACGAGCAGAGAGGGGCAGTACCGGGAGCAGGGGAGCCCCGGCAGTCTGGAGGAGCGAACCCCTGTGACCCCCAGGGCCCCAAAGTGGGGAGCCCAGAGAGGGGGGAGCGCCGCCATTCGCGGGACCCTCAACAGCCTGGAGAGGGGCAGGGGGGACTCCTTGGACCCCCTGCACCCCGAAGCAGAGAATAAGGGGAGAAGGGACCTGGGGACCCCATAACCCCCAGCATCCCTAAGTGGGGAGACCAAAGGGGGGAGCTTTTGGATTCCTGGACTCCCAGCAGCCTGGGGAGGGTGGAGACCAAGGAGAGAGGAGGAATCCCAATGAAAGAGGGACCCCAGCAGCTGGGACAGAGGGGACCCCCAAACACCAAAGGGGAGAGACCAGAGAGAGGGAACTCCTGAGAGGCTTTTTCAGAGCAGATTTTTATGGACACACAGTGCCCAGTGACTTCTAGAGATGGACTTGGGCAGAGGGACCTTAAACTCAATGTGCTCATCCCTTGTTTTCCCCAAACCAGGATTTCCCATTCCCAGCCCTTGGCCAGATGAAGGAGGAGGCTGCGAGGAAGAGGAAGATGCCCCGGGAGCCCCAGGCAGGTGAGGAGGAAGTCAGTGCCCCTTTCCCCTCTCTCCTGCTCCATCTCCCAGCCCAGCATCGCCCCCGGCTGCAGGACAACCCCGCTGCCGACGCCGTCCTGCCGGGGACGGACTGGGGGGATCTCCTTGCCCTTCCCTGTGGCCCGGAGGCAAATCCCATCCTCTCCTTGTCCTTCCTCCCCAGACAAGGAGCTGAGCACAGAGCCCAGGGAGGACAAATCCCCGCGGCAGAACCTGGTGGAAGAGGCCGTTTTGAGCGGCTCCACGGCCCTGGAATCCAACGGGGAGGAAAAGCCCCAGAGATCCCACATGAGGAGGGGCTGCAAACGCAGCCCAGGGTGCTCTGAGGAGGAAAGACCCACCCTGTGCCGGGAAGGCGGCCGGAGATCCAGGCAGAGGTCAGAGCTGGTGGTTCATGAGCAGCTTCGTGGCAGGGAGATGCCCCACACGTGTGGGGAATGTGGGAAGGGCTTCAGCCGGAGCTCCCACCTGATCCGCCACCAGATGATCCACACCGGGGAGAGGCCCTACGAGTGTGGGGAGTGTGGGAAGAGGTTTCACACCAGCTCCAATCTCCTCCGGCACCAGCGGATTCACACGGATGAGAGGCCCTTCCGCTGCCCCGACTGCAGGAAGGGCTTCAGGTACAACTCTGACCTCATCAAGCACCGGCGCATCCACACCGGGGAGAGGCCCTACGAGTGTCCCCAGTGTGGGAAGGGATTTCAGACCAGCTCCAGTCTCCTCTGGCACCAGCGGATTCACACGGATGAGAGGCCCTTCCGCTGCCCCGACTGCAGGGAGGGCTTCAAACGAAACTCCCACCTCGTCACCCACTGGCGCATCCACACTGGGGAGAGGCCCTACGAGTGTCCCCAGTGTGGGAAGAGCTTCTCACAGAGCTCTACCTTGACCCAACACCAACAGAGGCACCGCTAAGGGAAGCCCTGCGAGTGCCCCGACTGTGGCAAGAGCTTTGTCCTCTGCTCCAACTCCATCTCCCATCAGAGGAGCCACGTTTGGCAGAGCCCTGGTGACCCACATTCCCTGTGATCCAGGTTGGGAAGAGCCCTGGCTGGTGCTCTCCACGTTCTCCTGGATCCCTGTAGGCACCTGGGTGAACGCAGGGGCAGGAACATCCATCGGGACTCAGATCAACATTGGAGATTCAATGGGAAGAGCTGATTTTTTACCTTTACACCCTAAAATTTTCATCTACTCTGTACAATTGTTTCTTCTGGTGCTATCAAGCAACCCTGGATGATCTTGGAGATCTTCTGCAGCCTAAGTAATTTCTGTGTTAATCCCATTGAAACAGTAAAAATTGGCGTAAAAATAAATTAAACAAAGAGGTCTAAAGCGGTGCCATTTTACCAGAATTTGGGGGTGAATTTGGGGTTCAGGGGAATATTTGGGAGGATCTGAGTGTTGTGAAGCCATGAAGCCAGGCAGATTGGGGCCACAATCTCGTAGTTCTGGGGGCAGAACATGTCCACCTGAGCCCATCTGTTCTCCAGGAATTCCGGTTGTGTGTCCCAGTCCCTGGCCTGGGTCTTCCCCTTTGGGGTGTGGCCCTCAAAGTGCCCAAATCGCTGCTGAAGTGCCTGAGCTGCTCTGGGCTGTGGATGTTCCTGTGCCCCAGCCTGTCCTGGTCGGTACCATGGGGGGTGGGAGGGGGTTTGGGGGCTCCTTGGGGGACTGGGAGGGGCTTTTGTGGCCCTTGGAGCCACTTACAGTGATGGGATGGGGTTTAGGGGGATTTTGAGGCAGTCTCTGAGGGAGTTTTGGGTGCTGGCAGGGCTGTGTGGCTGGGAGACAATTTGGGTGTGTGTTTGGGGAGATGGAAAGGGGATTTTGTGGCTTTTGGGGCCATTTCTATTGCAGGGAGTGGTTGGGGGAGTCCTGGCTGGGAGCTGTGGGGTGGTTTGAGGGGTCTGGGAGTGGCTGTGGGGCTGGGAGGGGGTTTTAGGGCAGATGTGACCTCCCCCCCAGACCCCCAAAGCTGCCACCAGAACCCACCCCCCGAGATGCTGCTGGGGGTCGGGGGCTCCATGTGGGGGTTCACCCTCCTGGCACTGCATGAGAAGGTGAGGGGGGGTCCCCAGGGGCCGTGTGTGTCCCCCCAGAGCATGTGTGACCTCCCCCATCCCGGTGTCACCCCCTTTTCCCTGCCCACAGGGCTCCTGAGGCAGCCCCTGCTGCCCTGGGAGGGAATTTGGGGAGGGGGCAGAGGGGGTGCGCAGCCCCCGCCGGGGGATGACCCCGGCCCAGCGCCCTTCGTTCAGCACCGAGCTGGGCTTGGGGCCGCAGGAGGAAGAGGCCGATGGGAAGCAGATCCTGCAGGGGGGACAGGGCTTGGGCTCAGGGCAAGGTCCTGCCCTGCACACCTGGCTCAGGTGTGAGCCTGCCCCGGGAAGGGAGCGGGACATTGCCATCCCCACGGATCAGGGCTGGGAGCAGCGCTGGGAGCACGGACATGGAAATCCTGGGAGCCACTGGGACCGCCCTGGGGGCTGAATGATCCCCCCCAGCACCTTTCCAGGCCGCCCTGCGAGCTGAGAAATGCTCGCTGGGCCTCGGCCTTGGCCAAGAGCCCCCGGGCTCAGCTGCTCTGAGCTCAGGCGCTGCCGGCTCCCGCAGCCCGCCCAGGGCCGCCCTGCCCGTGCCGGGGCTGTACTGGAATTCTCTGCTGCTGCTGGGCCACTCGGGGGCTCTGGCCCAGCAGGAAAGGTGACCCTGAGCCAGGAGCTTTCCTTGGCCGCAGCAAAGCCTCAGCACGGAAAGACCTTCCCAGCGCTGGGCCCTGGGCCGGGAGGGATTGTGCCACCAGAGCTGTCCCTCCATTTCTTCTGCCAGGCAGCTTTAGCACAGGAGAAGTGGAGAAGCCAGAGCTGCCTCTCAGCTTTCCGCAGTCCTGCAGAGGAATCCTGTGTTGGAAGCAGCCTGGGAACAGGGTTGAGGTGGCAGGGCAGGGGAATTGAGAGCCCTTTCCTCCGCCGTGGGCCCAGGCTCTGGCCCTTGCCCTTTGCAATGGCCCTGCAGCTGCCAGAGGGGCCTTTTTGGCTCAGCTGAGAGCAGTCCTGCTGCAAGGCTGTCCTCGAGCTGCTTGGGCTGCACATGTGCCCAGGGAATGTTCATTGCTTGCAGTCTCAGGCGCTGTGGGTGTGCAGGTGTAACTACTGCAGGAGGGAACAGCTCTGCTGGGGGCAGTTCTCTTTGTCTTGGTGGTTTTTCTGTTGAATGAACGTTCCCTGCCAGCTGTGGGCAGAGCTGTGTAGCTGTATGTGCCACTTGTGTGTGGCACTGTGGCTCAGGAGGTGGCCAAGGGGAGCTTGGCCGAGGTGTGGGCAGAGGAATGGCCATCAGGCCAGGCTGGGGGGTCAGCGGCCGGTCAGTTGCGTTGCGTGGCCGCGGCTCTGGAGGCTCGTGTGGGAGCGTGTGCAGGGCTGGAAGGCTGGGGCTGCCGCCGCTGTGTCCCAGAGCCGGGAAGGCCGGGGCTGGCCCGGCCCTGGCCCGGCCCCGCCAGCTCTGGCAGCTGCCGGCGGGGACACAAAGGGCAGCTCCGAGCTGCGGCCGCTGCGCTGCGGCCGCACAAAGGCAGCGCCCGCAGAGCTCCAGGGCAAGGTCCTGGCCCTGGCTCGGGGCTGGGCCGGGGCCAGCGGCAGAAAATCAACTTGCAGCTTGGGCCCCGCAGCAGGGAGGAGCAGCAATTGCTGGCTGAGAGAGACTCTTGCCAAGGGCCTGCGGGGCCGGGCCCCAGGGAACGGCTTCCCGCTGCCCGAGGGCAGGCTGAGATGGGATGTGGGGCAGCAATGGTTCCCTGGCAGGGCGCTCAGGGCCTGGCCCAGGCTGGCCCCAGAAGCTGCGGCTGCCCCCGCATCCCTGCAAGTGTCCCAGGCCGGCTCGGCCATTGGGGCTTCCTGCCCAGGAGGGCTGGGCTGGGCTGGGCTGGGGCTGCTGAGGGCGGGATGGGCTCTGCCTGAGACAGCTGAAGGCTGCGCATGATGAGGCCGGGGGGACCCCGTTCCTCAGTGGGTTCTGGGGTGTCCCACATTCCTGAAGGGATGTCAGGGTATGTCCCGTTCCTGAGGCAGTTTTGGGGTGCCCCCAGTGCTTTGGGAGGGGTTGTGAGAGGGGGTCTCTGGTGCTTGGAAGGGGGACCTATGGTCAGGGATGTGGGGAGCCCATTTTGGGAAGGATGCTGCTGTTTCTGGCAATGTTGAGAGGTTCTGAATGGGCTGTGGGGCCCTGGCTCTCATTTTGGGACTTGAGGTGAGCCCATGGGCACAGCAAGGCCTGAGGAGAGGTTCCAAGCTCCCATTTGGGATGGAGGGATTGAGCGGGTGCCTGCAATCAACTCAAAGCCAGCCCCAGTGTGTCGATGGCAGCCCCAAATGGCTCGATCCGTCAGCCCCAAGGCCCGGCTGTGGGGAGTCAGGAAGCACAGAAGGGGAATTGGTGTCCAGGAGGGGTGGGATGGGATGGGATGGGATGGGATGGGATGGGATGGGATGGGATGGGATGGGATGGGATGGGGTGGGGCTGGCATCGTGGGGGTGGGCTGAAGTTTGGGAGGGATGGGGTGGTTTGGGCACTTGGAGTGGGGCACTCCAGGGAGGAAAACCAGGATCTGCCTTTGGGCTCTGGGCAGCTGCTGAGGAGGTGGCTGTGCCATGGCTGGCTGCAGGCTGGGCACATGTCCTGCCCTGCTGCTCTGCTCCCAAAGGCAGCAATGCTGGGCAGCTTTGGGCCCAGCTCTGAGCACGGCCAGCACGGCCTGGGCACTGCGGGCGGCTGGGACAAGGCCATGAAATCCCACATCTGGCCTTGTTTGGGGCTGTATGGTCAAAGGCAGCTGCCTTGGCTCCTCCTTGAGCCCTGGCCAGGCTTAGGAGGAAGCCAAGAGGAGGATGAAAGCAGATGTTCCTGCACTAGAAGTGCTGTCAGTTTGTTTCTCCAGCACTGTCAAAGCTGGGCCCTCTCCCAGCGGGGTTGGAGCCTCAGCTGTGGCTGGAGGCAGCTGCAGGAATTCCCAGTGTCCGCGAGTGGCTCTCCAGTCCTTGGCTGGGACAGCTTCCCCCAGCTGATGGGTGGCTCTGGGTGCTGGTAAAGTCTGAGGGGAACTGGGGCTGCATCTTGGTTAATCACTGCAGGCAATCTTTGGCAGGGATGACTGGGGGCATTGCTGAGCTGCTCCTGCTGTGATTCTTTGCTAATGATTATGTGCTTTGCTGAGCTTATGCTTTTGTGACTTTTTGCAGATTTGCATTTTATAAATGGCACAACCCCTTCAGTTGGTGTCTGTGCCTTTGGTGCTGACCCTGCCCACCAGCAAATCAGGGCCCCATCCTGCCTGAGTGTTACCTGGGAAGACAAAAACCCTCACTCCAAATGTCCCCCCTTCCTCCTTGTTCCCCCCACTTTATACACTGGCCATGATGTCCTGTGGTCTGGGATATGCCTGGGGTCAGTTGGGGTCAGCTGTCCTGGCTGTGACCCCTGCCAAGCTGCCCCGCACCCCCAGCCCCTCGCCAGCGTGGCCGGACGAGGGGCAGGAAAGGCCTTGGCTCTGTGCAAGCTGAGCAAGAACAAAACCATCTCAGTGGGAGCAACGCTGTGCTCAGCACAGAGCCCAACACAGCCCCAGAGAAAGGGCTGGCAAGGAAATTCCCTGTGGCCCAGCCCACAGCAGCACCCCATGGCCACCCAGCATCACCACGGCTCCACGGGTTCCTTTCCATGGCCCCGGCCCTGGCCACGGGACCTTGTGCTGGTGGCCACGGCAGCCGCCTGTGGCCCAGGGCTGCGTGCCCGTGTCCATGGCAGCAGTGCCCGGCCACGGGCCCTGAGTGCAGGTGACCGTGCCAATGCCCATGGCAGCGGGGCCAAGCGTTGGTGTCTGTGGCACCAAAGTGAGGAACGGGTCCCTGTGGCCGCTGCCGTGGCACCTGAGGGCATCAGCGAGTGTCACTGCAATTGTAGCTGGCACCAGCCCGGCACCGCTCTGTCCTGAGGGCTGCCATGGCAGCCGAGGGCAGCCACAGCTCTGCGGGCAAGTGGCCACGGAGCCTGACTGCAGCAATGGGGCCTGGGGGGGTTTCCAAGGGCACTGGAACTGCTGAGGGTTGCCACGGCATCCAACCCCCTGGGATGTCACACAGCCACCCTGGGATGTCACACAGCCACCCTGGGATGTCACAGCCCATTCTGTGATGTCACAACCAATCAGTGATGTCATAGTCTGCTTTATGATGTCAGACTTCTGCCCTGTGATATCACCGCCTTATCTGCGATGTCACAGCTCAGTCTGCGATGTCACATAGCAACCCTGTGATGTCATAGCCACTCTGTGATGTCACACCACCTGTGATGTCACAGTCCTCTCTGTGATGTCACACAGCTGCTCTGTGATGTCACAGTAGACTCTCTGATGTCATACAGCCACCCTGTGATGTTACAACGCACTCTGTTGTCGCGATAGAGGGGAAACCCAGACGCTCAATATGAGTGATCAGCTGGAATCCGATTTATTGATTGTACCAGAACTCCTTATATACTAACAATAATAGGCTTTATGCATATTCGTAAGGGCGCATTCTAAGTGGTTCACGTCGACTAAGCTGATTCTAAACCCCTCCTTAGACCCCCTTTCGTGGTCAGCAGTTCTGCCTTTTTCCCTGGCCTTCTAACCACAGATGTCCATTGTTTTGCTGCCAAAACCTAACCTTGCTGGCTCTGCAAATAAACCCATAGTTCAGCAGTAAGGCTCAATGGTGGTTCAGTTACTGAGCAAGATACATGTAATATTCTGTAACTTCGGTTGTTACACAGGATGTGTGGTGCATTGTCTTATGAGACCTTGCTCAGCTAGCTGCAAGGGTCTATGTGCCCGTTCTCACGTAGCCAGCTTCTCAGATCAGTAAGCTGCAAAGAATCTGTATATCCCGAATCTATATGTCCCTTTTCACGTAACCAATCTCTCACACCACCCCATTCCTCCCAAACTTCATCCCACCCCAACAATGCCACCCCCACCCATCCCATTCCATCCCCATCCCATCCCATCCCATCCCATCCCATCCCATCCCATCCCATCCCATCCCATCCCATCCCATCCCACCCCTCCTGGACACCAATTCCCCTTCTGTGCTTCCTGACTCCCCACAGCCGGGCCTTGGGGCTGACGGATCGAGCCATTTGGGGCTGCCATCGACACACTGGGGCTGGCTTTGAGTTGATTGCAGGCACCCGCTCAATCCCTCCATCCCAAATGGGAGCTTGGAACCTCTCCTCAGGCCTTGCTGTGCCCATGGGCTCACCTCAAGTCCCAAAATGAGAGCCAGGGCCCCACAGCCCATTCAGAACCTCTCAACATTGCCAGAAACAGCAGCATCCTTCCCAAAATGGGCTCCCCACATCCCTGACCATAGGTCCCCCTTCCAAGCACCAGAGACCCCCTCTCACAACCCCTCCCAAAGCACTGGGGGCACCCCAAAACTGCCTCAGGAACGGGACATACCCTGACATCCCTTCAGGAATGTGGGACACCCCAGAACCCACTGAGGAACGGGGTCCCCCCGGCCTCATCATGCGCAGCCTTCAGCTGTCTCAGGCAGAGCCCATCCCGCCCTCAGCAGCCCCAGCCCAGCCCAGCCCAGCCCTCCTGGGCAAGAAGCCCCAATGGCCGAGCCGGCCTGGGACACTTGCAGGGATGCGGGGGCAGCCGCAGCTTCTGGGGCCAGCCTGGGCCAGGCCCTGAGCGCCCTGCCAGGGAACCATTGCTGCCCCTCATCCCATCTCAGCCTGCCCTCGGGCAGCGGGAAGCCGTTCCCTGGGGCCCGGCCCCGCAGGCCCTTGGCAAGAGTCTCTCTCAGCCAGCAATTGCTGCTCCTCCCTGCTGCGGGGCCCAAGCTGCAAGTTGATTTTCTGCCGCTGGCCCCGGCCCAGCCCCGAGCCAGGGCCAGGACCTTGCCCTGGAGCTCTGCGGGCGCTGCCTTTGTGCGGCCGCAGCGCAGCGGCCGCAGCTCGGAGCTGCCCTTTGTGTCCCCGCCGGCAGCTGCCAGAGCTGGCGGGGCCGGGCCAGGGCCGGGCCAGCCCCGGCCTTCCCGGCTCTGGGACACAGCGGCGGCAGCCCCAGCCTTCCAGCCCTGCACACGCTCCCACACGAGCCTCCAGAGCCGCGGCCACGCAACGCAACTGACCGGCCGCTGACCCCCCAGCCTGGCCTGATGGCCATTCCTCTGCCCACACCTCGGCCAAGCTCCCCTTGGCCACCTCCTGAGCCACAGTGCCACACACAAGTGGCACATACAGCTACAGAGCTCTGCCCACAGCTGGCAGGGAACGTTCCTTCAACAGAAAAACCACCAAGAAAAAGAGAACTGCCCCCAGCAGAGCTGTTCCCTCCTGCAGTAGTTACACCTGCACACCCACAGCGCCTGAGACTGCAAGCAATGAGCATTCCCTGGGCACATGTGCAGCCCAAGCAGCTCGAGGACAGCCTTGCAGCAGGACTGCTCTCAGCTGAGCCAAAAAGGCCCCTCTGGCAGCTGCAGGGCCATTGCAAAGGGCAAGGGCCAGAGCCTGGGCCCACGGCGGAGGAAAGGGCTCTCAATTCCCCTGCCCTGGCACCTCAACCCTGTTCCCAGGCTGCTTCCAACACAGGATTGCTCTGCAGGACTGCGGAAAGCTGAGAGGCAGCTCTGGCTTCTCCACTTTTCCTGTGCTAAAGCTGCCTGGCAGAAGAAATGGAGGGACAGCTCTGGTGGCACAATCCCTCCCGGCCCAGGGCCCAGCGCTGGGAAGGTCTTTCCGTGCTGAGGCTTTGCTGCGGCCAAGGAAAGCTCCTGGCTCAGGGTCACCTTTCCTGCTGGGCCAGAGCCCCCGAGTGGCCCAGCAGCAGCAGAGAATTCCAGCACAGCCCCGGCACGGGCAGGGCGGCCCTGGGCGGGCTGCGGGAGCCGGCAGCGCCTGAGCTCAGAGCAGCTGAGCCCGGGGGCTCTTGGCCAAGGCCGAGGCCCAGCGAGCATTTCTCAGCTCGCAGGGCGGCCTGGAAAGGTGCTGGGGGGGATCATTCACCCCCCAGGGCGGTCCCAGTGGCTCCCAGGATTTCCATGTCCGTGCTCCCAGCGCTGCTCCCAGCCCTGATCCGTGGGGATGGCAATGTCCCGCTCCCTTCCCGGGGCAGGCTCACACCTGAGCCAGGTGTGCAGGGCAGGACCTTGCCCTGAGCCCAAGCCCTGTCCCCCCTGCAGGATCTGCTTCCCATCGGCCTCTTCCTCCTGCGGCCCCAAGCCCAGCTCGGTGCTGAACGAAGGGCGCTGGGCCGGGGTCATCCCCCGGCGGGGGCTGTGCACCCCCTCTGCCCCCTCCCCAAATTCCCTCCCGGGGCAGCAGGGGCTGGCTGAGGAGCCCTGAGGGCAGGGAAAAGGCGGTGACACCGGCATGGGGGGTTCACACACGCTCTGGGGGGACACACACGGCCCCTGGGGACCCCCCCTCACCTTCTCATGCAGTGCCAGGAGGGTGAACCCCCACATGGAGCCCCCGACCCCCAGCAGCATCTCAGGGGGTGGGTTCTGGTGGCAGCTTTGGGGGTCTGGGGGGGAGGTCACATCTGCCCTAAAACCCCCTCCCAGCCCCACAGCCACTCCCAGACCCCTCAAACCACCCCACAGCTCCCAGCCAGGACTCCCCCAACCACTCCCTGCAATAGAAATGGCCCCAAAAGCCACAAAATCCCCTTTCCATCTCCCCAAACACACACCCAAATTGTCTCCCAGCCACACAGCCCTGCCAGCACCCAAAACTCCCTCAGAGACTGCCTCAAAATCCCCCTAAACCCCATCCCATCACTGTAAGTGGCTCCAAGGGCCACAAAAGCCCCTCCCAGTCCCCCAAGGAGCCCCCAAACCCCCTCCCACCCCCCATGGTACCGACCAGGACAGGCTGGGGCACAGGAACATCCACAGCCCAGAGCAGCTCAGGCACTTCAGCAGCGATTTGGGCACTTTGAGGGCCACACCCCAAAGGGGAAGACCCAGGCCAGGGACTGGGACACACAACCGGAATTCCTGGAGAACAGATGGGCTCAGGTGGACATGTTCTGCCCCCAGAACTACGAGATTGTGGCCCCAATCTGCCTGGCTTCATGGCTTCACAACACTCAGATCCTCCCAAATATTCCCCTGAACCCCAAATTCACCCCCAAATTCTGGTAAAATGGCACCGCTTTAGACCTCTTTGTTTAATTTATTTTTACGCCAATTTTTACTGTTTCAATGGGATTAACACAGAAATTACTTAGGCTGCAGAAGATCTCCAAGATCATCCAGGGTTGCTTGATAGCACCAGAAGAAACAATTGTACAGAGTAGATGAAAAATTTAGGGTGTAAAGGTAAAAAATCAGCTCTTCCCATTGAATCTCCAATGTTGATCTGAGTCCCGATGGATGTTCCTGCCCCTGCGTTCACCCAGGTGCCTACAGGGATCCAGGAGAACGTGGAGAGCACCAGCCAGGGCTCTTCCCAACCTGGATCACAGGGAATGTGGGTCACCAGGGCTCTGCCAAACGTGGCTCCTCTGATGGGAGATGGAGTTGGAGCAGAGGACAAAGCTCTTGCCACAGTCGGGGCACTCGCAGGGCTTCCCTTAGTGGTACCTCCGTTGGTGTTTGGTCAAGGTAGAGCTCTGTCTGAAGCTCTCCCCACACTCGGGACACTCGTAGGGCCTCTCCCCGGTGTGGATGCGCCTGTGGGTGACGAGTTGGGAGTTTTGTTTGAAGGCCTTCTTGCAGTCGGGGCAGTGGAAGGGCCTCTCATCCGTGTGAATCCGCTGGTGCAGGAGGAGATTGGAGCTGGTGTGAAACCTCTTCCCACACTCCCCACACTCGTAGGGCCTCTCCCCTGTGTGGATGCGCCGGTGGGTGACGAGGTCAGAGTTGTACCTAAAGCCCTTCCTGCAGTCGGGGCAGCGGAAGGGCCTCTCATCCGTGTGAATCCGCTGGTGCAGGAGGAGATTGGAGCTGGTGTGAAACCTCTTCCCACACTCCCCACACTCGTAGGGCCTCTCCCCTGTGTGGATGCGCTGGTGGCGGATCAGGTGGCAGCTCCACCTGAAGCTCTTCCCACATTCCCCACACTTGTGGGGCTTCTCCCCATTGTGAAGCTGCTCATGAACCACCAGCTCTGACCTCTGGCTGCATCTCCGGCCGCCTTCCCGGCACAGGGTGGGTCTTTCCTCCTCAGAGCACCCTGGGCTGCGTTTGCAGCCCCTCCTCCTGCAGGATCTCGGGGCTTTTCCTCCCCATTGGATTCCTGCGCCATGGAGCCACTCAAAACGGCCTCTTCCACCAGGTTCTGCCGCGGGGATTTGTCCTCCCTGGGCTCCGTGCTCAGCTCCTTGTCTGGGGAGGAAGGACAAGGAGAGGATGGGATTTGCCTCCGTGCCACAGGGAAGGGCAAGGAGATCCCCCCAGTCCGTCCCCGGCAGGACGGCGTCGGCAGCGGGGTTGTCCTGCAGCCGGGGGCGATGCTGGGCTGGGAGATGGAGCAGGAGAGAGGGGAAAGGGGCACTGACTTCCTCCTCACCTGCCTGGGGCTCCCGGGGCATCTTCCTCTTCCTCACAGCCTCCTCCTCCATCTGGCCAAGGGCTGGGAATGGGAAATCCTGGTTTGGGGAGAAACAAGGGATGAGTGTCCTGGGTTGGGGCTTCCTACTGCTCAAGTCCATCTCTAGATGTCACCGGTGTCCATAAAAACCAACAAAAAATTGACAGTGACTCCAGAAGAATCCTCCAGGAGTTCCCCCTTTCCAGTCTCCTCACTTTGGGTTCTGGGAGTCCCCCTTGTCAGGGCTGCTGGGGGTCCCGTGAGTCCTGGGGATCCCCCTCTCCGGGGTCCTGCTTAGGGATGCTGGGGGTTTCAGGGGTCCCACAGGTCCCTTTTTTCCTGATTCTGCTTTGGCTCCCAGAGGTCCCAGGGTCTCCCTCTTCAGCCTCCCTCCACTCCAGGCACTTGAGGCTCCCCTCTCTCCTCACCCCCCCTTTCAGGGACGAGGGGTCCCAGCCCCACCTCATCTCCAGGCCCCCCACCCCTCCAGGCTCTTGGGGGTCCCCCAGCTCTGGTATCGTCCCTCTCTGCTCTCCCCACTCCAGGGGTCCCGTGTTCCAGCCCCCAGCTCTCCTGGGGATCCCCAAAGCCAAAGTCCAACCCTGCAAGTACTGGGTGATCCTCACATGGACCCCCAAGGGGCAATTATGGCTCAGCTTTGGAGTCCTGCAAGACCCACATATCCCCTCTGGCACAAAAAATCCCTCCCAGGGACATGCAAGGACATCTGGGGCTCGATTCCAGAATCTGCAAGCTCCAAACACCCCTCCAAAAAAACCCCTCCTGCTGACCCCCCGATAGATTTGGGGTGAGCTCCCCCTCCCCGCTCACCTGCAGGATGGGGGGGAAGATGCTACCGGGGCTGGGGGTGCTGCGGACACAGTGGGCGGGCGGTGGAACCTCGTGGTTCTCCAGCTCCTCCTCCTCCTCTCTCCCTCCTCTCCCTCCCGCTCCTCCTCCACTCCCACCCTGCCCCCCCTTTCCCACCCCCTCTGCCCCACGGCTGCCGCAGCACCGGCTGCTGTGTGGGGGGAGCCCCGATCAGCCCCAGGCATGGACAGGGGGTTGGGGACCCCCCCAGTGCGGATCCCTCCCTTCCCCAGAGCCCCAGGGAATCGCTCCAGGCCTCAGGTGCTGGGGGACAGGGCTGGACCCCCATGGAACCGCTCTTCTTCTGGCCCCAACTCCACCTTTCCCTCCCCTCTCCTCCCCTTTCTCAGCGTTCCCCCAATCCACAGCCCCATTCCAGCTCAATTTGGGTGTCCCAGCCCCCTCCCGCTTTGTTTGGGGCTCCCAGGCCCCTCTCGAGCCCCTCCCCTTCTGCACCTTCCCCATCCCCAATCCCCACCTCCCCTCCCCCGGCCTTGGTTTTGGGGGTTCCAGGCCCCTCCTGCTCACTTTGGGGGTTCCATTCCCCATTTCGCTCAATTTGGGGTCCCAGACCCGCCCCCCTTCTCACCGCTCACCCCGCGGCCGAGGGGGCTCCCAGCACCACCAGTGCCACCAGTGCGGCCCCAGCTGCCCCCACACGCCCCATGCCCAGCGCCGGGCGCTGCCCACAGCCCCAAAGCAGCCGCGCTGTGCCCTGGGGGGTCCCCAGAGCGGCCCCGCCCCGCACGGCACTGGGAGCACCAGTCCGGACCAGTGCGGAGCGCGGGCGGGCGGCATCAGCCGTGCCCGGGCAGGGCCGGGCCCCGCGGGGCTCCCGCCCGCACTCGGCCCCCGCCGGGACAGCGCGGGGGGGCCCGGCCTGGCCGCCCCCACCTCCCCCTCCCCAAATTCCGCTCCGGGGGGCGCTGGCGGCGGGGGGGGCTCAGCTGGGGCCAGAGCTGCCGGAGCCACGTGTCCCCCGCTGCCGGCACCACCCCCTCAGGATTAGGGGTGCCCCAAAACTCCCTCCGAGCTGCCGGATACCCCGCACGCCCCTCAGGAGTGGGGTCCCCCCGGCCTCATCATCCCCAACCTTCGGCTGCCTCAGCCCAGGCCCCATCCCGCCCATCCCCCTCCGCCACACTTCATCCCACCCCCCAATCCACATCCCACCCTTCCCGGGCCCCATCCCGCCCCATCCCATTTCTCCCGGCAGCCGCCACCGGGACCCCCAAAACCCCGCGTGCCGGGGGCTCCCCAATATCCCCCAAGGGGCATTTCCGACTCACATTTGGAGCCCTGTAAGATCCAAACATCCGCCTCACCCCCCGCCCCACCAAACCCCCTTCCCCCAGGAACCAACAAAGATATTTGGGGCTCGGTGCTGGAGTCCTCCAAGCTCCAAAAATCCCCTCTCCCAAAAATAACACCAGTGATCGCCCAAGATATTTGGGGCGAGCTGTCCCTACCCGGTCACCTGCGGGATGGGGGGAGCCGAGAGCTGCGGACACAGAGAGCGATGGATGCACGTGGAGGCTCCTCTTCCTGCCTCCTCTGTCCTGCCTCTTCCTCCCGCCCCTCCCCTTTTATCTCTCCTCTTCCTCCCGCTCCTCCCCTTTTATCTCTCCTCTTCCTCCCGCCCCTCCCCTTTTATCTCTCCTCTTCCTGCCGCTCCTGCTCCTCCATCCGCCCTCCCCCCTCGCTCTTCCTCGTCCTCTCCTGCCCCTCCCCCCCTCCTCCCGTTGTTTGTGGCTCCCATCCCAGCTTTGTCTGGCATCAGCCCTGGGGCCGTCCCGTGCTCAGCAGCAGCAGCAGCAGCAGCATCCTGTGCTCTGGCAGCACTCGCTGCTCCTTAGGGAAGGCTTTGGCATTTCTGCCGGGCACAGACACTGAAGCTCACCCCGACCTGCCCCGCTCCCATTGCTGTCCCCTGAGCGCTGGGCAGCTGCTGTGCCAGGGCAGCCAGAGACACAAAGGAAGCCAAGTCCAGCCCAGCTGCCCGGGCTGATGCAGACGAGCCCCAGGGCCGAGGTCCTGCAGAGCCCCACGGAGCCCTGGGCTCCTCGCTGGGAACGGGCTGTGCTGCGGCTGCCACAGCGGCCACAGCGAGTCCTGGGGCTCCCCCGGCGCCGCTGCAGCAGCACCCAGGTTCCACCTCCTGTGCCAGGCCCTGGCCAGGGGCCATCAGATCCATGGGCTCCGTGCCGAGGGGGAACACAACAACAATGGATCGGATGCAGCCCCCAAGGACCTCGAGCAAATCGTGCAGGAACATCCAGACCTGGAGCTGACGTTTGCAAAGCTGCAGCCGGCAGAGTTCTGTGGCGCAGGAGAGCCGGCACGGGGAGAGGAGACCTGCAAGGAGCTGCAGGAGAAACACCCTGAGCCTCAAAGGCCGCCACAGCCTGAATCTGTGCTGGGGAAAGTTCTTCCTGTCCGGGAAGAGATCCCGGGATGAGGCAAAAGCCAAGTTCATGGCTGGTGACACGATTGCCGTGCAGGGAGGGCAGAGGAGGGACTGCGGGCGGAGACTGGGAGCCCGGGAAGGAGGGAGGGGTGGGGAAGGTGTTTCTTTAGGATTTGTTTTAGTTCTCCTTGTCCTGGTGTGATTGGTTTGGAAATAAATTCCATTAATTTCCCCAGCTTGGGTCTGTTGTGGCCCTGGCAGTGAGCAGTGAGTGAGCTCTCCCTGCCCCGATCCCAGCCCACGAGCCTTTCCTTCAGTGCTCTGTGTGCTGCAGCTGTGAGCAGAGTGCCAGAGCGGCTTTGGTGGCCCCGGGCACCCGGCCAGGGCCAGCCCAGCGCAGCGGTGCCTGCAATTCATTCCCTCGGCTGCAGCGCTGAGCGGCCGCAGGGCGGGTCCGGCTGCGCGGGCAGGCGGCTCCAGAAGCACCAACTGCGCCCCACGGGACAGGAGGAGGAGGCAGGGGGTGCCGGGGGAATCTCCTTCCTCCGAGCCGGCAGGGCCAGGCGGGAGAGACTGGAGAGAAGGAAACGGAGAGGAGGGACGAGGCTGGAGCTGTGGAGAGCTGCAGGGATGCCAGGGCAGCCGGGAATTTTGTTTTCCAAATCTCTGGGGCGAAAGGAAGCGCTGTGAAATCCGTCATGGAAAAGAGAGGAGAAATAGCGATTGATGGAAAGCGACACCCCTTGGGACTCAGTTTCTCCCTCTGGACTGCAAAAGCTGACAGACCCCGAGTGCCGACGGACACCCGTCCCCGGCGTCACGGCCCAAGGGATCGGAGCTGCGGCTGGCGGGGCTGGAAGCTCCGTCCAGCAGCTCCGCTGCCGCCCCCAACCCTCGGGCTGGACCGTGGGGTCTGGGACACAGCCCCGTGCTGGGGGGCGGCAGCGGGAGCCGCGGGGCCCGGCCCGTGGGGGCGGCCGGGCTGGAAAAGTGCGCGGGGCCCCAGCGCAGTGTCCCGGTCCTGTTCCTCACCTTAACACAATGTCTTCAACTCCCTGCGTGCCCTTCATTTAATCAGCATTTCCTAAATGCTGACCCATCCCATCATCATCTCTACCCGGAACAGAATTTCCCAGGCCATTCCAAGTCCTTTATAGTTCTGAAAATACTGGGGCCAAGCCCTACCCGTGATTTCCCCCACCCCCGCCTCCATGCAGACCTTGTTGTCTGCCAGCACCAGGATAGTTCCCACTGCCCCAGGTCTGCGTTTAGCAAAGCCAACAGTACTTCTACCACTGCTTTCTGCAAGACCCCAATTGAGTCTTTACATTTCAACATAACCAGATGATGTCTACTTAGTATGAAATGTAGTTCCTGTCCAAGAGTTGCATGTCCCAAGCAATTTCTTAGCAGAATAAATTTTAAATCCTTTGGGTTTCAGTGTTTGGAAATCATCTGCTAGTGTATATAGCAACTTCACTACATTCTTATTTTCATTATCTCTGTAGAGCTAAGGAATTCCGATTATGAAAGGCTCTATTCTGTAAGCTCATTAAAAGTTAATATCCACCACAACACTGTCTCTCTATTTCATTGGTTCTTTGCAATTGCTTAGCAAAGATAACAAGCACCAGGCTTTTTAAGAGAGACACACACACACTTTCTTACATAGAAAGACACAATCTTGTTGCCACCAAAGCACTCACACAGGTGAAAGTCACAATTTTCCTGCCTCTTCCTTCCTTTCCAAACCAGTGCAGCATGAGAGAAAGCAGCTGTTTCCCGAGGCCGATGGGTCACAGACAGGTAAGATGACATTGAGGCTTGTTCCTCAGAGGCAGTCAGCAAGCAGCAGATGATGATCTCAAGGATCCAGGTGACACCATCACCCTCCCAAGGGAGGAATCCTTTAAGCAAGCACATTGCTCATCACTTCCATCCTGCTTTGGTTTAATGAACCAGCTCTTCCTGGCAATGAGCAGCAAGGGGATCTAATTTGACTGTTGCTGTCCTTTTACATTTTATTCAATCATTCCATCAGAACAGGCATTTTACTTTTGTTTCAGTTACTCCAGAGGACCTTGGCACAAAGCAAAATGAAGTCAAATGAGAAATAGCTAGCTTAAATTTATATACACCAACAAATCATGCTGTGTTTCAACAAGTGTAAGAGAGACGTGGGACTTTCCTTCCCTCTGAGCAGCTGCAAGCATAAAAAAAGCAATGATGCAACCTTCATTAATAAAACTTTCTTAGAAATCTCTTCTTATGGACAGATTCAACATCTGCAGGAGATACCCAAAACACACTCATTGTGCTGCACTTCCCCTTTTCCATTCACGTGTTATATATACTGAAAATATGTTACCGAGTAGCTATGAACACACCATGCTCCCAGATTTTCCCTAAGTAAAACATGTATCTGTGTATGTTATAAACGATCAAACACAAGGGAGAAAAGCCTGGCACAGATACTGCAGCAAAGGAAATTCATCACATTACAGATCTCCCCTGATACTGAGATTGGCCAGGACTTTCATCAGTGATGGGAAGGAATTTCTCATCTTCCCATTTACAGCACCTGAAGCAAGAAGGACCCAACACCTTAAGCGGTGTCCAAGATAGCACAGAAATTTAAACAGAGCCATTTACAAAGGGCAGCAACTCATCTGGCCAGTTCCCACCTCAGATAACTATCTGCAGAACCCAGAGCAACACAATACTCCAAGGAGCAGTGAGATAGCCAGAAGGTTCTCAGCTCAAGAAAATCAAGCAAGAACAGGATGTTCCTTAGCCTGGCTAACCCAGATAACATCTCCCAGCCATTAGCATGAGATGAAACAGAAAGAGAGAGGCTGAATCACTTGCAGTGTACAGATACTGCCCGAGGGAAATGTGACAGGTGACCTACAACATAAAAAATGCACTTAACTGTAAAAACTAGGAAGTGAAGCTAAAAATGAGAAAAATTAAAAGCTGTTCTTGGATATGCAGTAAAAAGCACACTGACATCATAAACGGGAGAAGGAACACAAAAGCACCCAGCTGTTCAAAAGCTGTGCAGTTAAGGTACAAAGAAATCAATGGTTTTTTAAAGAAAAATCCCTCACAAGGTGAATGAGCTCAGTAACGCTCAAAACAATATTATTTGTTAGAAAAATCATCTGCTCCAGTGCCTGAAGCAAAAGGTTTGCCATTTATTCCATCATTCCTTCAAATCCAGGGATTAGTGAGAACTTCTTAACAAATTCCTGCCTTGCCTTATGGTCCTTCAGCTTCACCAGGGCCAAAGCTTGCTGCTCAGAGTCAGTACACGAATCCCTGTGGTGTTACCATCCTCTCTGAGTGAGAAAAGCACTCGAGATGGTGAACAAAGAGATGGGGCAATTTCCTGATGCCTGAGAAGGATGTTCTTAAGATAAACAAAATTGCCCAATCAAAATTTATAAAGAAATGACATTTATTATGCTACCGAAATATCGGTTTTAAAAGCCACGATGGAGAAAAGCAGCTCCGAGCCCGGGGTCGGAGCTGGGTGAACACGCATAGATCTGATCTCTGTCGCACCAGACCTCCCAAGTTCACGGATGCTGCTTTGGCTGGTCCCTTCTTATACATTTTTTGGGCAGAGTCTGAATTAATTCTATTCTTCTCGTCATTTTAGCATATTCATGAAGTTTTCTTGTCCCGGAGTTGGGCTGCACAAAGCCTTTCCTGGATCCCAGGAATTGTCCATCCTGGGTGATGAGTGGGCCATTTCTGCTGATGAATGGGCCATCTCTTCTTCCTGGAACAGTTATTTTTAGTTCCCGGGATGTCCGATTCCTTATCAGATGAGATGTAGATATCAGAAGGTGGCAATCAAGTCGTTATGGTGCAAATGTCCCGGTGATAAGATCTAACCCCACCTGGGTGGAATCCTCACTTATTGTGAGAGAACTTCTTTTAGTGTTGTGAAATTTTTCTCTCAGCCAGGCTGCTGAAGGGATTTTGAAACTCGGTCTCTGTAGGGTCTGATTACACTCCAATTTTATACATAATAGCACGAATTCCATACCTTATTTATAACGTTCTCAACTCAGTGGCACAAAGTCTGCTTTTGTTCAGACAGGAATGAAGAGGAAAAATGGCAGAAATTCATAACAGGGACAATGAGGAGAAACATTGGGCTGTGCACACATTCAGTCCAAGCAACATCAATGCCAGGTGTGGTTTAAAATTCACGTTTGTGCTTTATTAAAGCCACGCACTGTATTTATGGCTCTCAGTGAATTCTGTATCCAAAAGGGACACGTTAGCTGATTCAAAATTAGTTGGATTTCTTTCCTTCTCCTGTAGCAGTGCCAGTAGGAGAGGTAACAAAGGCAGTTCCCTGGCCTTCAGACATTGCACAGAAGTGGGATCCATAGATACAAACTCAGGCAGCCAAACTGCAGGTATTTCATTCAGGGCCTAAGACATGAAGCTAGGCTTCTTTTAATAAATCACGGACAGGGATGAGCTCCTGACATTAATATTGCACTCCTCCCTCTTTCTGCTGAGACAGTCTGGCCAACACGAATATCCCTAATACAGATCCAGGGCTCTGGTATAACAGCCACCCCAAAAAGCCATAGTTCCAGCTACCTTTCCTTTCTTTGCATCATACCAGGAGGAATCAAAAGGAATGAAACCTATTTCATTTATTATTACAGGTGAGAGCCCCTCTAAGTACATAGGAAGAGAAGTTGTAGTTTGTAACCTTGTTCTCCATCTAGAAGTAAAACAGGGGCTGGTGTGAGGCAACGAGGGCAACAGAGAAAATGCTGAAAAGAAACTGAGGGATGTGAAGCCAAATTTTCAAGCATTCCAGGCAATCACACCACTCAGGGACAGTCTACAGCTCAGCAAATCACATGCTGGAATGCAGTGGAGTATGGAGTAGGGCAATAGGGAACTGCTGAACAAAATAGGTGCTACAGCCTCTTGTGCTCAGGCTCTTAGCCCAAAGTATGTTCCAGCTCCAACTGAAGGGCATTCTGAACCAGAAGAGCACTGACCTTTTTGATTTTGGCAGTTCACAGTTCTCAGACAGCAGAACGTCTGTGGCTCCTCTCATCATTATTTTTGCTGTTTTCACTACTGGCCATCAAGTTTCCTGCAGTAGCCATCCATGAACCCCGGATCACTACTACATTAATAACACAGAACATGGCTCTCAGAGTGCATTAGTGAGGTACCAAGAGAAAACCCAAATGATGGTCCTCCTCACTGAAAAGGTATCAGACAAAAAAAATAAAAGTGTGAAAATACTTTTTAAAAGATGGCTGAAATGAGGCAAATTCTTAAAATTAAGTAAATGTCTGAAATGAAATTTAAGCAAATTTAACTGTTGCAAAGTATTCTGAATACACATACAGTACAATATACTAGAGTCCAAAATTAGAAAAACTTCTGGTCATGGAAATATGGGGTAAGGGATATGTTTATTTGGAACAATGAGTTCAGTAGAGGTCTCTTTGCTACAAATATCTTGAATTTAATTCTTCTGCCTTGATACAATCTCCTGAGAAAATAAAAAAATAAAATAAAAATCCTACAGGAAAAACTTGTGTTGGATGCAATCTCTTCACTCATACCTGATACAAAAGTCTAATTTATTCTCTTGATTTATTGTCTTAAGGAGAATGAATTAATTATTCTTCCACTCAGAAGTCTATGGCATCAATCCTGGAGTTGAATCAGAGAAAATTCAATCTCTCATGAGTTCCCACTCCATTTACTTTTCTTGTAAGTGTTCTGTTTTGTTGAAGTGAAAGCTCCTCTGGACTCAGGCCCAGAGGGAAGCCAAAGCACAGGGGTTGAATTAAAACCTTTGGACAAGCTGAGATACATGAAGTCACACCAAAGTGAAATAGAAATACAGATTTTTTAACCTTTAGTAGAAATATATGCTAAGTGCCTTAAACATCGAAAAGCTGCAGCAGAGACCTTAAACACAGTTCTTACTGCAGCAGGGTTACCTTTTCACAGAATTCTTTACTTTAGACAAAATATGGATAGAATGACACTGTTCACATTTTTTAGATGGAGCATTCACGTAAACAGTAAGAGCTGATAGAAACTGCATCCACAAATCTGTGTAATACCTGTGTAACACTGGTGTGAGGCTTACGACTGTTAGAATTAGACCAGGATCGGTTAAGAAAAGGAAAACTAGATTCGTGTGTTAATCTTATTGGTCAATTAACAAATATAATCCATAATTCTGTAAGAAAAAATATAGAGTCTAGAGTATAGAGCATATAGAACATATAGAGTGTATAGAGCATATAGAAGAAGAAGAAGAAGCTGTTTTGCCTGTTGTTGCTGTTGCTGCTTGCCTTTATCATGTAACCCCCTTTGAACTCTGCCTTCAAGAAAGCTGTGAGACTATGAAATACAGAACTCAGCAGAACAGCAGCCTCCTCTGCTCTCTCACCCTGGTCCGGGAAGGAAGGGTACCCCGTCCAAAGCTCAACAGCGCAGAGCCCCAAGGCTGCTGTGGGCAGCAGGGCCCAGGGGCCGTTCCCACCCGCAGCGCTCCTGTCCTGGGCTGGGCCTGCACAGGGGCTGGGGCACCATGGCTGGGGCAGCGGGGCACAGAGGGGCCACGGAGCCGCTGCCGGGGCTGACAGCAAGGCCAGGGACACACAGGGAATTTCTGGGCATTGCCTGCGCTGGGCAGGGCTGAGTGTGGGGAAGGCAGAGCTCAGCTGGCCTCGGTGGCTGCAGGAAAAGCCGAGAGCCCGAAGAGCCCCCGTGGCTGTGCTGGAGAGCAAGGCTGGAGGAGGGAAATGCGGGGCTGCTGCGGGATGGGGAGGGGGATTGAATTCCAGCAGGCACCGACGGGGGGCTGAGAGACTCAAGGGCTCCTTGGCCTGAGCCTGTCCTGGAAAGATCTCTCAGCCCTCTGTGCCCATGAAGGGCTCCAAGGAGGAGCAGAGCTCATCTTGGCAGGACCCTCATGGAATCCCTGAGGGACAAATGCCAGTGCCTGCCCAGCCTTCCCAACATCCCTGAAACCAGAGGCCTTTTCCACATCCCTCGGTTCCAGGTCAGTGCCCAGAACACAGCACAGCCTGTCCAGGTCCTGGGGGCAATTCCCAAGGGAGGCAGCTGTGATTTCTCCCCACAGACCCACCACTCCGGTGTCTCTCTGTGCAGCCCTTGGCTGTCCTGAGCACTTTCCCTGGAGCCTCCCTGCCCTGGACGTTTGTCTCCATGCAGTTCTCAGCACAGCCCAGCAAAGAATTCAGGTGCTGTGAAAAGCGAGGTTCACTCTCCTGTTAGAATTTAAAGAGTTTAATATAAAGACAATAAGAGACACGTAAAATAAAGCAAAGGGATAACGGCCGGGTGCCTTGGCGCTCTGCCAAGAGCACACCTGATGCCCGAGGTGAGTCTCTTTTATACCATTTTTACTGTCTGTTCTGTATTCATATTAAAACTTTTCCAGGAATTGATCTGCATGGCCACTCCTTGGGTCCGCCTTTTTAGAGCATGCGTAGTCTTCTGCCTTGTGGTTTTATTTCTTTTGATTCTTGGGGTTGGGCCCGCTAGGTAAGAGTCGATGGTGGGGTGGATCTCTTAATTCTCCAGACAGTCAGGGCTGATTGCAGCTTTGGGCCTCTTTGCCCCCCGGGCAGAGCGGTGATAGCAGCTCTCGGACCCTCCTGGCTGCCCGTTCTCTGGGCGGAGCAGCCTTTGGGCCCTTTTGTTCTCTGGACAAAGTGTTGATTAGCAGCTCCTTGGGCCTCATCCTCTGCTCCCTTGGAGGTTATCTTACTTGCTCACACTTGCTAACATTCTTGCTAAAACGAGAGAAAACTACATCCACACAGCAAAAAGCATTTCTAACATTATATAATATCTACTTTAATACTTTGCGAGAAGCCAATACTATAATATATGCTAATAACAGGTGCTTTCCCAGAGGACATTACTCTGGGAGTGAAGTGGCCTCAGGGCACAGTTTGTGCCCCTGGAATTGTGCCAGCCCCGAGTGCTGCTGATGGTGTTTGTGCTCACTCGGGTTCATCTCCCCACACCCACTCGATGCACTGCTGAAGGCTCCTCAGGACACAGCAAACACGGACTGCTGGCCTGGTCACTTGGTGTCCCTCCGTGCAGGGACAAACAACCTCCTGCAGGGGAGGGCAGAGGCCAGTGCTGGGATTGCTGGTGGCAGGGGCTGGTGTGGGACACTTGCCCTGGGCACCTTCCCAGGCTGTGCCCGGAACAAAGGCACAGCCCAGGCCCTGCTCTGCTGCTCCCTCAGGTCCATCCCAGGAGCTCTGGCAGTGCCAGGACACTGCTGCCTGCCCCCCCTGCACACTCCCCCCTGCCCCTGGGCACTGGGGTTTGCTTTGCCAGGGCATTCCTGGGGCACATTCCTGACAGCAGCTCTGGAGGAGAGCGAAGCCTTCCTGCCCTGCCCCCAGGAGATGCCCTTTGCTGATGGAGCTGCTGTGCTGGAGCCCGGCTGTGTCCCAGCAGTGCCCGTGGCCTGCCCCTGCCTGTGCTCACAGCACGGACACGCAGCAGGACAGTGACCGAGCTGCCCGAGCACTCCGGCCTTGCACCCTCAGAAGGGCTGGGAAAGGGAGTGTGGAGCTGGGAAGAGCAGAGGTGGGAAGAGGCTGGGCCATTGTCCCTGGCCGTGCTGCTGTGCTGGGAGTCTCTTCCCTCCAGCTCTGCCCACAGGCACTGCCCCTGCAGAGCCAGAGAAGGGCTGAGGAACAAACCTTGGACACAAAGGTCAGGGCAGCCCCTTGTTTATATTCAAAGGCACAGGGAAGAAGCCTCCTGAAAGTCTTTGTGTTTCAAAAGAAAGGTAGATGTTCATGTAGAAATGCTAGGAGTAGTACTACAGTACTTTATAAAAAGCAGAATAACACCAGAAAAAGAATAAGAAAAAGCACCAATGAAAATATGGACAAAGAGGAAAAAAAAGGCCCGGATTGTAAAGTTACATTCTGAAGGTTCTGGAGCAGGAAAGAGAGAGATTATTACTTCTGAGAAGCATCCTAGTCATCATTTTCCCCGCATGGCAGAAGGAAATAGAAAGATTTTAACTTGTGAAAAGTATCCAGTCCTCACTTTCCTCAGGGCATCCCTGAGCTCCTGGTTCCTCAGGCTGTAGATGAGGGGGTTCAGGGCTGGAGGCACCACCGAGTACAGAACTGACAGGGCCACATCCAGGGATGGGAGGAGATGGAGGGGGGCTTCAGGTAGGAAAACATAACAGTGCTGAGGAACAGAGAGAGCACGGCCAGGTGAGGGAGGCACGTGGAAAAGGCTTTGTGCCGGCCCTGCTCAGAGGGGATCCTCAGCACGGCCCTGAAGATCTGCACATAGGAGAAAACAATGAACACAAAACAGCCAAACACCAAACAGGCACTGACAGTGATGAGCCCAAGTTCCCTGAGGTGGCAGTGTGAGCAGGAGAGCTTGAGGATGTGTGGGATTTCACAGAAGAACTGGCCCAGGGCATTGCCCTGGCCCAGGGGCAGGGAAAATGTATTGGCCGTGTGCAGGAGAGCGTAGAGAAAGGCACTGGCCCAGGCAGCTGCTGCCATGTGGGCACAAGCTCTGCTGCCCAGGAGGGTCCCGTAGTGCAGGGCTTTGCAGATGGACACGTAGCGCTCGTAGCACATGATGGTGAGGAGGAAATCCTCTGCTGAGAGGAAGAAGAGAAAGAAAAACACGTGAGCAGCACATGCTGAGTAGGAGATGTGGCTGGTGCCCCAGAGGGAATTGTGCATGGCCTTGGGGACAGTGGTGCAGATGGAGCCCAGGTCGGTGAGGGCCAGGCTGAGCAGGAAGAAGAACATGGGGCTGTGCAGGTGCTGGCCGCAGGCTCCGGCGCTGATGATGAGGCCGCTGCCCAGGAGGGCAGCCAGGGAGATGCCCAGGAAGAGGCAGAAGTGCAGGAGCTGCAGCTGCCGCGTGTCTGCCAATGCCAGCAGGAGGAAGGGGCTGATGGAGCTGCTGTTGCACATTGGCTGTGTCCGGGCATTGGGTTCTACCATGGAGAAAAACACAGTGAAGAGTTAGAGGAGATCTGTAACCACAACCAAAGCCATTTCCCATCCACCCTCCCCTGGAACACACACAGACACCCTTTTGTGTTTAAGAGTTCTGAGGTTTTTTTTTCTAACTCCCCCCATATCTCTCTTGGTATTCTTGGGTATCAGAAATCCTCAGCATTTCTGCTGCCTTCAGGGAGAACAGAGCAACTTTTGCAAGGCAAGATGATGAGTGGAGACTCAGGGGAGGTGCTCTGTCATTCTGACCTGCTCAGAGTTTCTCAGTTTCACTTCTCTCAAATGTAGAATGTTCACCCTCCCATCTTTCCCTTAAAGATCACCAGGTGCTGCTGGGAGCAGATGGATCCACCACAGACCCCCAAATGTCCGTCCCTCTCTCAAGGTCTCAGCACCACATTCGTAGCCGAGGACACCCCTGGCTCATTTCACCAACCCGACAGCATTTTCACACTTGTAGCATCTCTGCTTTTCTCCTCTCTCTGGGCCTTTCAGATAACACAAAGATGCTCCAGGACACGTTTGCATCCTGGAGAAAACTCCCAGCTTGGAAGGAAACCTCGGGGAGAGAGCCAAGAGTCCCAGAGCGGGCACTGGATGAAGGGAGATTGAGCTGCTGCCCTGGCTGCACTGACAGCCCTGCCCACAGCCGGGCACTGGGGCCAGCGTCACCCTGAGCCAGCTGTGCCCCCTCCCAGAGCCCCCAGGGCCGGGCAGCTGCTCCCAGCCCTGTGCTCTGCAGAGGGAACTGGGCCCGGGGCTGCAGAGCTGCCCCACGGCTCTGCTGCAGCTCTGCCTGCCCAGGAGGGGCTTCACGCCTTGGAGCCCCGGCCCTGAGGGCAGAGGCTTGGCTGGGGGGCACAGGAGGGAGGGGGCTTCTTCAGAGGGAGGGGCTGCACTGGAGGGGATCCTGTGGGGATCTCTAAACTCTCCCTGACACATTGCTGGCTTTGTTTTCTCTCCTTCCCTGATCTCCTCTCTGCTTCCTGGGGATTTTCCTCCTGGAGCTTTTTCCCTCTGCCTGATCTCTCCCTGCCAGCACTCACAGACCCCAAATCTCTGTGCACTCTCCTTGGCCCTACAGAAACCTGCCTGTGTGCAGGGCACTGGCTGGGGCAGGTTCTGTTTGCAGCTTGGAGAAAGGACAGCTCAGACTGAGCCTGAGGGGTCCAGCCAAGGTGATGCTGGTGCTGTCCATGGGCACGGGAGTGGCTGAAAGCACAGGAGGCATCTCCTGTGCACCTGCTGATCACTGAAAGGAACAGTTTGGATGTCCCAGGGACCTGACAAAATTCATCACACCTTTAATATTTATCCACCCTCCCCACCATTCTCCAATGGCAGGAAACTGAAAACAAAGTCTCAGGAAATTTCCTCATTTCTATCAAAATCCTTGTATTGGAAATATTCTGGGAGTGATCAGAAACCCTCAGCCCGTCAGAGGCTCATGAGCATTTCACCTCCCCTGCACTCGAGATGCTCCGAGTTGTACTCACAGAATCCGTAGGCAGGGGGATGCTGCAGCTTTAGGAGATCCCTCCAGGAGCTGCAGCTGCCGTGTCCTGCAGCCAGAGGCTTCCTGTGCCAGGGGCTGGGAGTGATTCTCCCGCAGTCACTTCCCAGCCCCTTCCCAGCCCCGGCTGAGTTTCAGCCCTGTGTCCCTCTGTGCTGTGCCCGGGCTGGCTGCAGGCAGTGCCCCAGCCCTGCTGGGCTGTGCCCAGGAGCTGCTCCTGGCCAGAGCTGTCTCTCTGCAGCGCTGCCGCTTGCCAGGAGCTGCCTCTGTGCCAGGAGCCCGGCCCAGCTCAGCAGCACACACACAGCACAAGGACTGCAATGACCCTCTCGGGCCTTGCTGCTGAGGCCCTGAACATCAGTCCCTGACAGCGACTGGCACAAACCTCCCAAGAATTCCAGCCAGAATTGAACTTCAAAGTTTCTGGAAGTTTTCATGGGTCCCAGTGAGGGACACGACTGAGAAAGTGTCCCCAGGCTGCAGTCAGAGCAGAGAACTGGAGGCAGGGATGACAGGGGGACAAAGAGAAGCCAAGTCTTGGTGCCCTGGGGCACAGCAGCATCTGTGCCACCAAGGGCTGGGAGGAGACACCTTGTCCTGAGGCCCTGGGGCCTCCTGGCACAGCCCCAGCAAGGCTGGGCACTGTCAGCCCCTTGTCCTGCCCTCAGCATCCCCCCACATCCCAGTGGCCTCAGGGATCTGCTGGAAGGAGTCCCTGCGGAGCCTTGGTCAGGAATGGCCCTGGGGGCTCCTCAATGCTCCCAGGGACTGCAGGGTTTTCAAAAGACTTTGGCTTTGGCTTTTGCCTGGGAGTCTCTGAGAGCTTTGTGCAATCCTGGCCCCCAATTCTCTCCTCCAAGGAGTCCATGAGGAGCCTGTGGCGGGCATGGAGCTCAGTGGGACCCATTGATGCTTCGAGACTGTGGAAACCATGTTTTTACTAGAAAATGGACATAATGTGAACCAGCCATAAAACAGAGGAACCAGAGCACGTAAGACAGAAGGACTTGAGCACCTACACAGGGGAAGAGTCCATGGGGAGGTTGTGAGAAAGGAACAAGCAGCACTGGGGAGGATGTGAATGAGGAACAAGCAAAGGAAGAAAAGGATAAGAAAAGGCAAACTGAAGGACAGTTGTGACATACACGACAGACAATGTGACACACAGACAAGAGCCAATCACAAAGCATAAAGCAGCGTGTGAAAATAGCCCTTAACCCATAATAATTATGCACGATCGCGTGTAGGGAAAGCAAGAACTGTATATGAGGGACAGTAGGTCATCAATAAAATGGCTTCTGCCTGATTCACACCGAATCGTGTAGAGTCCATTGTTTGTCTCCGCAGCCAACAGAAGAAACAATTGGACAGAGCAGATGAAAATTTTAGGGTGTAAAGGTAAAAAATCAGCTCTTCCCAATGGATCTCCAATGTTGATCTGAGTCCCGATGGATGTTCCTGCCCCTGCGTTCACCCAGGTGCCTACGGGGATCCAGGAGAACGTGGAGAGCACCAGCCAGGGCTCTTCCCAACCTGGATCACAGGGAATGTGGGTCACCAGGGCTCTGCCAAATGTGGCTCCTATGATGGGAGATGGAGTTGAAGCAGAGGACAAAGCTCTTGCCACAGTCGGGGCACTCGCAGGGCTTCCCTTAGCGGTGCCTCCGTTGGTGTTGGGTCAAGTGAGAGCTCCTGGAGAAGCTCTTCCCGCACTGGGGACACTCGTAGGGCCTCTCCCCGGTGTGGATGCGCTGGTGGGTGACGAGGTGGGAGTTTTGTTTGAAGCCCTCCCTGCAGTCGGGGCAGCGGAAGGGCCTCTCATCCGTGTGAATCTGCTGGTGCTGGAGGAGATTGGAGCTGGTGTGAAACCTCTTCCCACACTCAGAACACTCGTAGGGCCTCTCCCCGGTGTGGATCCTCTGGTGGATACGTAGGTTGGAGATTGTGACAAAGCTCTTCCCACATTCCCCACACTTGTAGGGCCTCTCCCCGGTGTGGATGCGCTGGTGGATGATCAGGTGGGAGCTGTACCTGAAGCTCTTCCCACATTCCCCACACTTGTGGGGCTTCTCCCCATCGTGAAGCTGCTCATGAACCACCAGCTCTGAGCTCTGGCTGCATCTCCGGTCGCCTTCCCGGCACAGGGTGGGTCTTTCCTCCTCAGAGCACCCTGGGCTGCGTTTGCAGCCCCTCCTCCTGTGGGATCTCCGGGGCTTTTCCTCCCCGTTGGATTCCTGTGCCGTGGAGCCGCTCAAAACGGCCTCTTCCACCAGGTTCTGCTGCAGGGATGTGTCCTCCCTGGGCTCCGTGCTCAGCTCCTTGTCTGGGGAGGAAGGACAAGGAGAGGATGGGATTTGCCTCCGTGCCACAGGGAAGGGCAAGGAGATCCCCCCAGTCCGTCCACGGCAGGACGGCGTCGGCAGCGGGGTTGTCCTGCAGCCGGGGGCGATGCTGGGCTGGGAGATGGAGCAGGAGAGAGGGGAAAGGGGCACTGACTTCCTCCTCACCTGCCTGGGGCTCCTGGGGCATCTTCCTCTTCCTCACAGCCTCCTCCTTCATCTGGCCAAGGGCTGGGAATGGGAAATCCTGGTTTGGAGGAAAACAAGGGATGAGCACGTTGAGTTTGAATGTCCCTCTGCCCAAGTCCATCTCTAGAAGTCACGGGGCACTGTGTGTCCATAAAAATCTGCTCTGAAAAAGCCTCTCAGGAGTTCCCTCTCTCTGGTCTCTCCCCTTTGGTGTCCGGGGGTTCCCCCTGTCCCAGCTGCTGGGGGTCCCTCTTTTACTGGGGTCCCCCTCTCTACTTGGTCTCCACCCTCCCCAGGCTGCTGGGAGTCCCAGGAATCCAAAAGCTCCCCTCTTTGGTCTCCCCACTTAGGGATGCTGGGGGTTATGGGGTCCCCAGGTCCCTTCTCCCCTTATTCTCTGCTTCGGGGTGCAGGGGGTCCAAGGAGTCCCCCCTGCCCCTCTCCAGGCTGTTGAGGGTCCCGCGAATGGCGGCGCTCCCCCCTCTCTGGGCTCCCCACTTTGGGGCCCTGGGGGTCACAGGGGTTCGCTCCTCCAGACTGCCGGGGCTCCCCTGCTCCCGGTACTCCCCTCTCTGCTCGTCCCACTCTGGGGCTCCCGAGGTTCCCCCTCCGGCTCTCCCAAGGGGTCCCGCAGCCCCCTGGCTCCGGGCTGGAGGTGGCCGTGCCTGACCCGGGCAGACCCAACCCCCACCACGGGGCGTACCCCACATCCCCCTGCCCGCTGCCAGGGCTCTGCTGGCACCGCCACCGGGACCCCCAGAAACACCTCCTGGGGACCCCAATGTCCTCACAAGGGGCATTTTCTGCTCAGCTTTGGAGTTCTTCATTCTCCAAACATCCCCCCAAAAAACCCAACCCAGGGAACCCCCCCGGGATATCTGGGCCGAGCTCCCCCTCCCTGGGCACCTGCGGGATGGGGGGCGATGATCCCACGGGTGGGGGCTGTGAATTCAGGGAGCGCTCAACCTCATGTGGGGAGTGACTGGGTCTGAACTGGGGCAACTGGGTTCAACTGGAACCACACTGGAAGATAATGGGAGCAGCTGTGCCCATGCTGGGGTCATACTGGGATCCTACTGGAACTGACTGGGATGATACTGGGAGTATCTGAGAGGGACTGTGATCATACTGGAATCAGACTGCGAGGGACTGGAAAGGTGCTCGACATGACTGGAACCATACTGGAGGTGACTGGGAGCAACAGAGACCATGCTGGGAGCAAATGGGATCGTATTTGGAGGAACTTGGAGTGACTGGATTCATACTGGGAGCAACTGGGCCCACACTGGGAGTGACAGGGAGGCACTCTGGGCATGACTGGAATAATACTGGGAGTACCTGAAACTGACTGGGGGCATACTGGGGGTGACTGTTACCATACTGGGGTGATTGGGTACAACTGGGATCATACTGGCATTGAGAGGGAGCAGCTGGGATCACATTTGGGGACACTGGGACCATACTGGAAGTGACTGGAACCATACTGGCAGTGACTATGGGTCCTACTGGGATCATCCTGGGAGCCACTGGGATTACAGCGAGTGTGAATGGAACCTGACTGGGGGTTACTGGGAGCTGCTGGGCCCATGCTGGGAGGAAAATGTGGACACATTGGGAGTAACTGGGATCAACTGGAAGGTACTGGAACCATGCTGAGGGGACTGAGACCACAACTGGCATCATACTGGGAGCAACTGGGACTACACTTTGGGCAACTGACAGAAACTGGGATCATGCTGGAGGACCCTGGAAGTAACTGGGAAAGACTGGGATCATTCTGCGGTAACTGGAACCTTACTGGGGCAACTGGGAGTGCCTGGGAATGACTACAAACATGCTGAAGGCAACTGGGATATACTGGGAGTGTCTGTAACCATACTGGGGGTGACTGGAACCACACTGGGAACAGCTGGGATCATGCTGGGGGGAAATGAGACCACGCTGGATGCACCTGAGAGCAACTGGATCTATGCTGGGGGCAACTGGGCGTGACTGGGACTATTCTAGGGGCAACTGGAATCATACTGGGAGGAACTGGGAACAACTGGAACTATGCTAGGGGCAACTGGGATCATACCAGTATCACAGTGGGTCCATGCTGGGTGAGACTGGCATCATACTGAGGGTGACTGGAATCATCCTGGGATTGACTGGGAGTGGCTGTGAACAACTGGAATCGTGCTGAAAGCAGCTGGGAAGAAGTGGGAGGGACTGGGAGCATGCTGGGGGTGACTGGGATATACTGGGAGAGACAGGGATTCACGGGGATCATACTGGAGGCTACTGGGCTCATGCTGGCATTGACAGGGAGCAACTGGGACCACACTGGGGACCACTGGCATCATACTGGGAGTGACTGGGGCCTTGCTGGGATTAGCGTGGGTGTCAGTGGGGGTTACTGGGAGTGACCAGGCCCATGCTGAGAGCCTACTGGGGATGCACTGGGAGGAACTGGGAATGATAGGATGCATGCTGGTGACAACTGGGATGTACTGGCAGTGACTGGGATAAATCTGGGGGCAACTGATCCATGCTGAGCTAACTGGGAGTGCCTGGGAATGACCACGAGAATGGTCAGGGCAACTGGGATATACTGGGAGTGTCTGAGACCATGTGGGTGGTGACTGGGACCACACTGGGTGTGACTGGGAATGTGCTGGGGAGAACTGGGACCATGCTGGGGGAAACTGGGGGCAATTGTGAGTGACTGGGGCCCTGCTGGGAGAGACTGGCATCATACTGGGAGTGACTGGGACTATCCTGGGGCAACTGGGAGAACTGAGAACACACTGGACAAAAGTGGGAAGAACTGGGAGCAACTGAGACTGTGCTGGGGGCAAATTGCATCATAATGGGGAGTGACTGGGAGTGACTGGGTTCATACTGGGAGTAACAGGGATTCTGCAGGGAGTGAGGGGAAGTGACCAGGATCATACTGGGACTGACTGGGCTCATACTGGGACTGATGAGGAAACTGGAACCACTCGGGGAGGGAACTGCGCTCATACTGGGAGCAGCCATTTCCCAGCCCCGGCACCCCCGAGCCCCTTTCCCAGCCCCGGGACCCCCGAGCCCCTTTCCAGCCCCGGGACCCCCGAGCCCCTTTCCCGGCCCCGGCACCCCCGAGCCCCTTTCCCGGCCCCGGCACCCCCGAGCCCCTTTCCCGGCCCCGGCACCCCCGAGCCCCTTTCCCGGCCCCGGCACCCCCGAGCCCCTTTCCCGGCCCCGGCACCCCCGAGCCCCTTTCCCGGCCCCGGCACCCCCGAGCCCCTTTCCAGCCCCGGCACCCCCGAGCCCCTTTCCCAGCCCCGGCACCCCCGAGCCCCTTTCCCAGCCCCGGGACCCCCGAGCCCCTTTCCAGCCCCGGCACCCCCGAGCCCCTTTCCCGGCCGTGCCGCCCCTGCAGCCCCCAGACCCCCCCGCCGGGGTCCCGCCAATCCCAGGGGTCCCCCCTCTCGGGCTCCCCGCTTTGGCCTTCTGGGGCTCTCCTCTCTCCGGGGTCCCGCTTAGGGAAGCCGCGGCTCTCCCGGGGCTCCCCAAAACCGGTGTCCCCCCGCCCCCGCCGGCCCCGCGCCGTCCCCACGGGGCCCCGGCAGAGCTCGGAGGGCCCGGCCCGGGAAGCCCAACCCCCACCGCGGGGGGACCCGCATCCCCCCGCCCCCGCCGGGGCTCTGCCGCCACCGCCACCCCCAAAAACACCTCCCGGGACCCCCCGATATCCGCCCCCGCCGGGGCATCTGCGGCTCGCCTTTGGAGCCCCGCAAGCTCCAAACATCGCGCCGCCCGCCCCGACAGACAGCATGGAACAGCGAGCCCCAAATCGATTCCCTGCGAGCTCCAAATATCCCTCCCCCCTCCAAAAACACCGCCCGGCATGTTTGGGCCGAGCTCCCCCTCCCCGGGCACCTGCGGGATGCGGGGCGGGCGATGCTCCCGGCCCGAGCGGCTGCGGATCCAGAGAGCGCTGCCCGCACCTGGAGCCTCCTCCGCCTGCTCCGGCTCCTCCTTCTTCCCCCCGTGCCTCCTCTTCCTCCTCCTCTGGCCCGCCTCCTCCTCCTCCTGCCCTTCCTCCGTGCCTGCGGCCGCGGCCCGGGAGCTCTCGGGGCAGCGGGGCCGGGCCGGGCCACGATGGGAAAGGGCTGGGTCACCCCAGAGCGAGCTGGGGCAGCGGAGCTTTGGGGCAACAGCGGCAAAGGGGTGCGAGAGGGGGGATCCGGGCAGGTGGGACAGCGGCAAAGGGCTTCCAGTGGGGTCCCCCAGTTAAGCCCAGCACCCCCAAAGCCCGTCCCAGCCCTCCCCGTTCCCTCCCCAGCCCCGGCTGAGTGCGGGGCTCAGCCCAGGAGCCGTCGCCGTTCGGGGCTCCCCCGAGTGCAGCAAACGGGAGAGTGCCCCCCGGGTGAATTTTTGGGGTTCGCTCTACCATCGGCGCTTTAAGATGCCCCGGTAAAGTCGGTGCCCACTGTAACTCCCGTTAAAAGGGCAACACCACTCCCGTTGATTCCGGCAGCGGAGCCCCGGGGGGGTTTGGGGGTCCCGGCAGGGTTTGGGGCCCCGGGAGGGTTTGGGGGTCCCGGGAGGGTTTGGGGGTCCCGGCAGGGTTTGGGGGTCCCGGGAGGGTTTGGGGGTCCCGGCAGGATTTGGCGGTACCTGGGTGGTGCCGATGATGGCGATGGGGACCCCGTGCTGGGTCTGAACATTCGCGAGGGGCTCCTGGGGGGTTTTGTGGGTCCCGGGGGTTTTTGGCGTCCCGGTGTTTTTTGGGGTTCCCGAGGGGAGTTTTCAGGGGTCTCAAAGTGGGGGTTTGGGCGATCACAAGGGGAATATTTGGGTGTCCCAAGGCTGTTTTGGGTTCCCTGCCAGTGATGGAGATGGGGACCCCGTGCCAGGTATAAACCTTCTCAAGAGGGTCCGGGGGGTGTTGGGAGGTCCCGTGGGAATTTTGGTGTCCTGAGAGGGTTTTGGGGGGTCTGCATGGGGCTTTGCGGTCCTGGGGAGTTTTTGGAGGGTCCCGGGGATATTTTCGGGGTCCCAGGAGAGGTTGGGGTTCCCCGGGAGGGTGTTGGGGATTCCCGGGAGGTTTTGGGGTACCTGGGCGATGCCGGTGACAGAGCTGGGGACCCCGTGCCGGGTATGAACCTTCTCGCTGCGCACGGGCAGCGTCAGCGTGTTCAGGGAGATCCTGGGGGGCCCGGGGGATTCACCCCAAATCCCAGGGGACCCCAAATGCTGAGGGACCCCTGAACTCCCCTCACCGCTGGATCTGCTGCAGGCAGGGGGGCACCAGCACTCGGCCTCCACCCCCCACTCTGACGGGGGGGCTGCAGAAGAAATCTGGGGGGCACAGACGGGTGAATGGGAACACCTGGGACCATGGTGGGATCATAGTGGGATCATCCTGGGAGTGACTGGGATCATACTGAGTGTAACTGAAAGTGACTGGGATCATACTGGGAGTGACTGGGAGCCCCAGGGCCCATGCTGGGAGTGACCTGGGCCCCACCCCGGGTGGAACTGGGGGAACTGGCCCAGCCGGGGCTCAGGGTTGTTCTCCCCCAGGGCTGCTGCCACCCCCGGCCCCAGAGAGCCGAGGGACAGGGGACAGCCGAGGGACAGGGGACAGCCAGGGAACACGGCCTGGCGCAGGGACACTGTGCTCCAGCACTCTGGGCTGTTGTGCCCGGGGCGTTGCCCTTGGGCTCCCAGGACAGGCAGAGGGGGCAGAATCCCCTCCAGGAGCTGTTGTTGGCTCGAAGCTTTGGTGTTGGACATTCCCGCGGAGCCACCTGCAGTGGCCGGAGCCCGGGCGGTGCCCGGTGCCACCAAAGCCGCTCCGTCAGTGCCCTCCTGCCCCGGGCAGGGCAGAGAACACCGAAGGAAAGGCCCGAGCTCGGCTCGGGGCAGGGAGAGGGCACTCCCCTGGCGCTGCCACGGGCACCACAGACCCGGCCTGGGGAAAGGATTGGGATTCATGTCCCAGCGAGTCGCAGCAGGGATCGCTTCTCATTTCACCGCTGTCATTTGATTGGCCATGAATTCCAATCATTTCCCCATGGAATTCCCATGGCAATGGGCTGGGGGGAGATCCATCCATGGAATTCTCACCTGACTGGGGTGAGAGTGAGATCTGCCCGTGGAAATTCCATGGGAATTCCTGCATTCCCAAGTGCCCCATTCCTGAATCCCACATTCCCATAGGAATTCCCCTCCCCCTCCCACACCCACCTTTGTGCTCCAGAGCCTCCTGACCACATCCGATGTATTCTGGGAGCTCTTCCACACAGGTGTGTCCCAGGTAATGCTTCATCTGCTCTGCCAGGATCCCTTTGGATTCCCAGCACCTCTGGGGGATCCGGGTGGCACCGTCGGACACCGCAAAGCTCCCGGATCCCAGCTGGAAGGAGATGAAATCCCACCCGTCGTAGCCGTGCCGGTGGGATCCATGGACGCTCCGTTGGACAGGAGGTCGCAGCTGGAAACCACCTGCACCGTGGGGAGACCTGGGAACGAGGAGAGAACGGACCCATGGAGTCGTGTCCCAGCCCCACGGAGCCCCTTGCAGCTCCCTGCATTCCTATGCCAGGCACGCAGATCCCATCCCACTCCCACAGATCCCATTCCCACAGATCCCAGCCCAGCCCCCGGCTCCCCCCACTCCCCCCGCTCTGGTTGTACCGGCCCCGTCTCCAGGTCACTGTCGGCCGCGTGCCGGTTCCTCTCCTTGAGCCGGGTCTGGCCATCCCAATATCCCGGGTCTGGCCGTCCCAATATCCCGGGTCTGGGGGTCCCAATATCCCGGGTCTGGCTATCCCAGTATCCCGGGTCTGGCCATCCCAATATCCCAGGTCTGGCTATCCCAATGTCCCAGGTCTGGCTATCCCAGTATCCCGGGTCTGGCTATCCCAATATCCCGGGTCTGGCTATCCCAGTATCCTGGGTCTGGCTATCCCAGTATCCCGGGTCTGGCTATCCAGTATCCCGGGTCTGGCTATCCCAGTATCCCGGGTCTGGCTATCCCAGTATCCCGGGTCTGGCTATCCCAATATGCCAGGTCTGGCTATCCCAATGTCCCGGGTCTGGCTATCCCAATATCCCAGGTCTGGCTATCCCAGTATCCTGGGTCTGGCTATCCCAGTATCCCAGGTCTGGCTATCCCAATATCCCGGGTCTGGCTATCCCAATATCCCGGGTCTGGCTATCCCAATATCCCGGCTCGGCTCCCGCTCCCATCCCCGTGCCTGCGGCTCCATCCGGCCCCGCTCGCTGTGGCAGCGCTCGGAGGGGGTCCCGTCCACGTCCCCGTGATCAGGGACTGGGGGACCCCCGGGCCGGGCCCTGACAGCGCCACTTCCAGGTACTGCAGGGGGTGGAGAACTGGGGGGACACAGAGATCTGGGGGGTGGGAGTTTGGGGATCCAGGGGGTCTGCAGGTCAAGGAAAGGGGGCACTTGAAGAGTTGGGAGAGCTGGGAAGGAGGTTCAGGGGCTCAGAGTCAAGAAAAGGGGGTGCAGGGACTGGGAGAGGTGGGATGGGGTGTCCAGGGAATCCTGTGCCCAGGAAAGGGGGTGCCAGGGGCCCTCAGTGTGAGGGAAGGAGGTGCTGGGGGGCTGGGAAATGCAGGAATGGGGTCCCAGGGTAAAGGGTGGGTCTGGGGGCTGGGAGAGGGGGGTGGCCGGGAAAAGGCTGGGTTGGTGCTGGATAAGGGGGTGCAGGGGGGTCTCAGTGCCGGGCAAAGGGGTAAAAGGGCATCTCGGTTCTCAGGAATGGGGGTCCAGGGGGGCCTCAGGGCCGAGGAAATGGGGGGCAGGGACTTGGAGAGGCAGAAGGGAGTTCCAGGGGCTCCCTGTGCCCAGGGAAGGGGGGTAACAGGGTGGGGGCACCCGGGAACGGGGAGTTCAGGGGGTCTCTGGTCTTGCAGAAAGGTGGGGCTGGGGGCTGGGAAAGGCAGGAATGGGGGTCCGAGGCGTTCCAGGGCATCCCAGGGTTAAGCACACGGGAAGTCTGGAGGCTGGGAGACATGGGATGGCCGGGAAAAGGGGAGCAGGGGGGTCCTGATGTCCGGCAGTAGGGGATTCAGGGGGGTCCCTGTGCAGGATGAGGGGTTCAGGGGGGTCCCGGGGGTGCTGGGGTCCCAGTCCCCCCTCGCCGCCCCAGGAGCCCCCAGCCCCAGCGCTGGAGCCATCGCGCTGCTCCGGGCAGATCCCGGCGGCGCAGGCTGGGAGATGCGGCAGTGCCCGAGGGAGGGCGGGGGAATGGGGGGATCACTTCCAGCTGTCCCAGGGAAGGCTCTGTAAATCCCAGTCAATCCCAGTATGGTTATAGACAATCCCAGTATGGTTACAGACACTCCCAGTACCTCCAAGTTCCCCTCAGCATGTCCGTAGTCATTCCCAGACACTCCCAGCGGCCCCAGTGAGGTGTTAGTTATCCCAGTATGATCCCAGTCATGCCCAGAATATCCCAGTTGCCTCCAGCATGCATCCAGTCATTCCCCGTTACTCCCAGTTGCTTGCAGCATCATCCCAGTTTCTCTCGGTTGCTCCCAGTAGCCCAAGGTGTGATCCCAGCTGCTCCCTTTCAACACCAGTATGATCCCAGTCACCTCCAGTATCATCCCAGTCACATGCCAGCATTGCCAGTATGGTCCCATTATCATCCCAATTGCTTCCAATCACTCCCAGTATGGTCCCAGTTGCCTCCAGCATGGTTCCAGTTGCTTCCTAGATCAACCCAGTCAGTCCCAGTATGATGCCATTTGCCCCCAGCGTGCTCCCAGTTGCTCCCAGTCACCCCCAGTAGGGGGGATGATATGCATGGTGTGTTCCCAGTCACTCTCAGATACTCCCAGTATTAGTCCAGTCACTCCCAATATGATCCAAATGTGACCCCAGTGTGCTCTCAGTCGCTGCCAGTATGAACCAGTTGTGCCTCACATGGTTCCAGTTGCTCTCTTTCACCCTCACTTTAGTTCCAGTAACTCCCAGTCTCTCCCAGTGTACCCCAGTTCCATCCAGCATATTCCCAGTCACTCTGTTGCTGGTTGGGTTTGTAACCGGGCAGAAACACCAATTTAGTGTAGTAGTTTGGTCCAAAATACTCATTTACTGTTTATCTTCTGTGACATAAGAATTAGGAGAAACGCAAAGCAGGCCCCAAACTTGGAAGAATATAAAGAAGTTTATTAACAGACCTAAAAGAGGGAAAAAAAATTACACCATACCTTCAGAACTCTCCTCCTCCCCCCACCTTCCTCCCTTCTCCCACTGACAATGTAAAAAGACAACCCTTGAGATGTTCAGTCTGTTACCACTTCCATAATAACCTTGTTCAGTCCATTTAGAAAGAGAAGTCTCTTCTTGCTTGTGCTATGAAAACATTATCACAACGAGCCAGCCGCCCACTTCCAAATATTGTTCAGTCCATTTAGGAAGAGGAGTCTCTCTGCTCGCATGTGAGTCCCTTCCCCCGAAGGGAAGGGGGAAGTTGCTTTTCCTGCAACTGCTTTCAAGGGTCCACTCTTGAAGTTTTTGGGGTACAATTTTAAGTTTGAGCCGTTCAGAAACAAAAAACAGAGGCCCTTCCCCTTCCCTGGGAGCAAAGGGTCTTCCTCATCTTCATCTCTAGGACTATCTCTGGGAGCATTTCTAGGAACTGAGGTTTCTCCTTTCCCGTTTGGAGCAAAAGTCCTCATCTGGTCTATCTCTCCCTGTCCAAACTTCTCATGAAATTACAGCTGCGTCAGCATCTGCCTATCTCAGTGCAGGTGCTTTTGCTTACGAGTTGAACACTCCACCCCCCATATCTTCATGAAATTACAACAGGATACTCTTATATATCACAGCTTCACAACAGAATTTCAGCTTTAAGCATCTCCTCTCTCTCTTCCCTCAGGTTTCCAGCTCTTCACAGCAATAAAAGGGTTAATCTCACCTCGGCCTTGCAGCTGTGTGGCTTATCGCTGTTGTCACCTGACCTCTGCCGGACAGAGGTGCGGCTTTGCTGAAATCTTGGCCGCAGTGGAGGGGGGGTGGAGTTCCGAGCCGCTCTGGCTGCCACAGCCCTGCTGGGGGGGTCATCCTGGAGCCATGGCCTGGCCCGAGCAGGGCCTGGGCCGGGCCCACTGGGCCCCGCTCGGGCCCCGCAGCCACCTGTCCCAGCGCCAGAAACGAGAGAGAGAGAGCTGGGGGGGTTTGTCTGTTCTTAAGTGTGGATCACAGAGGTGTTCACAACTTTAAGTGGCTTAAAGAATTTTCCATATTCAAACTGGCCGCTGCTAGGTTCTGTCAGGTCCCAGAGGAAGCTGTAAGCACCCCTTAGCAAGGACATCCCTTCTAGGACTATGCTTGCTAACCTATGACATTCTCCACCCCTCGCCTCTGTGAAGACACACTTAAGAATTATTATCAAAATTACATTCAACTTCTACCATATTCCACCCCTAGCCATTTCAGTACAATTACAATATATGTGTCTCACAATCATGCTACTTAACTTATGACTTAATACCTGCTTTGCCCAGTATTCCTCCTAATTAATCTTTATCTCACAGGTCTCATCAATTGCCAGCATTCCCCACCATTTTGTAGCGGGTTCAGTTCGTAACCGGGCAGAAACACCAATTTAGTGTAGTGGTTTGGACCAAAATACTCATTACTGTTTATCTTCTGTGAGATAAGAATTAGGAGAAACGCAAAGCAGGCACCAAACTTGAAAGAATATAAAGAAGTTTATTAACAGACCTAAAAGAAGGAAAAAAAAAAAAAATTATACCACCTTCAGAACTCTCCTCCCTTCTCCCACTGACAATGTAAAAAGACAACCCTTCAGATGTTCAGTCTGTTTACCACTTCCATAATAACCTTGTTCAGTCCATTTAGAAAGAGAATTCTTTGCAGATTTGCATTCTATAAATTGCACAACCCCTTCAGTTGGTGTCTGTGTCTTTGGTGCTGACCCTGCCCACCAGCAAAACAGGGCCCCATCCTGCCTGAGTGTTACCTGGGAAGACAAAAACCCTCCCTCCAAATGTCCCCCCTTCCTCCTTGTTCCCCCCACTTTATACACTGGCCATGATGTCCTGTGGTCTGGGATATGCCTGGGGTCAGTTGGGGTCAGCTGTCCTGGCTGTGACCCCTGCCAAGCTCCCCCGCACCCCCAGCCCCTCGCCAGCATGGCCGGACGAGGGGCAGGAAAGGCCTTGGCTCTGTGCAAGCTGAGCAAGAACAAAACCATCTCAGTGTGAGCAACGCTGTGCTCAGCACAGAGCCCAACACAGCCCCAGAGAAAGGGCTGGCAAGGAAATTCCCTGTGGCCCAGCCCACAGCAGCACCCCATGGCCACCCAGCATCACCACGGCTCCACGGGTTCCTTTCCATGGCCCCGGCCCTGGCCACGGGACCTTGGGCTGGTGGCCACGGCAGCAGCCTGTGGCCCAGGGCTGCGTGCCTGTGTCCATGGCAGCAGTGCCCGGCCACGGGCCCTGAGTGCAGGTGACCGTGCCAATGCCCATGGCAGCGGGGCCAAGCATTGGTGTCCGTGGCACCAAAGTGAGGAACGGGTCCCTGTGGCCGCTGCCGTGGCACCTGAGGGCATCAGCGAGTGTCACTGCAATTGTAGCTGGCACCAGCCCGGCACCGCTCTGTCCTGAGGGCTGCCATGGCAGCCGAGGGCAGCCACAGCTCTGCGGGCAAGTGGCCACGGAGCCTGACTGCAGCAATGGGGCCTGGGGGGGTTTCCAAGGGCACTGGAACTGCTGAGGGTTGCCATGGCATCCAACCCCCTGGGATGTCACACAGCCACCCTGGGATGTCACACAGCCACCCTGGGATGTCACAACCACTCAGTGATGTCACACCACCCATCTGTGATGTCACAGTGCTCTCTGTGATATCACTGTGATAGCTCTGTGATGTCACAGCTGACTCTATGATGTCACACAGCCACCCTGTGATGTCACACGACCACTCTGTGATGTAACACCAGCACCCTGTGATGTCACAGCCATCTCTGTGATGTCATAGTCTGCCCAGTGATGTCACAGCCCGTTATGTCACAGCACCACTCTGTGATGTCACACCAATACCCTGTGATGTCACAGCACCACTCTGTGATGTCACACAGCCCCTTTCTGACATCACAGCTGCTCTGGGGTTCTGTCACACAGGCACAGAGGTGTTCCCAAAACTTCAGTGAAACAAAACCTCCTCAGCACCAGCGCAGCACGAAGCAGCAGCATTCTTTATTGGGCCGGATGCACGAGGGGAGAGCCCCTCCCAAAGCCGTGGGTGCCGAGTTCAGGAATGTTCCTGTTTGCAGACTGTGCTTCACAGACACATTCCCAGATTGTCCCACCAGAAACACACACACGATCATCATTGCCCCAAAATCATTGCAGATTTCCCCCACCCCTTTGCACATCCCTTCTTCTGCCCTGGGGGTCTCCTTGGGGGTCCCTGGTGGTCGCTGACCCCAAAGCCAGCCCTGACTGCCCGGTGAACTGGTGAAAGTTGGCACACCTGGGCTGGTTGCTGCCCACAGAATCAGCCTTGGGCGGGTCCATGGCCAGTGGCTTTTGGAGAAGAAGCATTGTATGAACCCACCAGGTGCAAACGGTTTTTCATCTGGCAAATCTCCCCCCCTTGGAGGGCTGTGAAGCTTCTCTTCCCTTCAAGCCTTCAGAAGCCTCACTCTGCTCCTTTACTCACATCCCACGAGTTCCTCAGCTGCTTTCACAACCATGTTCTTTACACAGCTCAAAGCAAGTGTCATAAGCACAAGTAGTGCCGTGATCCCAGTTAGACTTTGCAAAAGTGAGGCCAACCATCAGTCAGGGAAAATCCAAGTCCTTTAAATATTTTATCCAAACAGTTACAGTCTAACCTTCCACTTAATTCCCTGCTGGATGCAGCAACCGATTTTATCCTCTCTACCTGATCATCCAATCCAGCATCACATTTGGAATGTGCACACAACAAGTGTTGCTGTTTGTCCTGGGTTGCAGTGTATTCTATTACCATCCCCATCAGCCGTTGAAATCAGGTGGGGCAGTGTTTCCTTGCCTCCTCCCCCCAGACTATCTTGCTGTTAATGGCCCATCATTGTCCTGCCGCATGACTCAGAGATAACTCCCTCTGGACTATCATCTGTTAATGGGCCCAATCAACACCTGGCCTCATGACTCATTACCCCATTGTGAGATGCTCCACCCAGAGGGAGGAACCAAGCATCCCAGCGTGGATATAAGCTGAGGCTGAACACCAGAGAGGGAACCTTTCCACTGGATTTTCAGAGGACAGGAGCTACACAGTCACCACTGGACCTTCTGAGGAGGAGCAGACCCTTCTTTTTTTCTACAGGATTGCCACTTCAGGAGGACTGCAGCCACCATTCTACCAGACCACCACCACCACCCTGACTAACAGGGTGCCAGGTTGTATCTTAACTCTGTCAGTTTAACCCAGTGTTATCTGCTTTTATTGTTTTTTTGTTTTTCTTTCCCCCTCCTTTTATTTCCCTATTAAATTGTTATTCTGACTTGGTGTCTCCCACTAGTTTGTTTTCAAACTAGTACACTGTTTCAGTTCAAGAATCCACACACTCCCTGTCCATGTAGCAGCAATAGGGCTAAAGCCAATCTGCTCTGGAAGGTCATTTTAGCTGGGGCTGGCAATTGTTCCTTTATTTCAGCAAACCCCAAAGGAGCTGCATTCACTGAAGTTTCCATTTGCAGAGCCCAATGGTGTGGGGCTGGTCTGTTCCTAAAGGCAGATCTTTGCGGAGCAGGGATGGATTCTAAAATCCATCCCGCTGGAGTTCCCGCACTGGGATGTTTCCCAGTTCCATCCCCTTTAACCTTTCCCCACAGTCGGGTTCCCAGTGGTGACTCCTTGCACGAGGGACGGAACGTTCATACCCCCAGTGTCCGTGGTGCTCCTGATTCTCCCAGGGGCAAACGTGTGCTCCAAATTCCATCCCTTCCCACCCATCCTGGGGCTCCTAAGGATCTGACCGTGTCCTGCTGACACTCTGTGCCTCTCCAAGGCTCCTTGTTTGTTGGCTCAGCCCAGGTGTCCCTGAGAAAGGCAGAATCATTTCTACAAACACAGCCCAGCCTCAGAGCCTGGGCCACAGCCAGGAGCCGCTGGACCTCAGCATTCCAAACAGCTCAAGTGTCTGTCCCAGGGCAATCCCACTTTTCCTTGGTCCTGGCATCCTTTGGCCTTGACCTTGTTAAATCTGGATATTTTATACCCACCTCTAAGGGGTCCTGTGGGAGGCCTGGGCTCCCTGCCCAGCCCAGACACCCCTGAACTGGCTGGAAATATTCCCAGTGTCCTGTCTGAGGGCCATTCCAGACTGCTGGAATTTGACAGCCCCAGGGGGTATCAGTGCAATCTGTCAGCTGATCAATATTTCCTGAGGTAATTTCCAGATCCGCTTTGGAAATGTTACAATTCTCAGCAGTATTGTTCTGATGTGTCCATGGTAAGGAATATTCTCCTTCCATCCCTGTCCAGGTGCCCTGGGTGCTCTTTCCTTCCCACACGTGTTCCCAGATTTTTGTCAAATTGCTGACTGAAGCTCCCCATGGCACTGGATTTTCTGCAGAGGTTGGTGTTGGCAAACAAGCTGTTACAGGGGTTACATTCTGTCATCTGCCAACATCTTGCAGTGACTTTGAAAACTGCATTTCCCTTCCCAGAAGTCAGGAACATCGTTTCTATTATTATTATAGATACACAATTATTGATCATCTCCATCTAGATCCAATAAATAGTATCCCCTTAGAAAATCATATTCAATACCTAAAACAATAGGATTTATGTAAAACCCCAAACCCCACGGTGTCAGTCAGTCTTGTTTCTGCTGTGTTTAATGTGTGCTCGCTGGTTTTACCCACATGTGATGAACCCCAAGTTGGATTCCTTCTACCTTGAGTGCAGGGTAGGTTACCAGGAGGACTTGAGATGGTCCCTTCCACTTTGGCTGGATTGTTCCAAAATTCCAGGTTCTGGTGCACACCGCATCTCCTGGTTGGAAAGGATGTACAGGCGAGTCCAGCCCCAATGATCTGTCGAGAACCATGCACCTTTTAAGGCTTACAAGAGTTAGTCCCAGTGCTATGAAATATTCATTTCTGCAAAACTTCTGAGCCTTCCCTTGTCTTGTTGGTGCCACATGGGAAAGCTTCTGGCCATCCAGAAAAAGGATCCACCAATGCCAAAATGTGCCAGTGCCCCTTCTGCCTGGGCACTTCTGCAAAATCAGTTGGCCAAAATCACCTGGTGATTCCCATTTAACGAGCCCTGCAGGCAGCCTTCTTCCTTCAAAACCAATCCCATCTTTCTCAACAACTGATCTATCATTTTTTGCCATTTTGGTGCTTACTAGATGCCTTTGTAAACTGGCCACCAGATTCTCCACTTCCTCCTGTGTTTGCTGATGTTTTAGTTCCGTTCTACATGAATTGTGGAGCTACAATTACCTGCCCACACGGGGTTACCAATCACCTGCTGGGATTTTCCGTAGCTGCTGCTGCTGCTGGGGCTGACTGCCTGTCCTGATCACTGGAATCTGGTTGTTGTTGCAGAACATTCCAGTTTTTGCTAGGTATTAGTGCAAGGAGAGCTTTTGCAGCACCCTCTTGAGCTGCTTGGTCAGCCAATGGATTCCCTGGATTACCTGGGGAGTCTCCAAACCCATGGGCTTTACAAGGGCATCAGGGCCACTTCTTTTGGCTTTGGCACACTCTGCAGTAGGTGACTGATTTCTTTTTGTGCTCACTGGAGACCTCTGCGCCCTTTCCTTCCATGTGGCTCCCTGGGCGTGTATTATTCCAAACCCAGAGTTCAAATCAGTCCATATGGTCACCCTTTGTCCTTCAGGGATTTCTAGGCAAGGTCATTCATTCTGCTTTTTGTGCTGCTCTGTTCAAAGCTAAAGCCTGGCCTTCTAGGACCTGGCTCGAGGTTCCCACTGCACACCCAGCTGCCCGTTTCCCATCCGCACCACGCTGCTCCCACCAGGGTGCAGGGCCAGTGCTGGCTCCTGCATGGGATTGCTCTCGAGGTCCCAGAGTCTGCCAGAACACACTTGTTCCATGCATCCCAGGCAGTCATGGCACAAAGACTCCAAGCCTTCTCTTAGAAGGGACTCCAACACTTCCCTGTTCCAACCTTGGGGACCTTGAACCAAACCCTGCAAAGCTTTTGCTGCACCTTACAGGCAGGTCAACAGTTTACACCAGGAAAGGGAAAGGAAATGGGAAAGGAAAAGGAAACGGAAAAGGAAAAGGTGCCTTGATCTGAGCAGGGCTCTTTCTCTGATGTCCTTTGGAGCAGGGATCAAAGGCTCTCCCCAGAATCCTTCCGTGCTGCCTGCAGGTGCTGCCATCCCTCAGATGTGTTGGAATTCCAGAGGATGAGGCCACGGGGTGTCCCAATGGTGCCTTGGTTCCATGGCCCCGCAGTGTAACCATGGTGTCCTTGGTTCTGCAGTGGCACAATGGACCCTTCATTCCATGAGGCCCCACAGTGTGGCAATGGTCCCTTGAGTCCAGGAGGCCCCACAAGGTCCCAATGGTCCCTTGGTTCCGTGGCCCCGCACTCTCACAATGCTCTCCTTGGCTGCACAAGGTCCCGCAGTGGCACAAGGGTTTCATTTTCTCCTGGATTTCTTTTAGCTTGCTTTCTTTCTTCATTCTTTCCTCTTTTTTCTTTCTTTTTCCTACTTTTTTGTTACTTTCTTCTTTCTTCTTTTATTTTTTCTTGTGTCTTTCTTTTTTTCCTTTTCTCTTTCTTTTTTGCTTCTTTCCTCTTTTTTCTAAAGTTTTTTTGTTTCACATTACTTAGTCTTCCTTTCTTCTTTTTTTCTTCACTTTTTAAATTTTCTTCTTGATTTCTTTTTGTTTTCTTTCCTTCTTTTTTCTTTCCTTCATTTTTTTACCTTTTTTCTTTTTCTTTTTTTTTCTTGTTGCTTTTTGTTTTTCATCTTTCTTTCTTTTTTTTCTTTCTTTGGTTCTCTTGTACTTTTATTTTTTCTCGTGTCTTTCTCTCATTTTCTTTCTTCCTTGTTTTGTTCTTTCTTCTTTTTTTTGACTTTTCTTAACATTTATTTTCTTGTTGGTTTCATGTTTTCAGTCTTCCTTTTTTTCTTCCTTTCCTTCTTTCATTTTTATTACCTTTTTGCTTTTTTCTTTCTTTCTTCATTTTTCAATATTTTTCTTGATTTTTTTATTGCTTCTTGCTGCTTTCTTCTTCATTTCTTTTTTTTTTTTCATTATTCTTCCTGGTCTCACATTATTGAGTCTTTCTTTCTTTTATCTATTACTTTCCTTTGCTTTTTAAATTTTCGTGTTGATTTCTTTTAGCTTGCTTTCTTCATTCTTCACTCTTTTATCTTTTTTTCTTTCTTTTAAATTTTTTTTATTACTTTGTGTCTTTCCTCTTTCTCTTTTTGCTTTCTTTCTGTTCTTTTGTTTTTTTTCTTGTGTCTTTCTGTTCTTTTTTTCTTTCTTCCTTGCTTCTTTCTTCTTTTTTTTCTTTTTCTTTTATTTTCCTGTTGGCTTCAGGTTATGTACTCTTGCTTTCTCTGTTTATTTCTTTGTTTCTTTCTTCTTTTCTTTTTTTCTTCACTTTTTTCATTTTCTTGTTAATTTTCTTTTCTTTCCCTTTCTTCCTTTCTTCCTTTCTTCCTTTCTTCCTTTCTTCCTTTCTTCCTTTCTTCCTTTCTTCCTTTCTTCCTTTCTTCCTTTCTTCCTTTCTTCCTTTCTTCCTTTCTTCCTTTCTTCCTTTCTTCCTTTCTTCCTTTCTTCCTTTCTTCCTTTCTTCCTTTCTTCCTTTCTTCCTTTCTTCCTTTCTTCCTTTCTTCCTTTCTTCCTTTCTTCCATTTTTATTATTTTTTGCTTTCTTGCTTCATTTTTTAATGATTTTTAATTCTTTTTTAATAATTTTTTCTTGTTGGTTTCCTGTCATTTAGTCTTGCTTTCTTTCTTTTTCTTTTCTTTTTTCACCACTTTCATTTTCTTTTTATATCTGTCTTTTGATTTTCTTCCTTTCTTCTTTTCTTTCTTTCATTTTTATTATATTTTTCTTGCTTCCTTTCTTAATTTTTAATGTTTTTTCTTTCTTTTTTTACTTTTTTATTATTTCTTGTTGATTTCTTTTTTCTTTCTTTTTTTTCTTCTATTTTACTTTCCTTCCTTCCTTCCTTCCTTCCTTCCTTCCTTCCTTCCTTCCTTCCTTCCTTCCTTCCTTCCTTCCTTCCTTCCTTCCTTCCTTCCTTCCTTCCTTCCTTCCTTCCTTCCTTCCTTCCTCCCTCCCTCCCTCCCTCCCTCCCTTCCTTCCTTCCTTCCTTCCTTCCTTCCTCCCTTCCTCCCTCCCTCCCTTCCTTCCTCCCTCCCTTCCTTCCTCCCTCCCTTCCTTCCTCCCTCCCTTCCTTCCTCCCTCCCTTCCTTCCTCCCTCCCTTCCTTCCTCCCTCCCTTCCTTCCGAATTCCTTCCTTCCGAATTCCTTCCTTCCGAATTCCTTCCTTCCGAATTCCTTCCTTCCGAATTCCTTCTGAATTCCTTCCTTCCTTCCAAATTCCTTCCTTCCTTCCCACACAAGCCACTTCTCACCACATTAAACAGGTGCAAAGCAGCAGGATTCCCTCCTAACTGGGGTCCTCTCACCCACCCAAAATGTGGGGACTTCACCTCAGCCCCCCAAATTGCAGGGGGTTTACGGCACCTTCCCCAAATTCACTGCAACCTCCCAGAAGCCACCTAGAGGCCCCAAAATTGTAAAAAGCAGCAGGAGTCTCCCCAAAAGCAGCTCCTGGTTTTCCTCCCTGGAGTGCCCCACTCCAAGTGCCCAAACCACCCCATCCCTCCCAAACTTCAGCCCACCCCAATGATGCCACCCCCATCCCATCCCATCCCATCCCATCCCCATCCCACCCCATCCCATCCCATCCCATCCCACCCCTCCTGGACACCAATTCCCCTTCTGTGCTTCCTGACTCCCCACAGCCGGGCCTTGGGGCTGACGGATTGAGCCATTTGGGGCTGCCATCGACACATTGGGGCTGGCATTGAGTTGATTGCAGGCACCCGCTCAATCCCTCCATCCCAAATGGGAGCTTGGAACCTCTCCTCAGGCCTTGCTGTGTCCATGGGCTCACCTCAAGTCCCAAAATGAGAGCCAGGGCCCCACCGGCCATTCAGAACCTCTCAACATTGCCACAAACAGCAGCATCCTTCCCAAAATGGGCTCCCCACATCCCTGACAATAGGTCCCCCTTCCAAGGAACAGAGACCCCCTCTCACAACCCCTCCCAAAGCACTGGGGGCACCCCAAAACTGCCTCAGGAACGGGACATACCCTGACATCCCTTCAGGAATGTGGGATACCCCAGAACCCACTGAGGAACGGGGTCCCCCCGGCCTCATCATGCGCAGCCTTCAGCTGTCTCAGGCAGAGCCCATCCCGCCCTCAGCAGCCCCAGCCCAGCCCAGCCCAGCCCTCCTGGGCAGGAAGCCCCAATGGCCGAGCCGGCCTGGGACACTTGCAGGGATGCGGGGGCAGCCGCAGCTTCTGGGGCCAGCCTGGGCCAGGCCCTGAGCGCCCTGCCAGGGAACCATTGCTGCCCCACATCCCATCTCAGCCTGCCCTCGGGCAGCGGGAAGCCGTTCCCTGGGGCCCGGCCCCGCAGGCCCTTGGCAAGAGTCTCTCTCAGCCAGCAATTGCTGCTCCTCCCTGCTGCGGGGCCCAAGCTGCAAGTTGATTTTCTGCCGCTGGCCCCGGCCCAGCCCCGAGCCAGGGCCAGGACCTTGCCCTGGAGCTCTGCGGGCGCTGCCTTTGTGCGGCCGCAGCGCAGCGGCCGCAGCTCGGAGCTGCCCTTTGTGTCCCCGCCGGCAGCTGCCAGAGCTGGCGGGGCCGGGCCAGGGCCGGGCCAGCCCCGGCCTTCCCGGCTCTGGGACACAGCGGCGGCAGCCCCAGCCTTCCAGCCCTGCACACGCTCCCACACAAGCCTCCAGAGCCGCGGCCACGCAACGCAACTGACCGGCCGCTGACCCCCCAGCCTGGCCTGATGGCCATTCCTCTGCCCACACCTCGGCCAAGCTCCCCTTGGCCACCTCCTGAGCCACAGTGCCACACACAAGTGGCACATACAGCTACAGAGCTCTGCCCACAGCTGGCAGGGAACGTTCCTTCAACAGAAAAACCACCAAGAAAAAGAGAACTGCCCCCAGCAGAGCTGTTCCCTCCTGCAGTAGTTACACCTGCACACCCACAGCGCCTGAGACTGCAAGCAATGAGCATTCCCTGGGCACATGTGCAGCCCAAGCAGCTCGAGGACAGCCTTGCAGCAGGACTGCTCTCAGCTGAGCCAAAAAGGCCCCTCTGGCAGCTGCAGGGCCATTGCAAAGGGCAAGGGCCAGAGCCTGGGCCCACGGCGGAGGAAAGGGCTCTCAATTCCCCTGCCCTGGCACCTCAACCCTGTTCCCAGGCTGCTTCCAACACAGGATTGCTCTGCAGGACTGCGGAAAGCTGAGAGGCAGCTCTGGCTTCTCCACTTTTCCTGTGCTAAAGCTGCCTGGCAGAAGAAATGGAGGGACAGCTCTGGTGGCACAATCCCTCCCGGCCCAGGGCCCAGCGCTGGGAAGGTCTTTCCGTGCCGAGGCTTTGCTGCGGCCAAGGAAAGCTCCTGGCTCAGGGTCACCTTTCCTGCTGGGCCAGAGCCCCCGAGTGGCCCAGCAGCAGCAGAGAATTCCAGCACAGCCCCGGCACGGGCAGGGCGGCCCTGGGCGGGCTGCGGGAGCCGGCAGCGCCTGAGCTCAGAGCAGCTGAGCCCGGGGGCTCTTGGCCAAGGCCGAGGCCCAGCGAGCATTTCTCAGCTCGCAGGGCGGCCTGGAAAGGTGCTGGGGGGGATCATTCACCCCCCAGGGCGGTCCCAGTGGCTCCCAGGATTTCCATGTCCGTGCTCCCAGCGCTGCTCCCAGCCCTGATCCCTGGGGATGGCAATGTCCCGCTCCCTTCCCGGGGCAGGCTCACACCTGAGCCAGGTGTGCAGGGCAGGACCTTGCCCTGAGCCCAAGCCCTGTCCCCCCTGCAGGATCTGCTTCCCATCGGCCTCTTCCTCCTGCGGCCCCAAGCCCAGCTCGGTGCTGAACGAAGGGCGCTGGGCCGGGGTCATCCCCCGGCGGGGGCTGCGCACCCCCTCTGCCCCCTCCCCAAATTCCCTCCCGGGGCAGCAGGGGCTGCCTCAGGAGCCCTGGGGCTCCTGGGGCTCCGTGCTTTCCTTCCTAAAGAAGAGAACCATCCTTCCCATCCAGGCTCCCATGGCCAAAACTGAGATTCTACCTCCCAAATTCTTTCTATCCAAGGATTGCTCCCAGACAAAAGCTGCCATGAGAGACAGGTCTGGCTGCCCTCGCCCATGGTGGCCACCTCTCATCTTCTTTCCAAACTCTTGGACTTTGTGCTTTTCTTTCATGTGGAATAAACCCATCCTTCTCAACAAGGTGTCCATGGCCAAAATTGGGATTCCACCTCCCAAATTCCCAATATCCAAGGGCTGCTCCCAGACAAACCTGCCAGGACAGACAGATGTGGCTGGCCTTGGCCTCTGGTGGCTGTGTCTCATCTGCCCCTGAAACCCTGGGGCTCGGTGCTGCCCTTCCTCTGGAGACCACTGTGACCCTGCGTGGCCTCGTGGAACCCAGGGGCCGTTGTGACCCTGCAGGGCTGGTGGCACCAAGGGGACCATTGTGACCCTGTGGCGTTCCATGGAACCAAGGGGCCACTGTGGCACTGCTGGCCCCAAAGAACCAAGGGGCCTTTGTGACAGGGCAGCTGGGGAGGCCCAGAGTGGACACCAGGAGAAAGGAATTTCCCTCCCAGGCAGGGCTGGGCTGCAACACGTCCCCCAGAAGGAGTCTGGAGCAGCCCAAGGCTTTGTGTGCCCAGGCAGAGGCAGGCAGGACGCAGAGCTGCCAGCAAAGGAAGGGGCCAGCCAGGTGGGGCAGCCGGGGGGATGAGGACAGCCTGCAGGGACAGAGGCGCAGGGCAGGGACACCGTGGGACAGCCTGGGCTGCAGAGGGCAGAGGGATGGGCAGCAGCTGCAAGGCCCTGACAGAGCCAACTTGTGCAGCCCTTTGGCCACGGCTGCTGGCCCTGGCCCTGAGGCCAGGAGGGGACAAGTGACCCCTGCAGCCCTGGGGCCTCAGGGCCTCCTTGTCCCTGCCCAGCAGCCTGGCAGGGGCCGCCCCATGGTGCTGCCCTGGGCACTGCCCATCCCCACATCCCAGTGCCCCGGCAAGAGCCCTGAGCACTGAGGGAGGGACAGGATCTGCCTTGCCAGGGGCTGGGGCTCAGGCCTTGGCCCTTTGCACTCATGGAACACAGCCAGCTTTGCTCAGCACCAGAGACACCTTTCCCTTGCTTGTCCCCCCCTGCCATCGCTGCCTCCAGAGTTCTGCTCTCACTGGAACCTGGGGACACTTTCACGTGAGTCGTGTCCCTCACTGGGACCCATTAAAAGTTAAAGAAACTTTGGACTTCGAATCTGACTTTGAGTTCTTGGGAAGTTTTTTGAAGACACTCTGAGGGACTGAGTCTGATGTGAACAACACCAAAGGCCCGAGAGGGTCATTAAAATCCTTGTGCTGCTGCTGTGCTGCTGAGCTGGGCTGGGCTCCTGGCACAGAGGGAACTCTCAAGCTCCTGGCAACCAAGGAGAGCTTCAAAGAGGCAGCTCTGCTGAGGAGCAGCTCCTCTGCCAGCCCAGCAGGGCTGAGGGCACTGCCTGCAGGTACCTGGCAGGAGTGAGCAGAGAGCTGGCTAAAGCAGCTGGGAGGGCAGCTCTGAACTCATTCCTGGAGAAACCTTCCCAGCGTGGGACACAGTGAGTCTCTGGCTGCAGGGATCCTCTAGAGCTGGCCCATGGCACGGCTGCCATGGCTGTGAGGATGGCTCTGCTGCCGTTCCTGCCTTGGGGGAGGATGTGCTGCAGAGCGGGGCTGCCCTGGGCACCGTCAGAGGGACAGGGCAGGACGGCTCCTGCTGCCAGGGCCGGCTGCAGGCTGTGAAGGTGGGCAGCAGCCAGGGGTGCCCAGGGCTGTCCTGCAGAGCAGCTCCTGCAGCCCTGAGGGCTCTTTGCCAGGCCAGGGCATCTGCCACCTGCCAGGGGCAGCTCTCAGCCTGCCTGGCAGCTCCCCATGGGCAGTGCAGGGGAGCTGTGGCTGCAAGGAGTGACTCCTGCAGGGCAGGTCCTGCTGCTGTGGAGAGGCTGCTGTGGGGGCCAGGGCTGCTCAGAGCTCCAGCTCATGCCCAGCTCATTCCTGAGGGGATTTTCATGAGCACATTCAGGGCAGGAGATTCCTGCTTGAGTCTCTGCTTTCCTCAGTTTGTGCTCCCACTTTTCCCAGGCTCAGCTTGGTGGGAATGGAAACTCAGCTGTGCAGGTGGAGCAGGGGCTGAGGCTCTTAAACCATCCCACTGAGGATTCCTGGGAGCCTCAGCAAGTGCCTGCACCTCCACGGCCTCCAGATCCAGCCAGCATCACCTTTCCATGGTGCCCAGGCCCGGGGGAGCTGCTCTTTAATCCCCGCAGCCCCGAGCGGCTGCCGGGCAGGGCTGGCCCAGGGGCTGGGCTGGGCTCCGGCAGCAGCGGCAGGGACGGAGCCCGGGCCGCAGGAGCAGCTCCCGGCTGGGACAGCTCCAGCAGCAGAGCCGTGGGCAGGGAGGGAGGGAGGCAGCGCTGAGGGCAGCCCTGCTGAGGGGAGCTGTGGCAGCTGCCGGGCCTGCCCTGCAGTGCAGACACCGCCCTGAGCAGCGCAGCCCCGGTGTCCCCTCGCAGCCAGCACAGCCCTCAGCCCGGGGGCTCGGGGCCCTCAGCCCGGGGGCTCGGGGCCCTCGGTGCCCTCCTGGGCCGGCAGAGCAGCACCAGAGATGAAGGGCATCTCTGCGGCCGCGGGCCCGTTCCTGCTGCCCGGGGCCTGAGGGCGACTGTCCTGCCCTGGTGCTGCCCGGGAGGGGCTGGGCAGCGCTGCGCAGGGAAAGGCTTTTCCTCAGGGCCCGGCTCTCTCTCCTTGCCCTGCTCAGCTGCTCCTGGCGCTGCTCAGGGGCTCTCTGGGAATGGCAGCTCCAGCTGCAGGCTCAGGCCCAGCCCTGGGGCTCCTCCTGTGCAGGCTGAGCACAGCAATGGGGTGTCCCAGCTCCCTGTGCCCCGGGAGCTCTGGGCACGCCGGGCTGGGAGGCTGGCAATGAGCCGGCTCTCCTCCAGCAGGGCCATGGACAGGACCCTCGCTGTGCCCTCGGGATGCCATCCCAGCTGTGAGCTGCCTTCCAGGGGACACTGGGGCCGGGAGTGTCCTTGGCCAGCAGTGGGGCTGAGACTCTGAGAAAGGCTGAGCCACTTTGCTCGGCTGTGGGTCCCTCTGCTCTCAGCTGTGCCAGGCTGATTTTCAGGGGAACACAGTGACTGCCCTCGATCTCAGGAGGGGCAGCTGGGGACAGATGGAGGGACAGAGCAGCTCCCCTCACCCTTCTCTGAGTTACAGCCAATGCTCTTGCCTTGCACAGCTCTCTCTGCTCTCCCTGGGCACAGCAGGAAACCCTCTCAAAGTGCCTTTGGCCGTCACCGTTCCTTAGCCCTGGCACAGGAGATGCTGCCCAGCTCCTCTGCCTCAGGAGCACTTTGGGCTGATGGAGTCCAGCCCCAGGACCGGCCCCTGTCCCCATTCCCATGTCCCCGCTGAAGCAGAGCAGAGCTGACTCCTCGCTGTCCATGGGCACAGCCCCTGCTCGTCACAGCAACGGGGCCAGATCCCAGCAGAGCTCCAGGCACGGGGCTGAGGGAAGGGCTCTGAGAAAAGGAAAACTGGGGGGCAGGGCCAGGAGAAAGGGCTTGGACATTGCTCAGCAAAGTCTCCCCTGACTCCTCACTGTCTCCTCCTTCAACAGCACTCCATGGCCAGAGGCTCAAAATGTGCAACAGCAGCTCCATCAGCCCCTTCCTCCTGCTGGCATTGGCAGACACGCGGCAGCTGCAGCTCCTGCACTTCTGCCTCTTCCTGGGCATCTCCCTGGCTGCCCTCCTGGGCAGCGGCCTCATCATCAGCGCCGGAGCCTGCGGCCAGCACCTGCACAGCCCCATGTTCTTCTTCCTGCTCAGCCTGGCCCTCACCGACCTGGGCTCCATCTGCACCACTGTCCCCAAGGCCATGCACAATTCCCTCTGGGGCACCAGCCACATCTCCTACTCAGCATGTGCTGCTCACGTGTTTTTCTTTCTCTTCTTCCTCTCAGCAGAGGATTTCCTCCTCACCATCATGTGCTACGAGCGCTACGTGTCCATCTGCAAAGCCCTGCACTACGGGACCCTCCTGGGCAGCAGAGCTTGTGCCCACATGGCAGCAGCTGCCTGGGCCAGTGCCTTTCTCTACGCTCTCCTGCACACGGCCAATACATTTTCCCTGCCCCTGGGCCAGGGCAATGCCCTGGGCCAGTTCTTCTGTGAAATCCCACACATCCTCAAGCTCTCCTGCTCACACTGCCACCTCAGGGAACTTGGGCTCATCACTGTCAGTGCCTGTTTGGTGTTTGGCTGTTTTGTGTTCATTGTTTTCTCCTATGTGCAGTTCTTCAGGGCCGTGCTGAGGATCCCCTCTGAGCAGGGCCGGCACAAAGCCTTTTCCATGTGCCTCCCTCACCTGGCCGTGCTCTCTCTGTTCCTCAGCACTGTTATGTTTGCCCACCTGAAGCCCCCCTCCATCTCCTCCCATCCCTGGATGTGGCACTGTCAGTTCTGTACTCGGTGGTGCCTCCAGCCCTGAACCCCCTCATCTACAGCCTGAGGAACCAGGAGCTCAGGGATGCCCTGAGGAAAGTGAGGACTGGATACTTTTCACAAGTTAAAATCTTTCTATTTCCTTCTGCCATGCGGGGAAAATTATGACTAGGATGCTTCTCAGAAGCATCTCTCTTTTCTGCTCCAGAACCTTCAGAATGTAACTCTTTACAATCTTGGCCTCTTTTTCCTCTTTGTCCATATTTTCATTGGTGCTTTTTCTTATTCTTTTTCTGGTGTTATTCTGCTTTTTATAAAGTACTGTAGTACTACTCCTTGCATTTCTGCATGAACATCTACCTTTCTTTTGAAACACAAAGACTTTCAGGAGGCTTCTTCTCTGTGCCTTTGAATCAAAACAAGGGGCTGTCCTGACCTTTGTGTCCAAGGTTTGTTCCTCAGCCCTTCTCTGGCTCTGCAGGGGCAGTGCCTGTGGGCAGAGCTGGAGGGAAGAGACTCCCAGCACAGCAGCACGGCCAGGGACAATGGCCCAGCCTCTTCCCACCTCTGCTCTTCCCAGCTCCACACTCCCTTTCCCAGCCCTTCTGAGGGTGCAAGGCCGGAGTGCTCGGGCAGCTCGGTCACTGTCCTGCTGCGTGTCCGTGCTGTGAGCACAGGCAGGGACAGGCCACGGGCACTGCTGGGACACAGCCGGGCTCCAGCACAGCAGCTCCATCAGCAAAGGGCATCTCCTGGGGGCAGGGCAGGAAGGCTTTGCTCTCCTCCAGAGCTGCTGCCAGGAATGTGCCCCAGGAATGCCCTGGCAAAGCAAACCCCAGTGCCCAGGGGCAGGGGGGAGTGTGCAGGGGGGGCAGGCAGCAGTGTCCTGGCACTGCCAGAGCTCCTGGGATGGACCTGAGGGAGCAGCAGAGCAGGGCCTGGGCTGTGCCTTTGTTCCGGGCACAGCCTGGGAAGGTGCCCAGGGCAAGTGTCCCACACCAGCCCCTGCCACCAGCAATCCCAGCACTGGCCTCTGCCCTCCCCTGCAGGAGGTTGTTTGTCCCTGCACGGAGGGACACCAAGTGACCAGGCCAGCAGTCCGTGTTTGCTGTGTCCTGAGGAGCCTTCAGCAGTGCATCGAGTGGGTGTGGGGAGATGAACCCGAGTGAGCACAAACACCATCAGCAGCACTCGGGGCTGGCACAATTCCAGGGGCACAAACTGTGCCCTGAGGCCACTTCACTGCCAGAGTAATGTCCTCTGGGAAAGCACCTGAATTCTTTGCTGGGCTGTGCTGAGAACTGCATGGAGACAAACGTCCAGGGCAGGGAGGCTCCAGGGAAAGTGCTCAGGACAGCCAAGGGCTGCACAGAGAGACACCGGAGTGGTGGGTCTGTGGGGAGAAATCACAGCTGCCTCCCTTGGGAATCGCCCCCAGGACCTGGACAGGCCTGTGCTGTGTTCTGGGCACTGACCTGGAACCGAGGGATGTGGAAAAGGCCTTTGGTGTCAGGGACATTGGGAAGGCTGGGCAGGCACTGGCATTTGTCCCTCAGGGATTCCATGAGGGTCCTGCCAAGATGAGCTCTGCTCCTCCTTGGAGCCCTTCATGGGCACAGAGGGCTGAGAGACCTTTCCAGGACAGGCTCAGGCCAAGGAGCCCTTGAGTCTCTCAGCCCCCCGTTGGTGCCTGCTGGAATTCAATCCCCCTCCCCATCCCGCAGCAGCCCCGCATTTCCCTCCTCCAGCCTTGCTCTCCAGCACAGCCACGGGGGCTCTTCGGGCTCTCGGCTTTTCCTGCAGCCACCGAGGCCAGCTGAGCTCTGCCTTCCCCACACTCAGCCCTGCCCAGCGCAGGCAATGCCCAGAAATTCCCTGTGTGTCCCTGGCCTTGCTGTCAGCCCTGGCAGCGGCTCCGTGGCCCCTCTGTGCCCCGCTGCCCCAGCCATGGTGCCCCAGCCCCTGTGCAGGCCCAGCCCAGGACAGGAGCGCTGCGGGTGGGAACGGCCCCTGGGCCCTGCTGCCCACAGCAGCCTTGGGGCTCTGCGCTGTTGAGCTTTGGACGGGGTACCCTTCCTTCCCGGACCAGGGTGAGAGAGCAGAGGAGGCTGCTGTTCTGCTGAGTTCTGTATTTCATAGTCTCACAGCTTTCTTGAAGGCAGAGTTCGAAGGGGGTTACATGATAAAGGCAAGCAGCAACAGCAACAACAGGCAAAAACAGCTTCTTCTTCTTCTTCTTCTGTATGCTCTATATGCTCTATATGCTCTATATGCTCTAGACTCTACATTTTTTCTTGCAGAAGTGTGGATTATATTTGTTAATTGACCAATAAGATTAACACACGATTCCAGTTTTCCTTTTCTTAACCTATCCTGGTCTAATTCTAACAGTCGTAAGCCTCACACCAGTGTTACACAGGTATTACACAGATTTGTGGATGCAGTTTCTATCAGCTCTTACTGTTTACGTGAATGCTCCATCTAAAAAATGTGAACAGTGTCATTCTATCCATATTTTGTCTAAAGTAAAGAATTCTGTGAAAAGGTAACACTGCTGCAGTAAGATCTGTGTTTAAGGTCTCTGCTGCAGCTTTTCAATGTTTAAGGCACTTAGCATATATTTCTACTAAAGGTTAAAAAATCTATATTTCTATTTCACTTTGGTGTGACTTCATGTATCTCAGCTTGTCCAAAGGTTTTAATTCAACCCCTGTGCTTTGGCTTCCCTCTGGGCCTGAGTCCAGAGGAGCTTTCACTTCAACAAAACAGAACACTTACAAGAAAAGTAAATGGAGTGGGAACTCATGAGAGATTGAATTTTCTCTGATTCAACTCAAGGATTGATGCCATAGACTTCTGAGTGGAAGAATAATTAATTCATTCTCCTTAAGACAATAAATCAAGAGAATAAATTAGACTTTTGTATCAGGTATGAGTGAAGAGATTGCATCCAACACAAGTTTTTCCTGTAGGATTTATATTTTATTTTTTTATTTTCTCAGGAGATTGTATCAAGGCAGAAGAATTAAATTCAAGATATTTGTAGCAAAGAGACCTCTGCTGAACTCATTGTTCCAAATAAACATATCCCTTACCCCATATTTCCATGACCAGAAGTTTTTCTAATTCTGGACTCTAGTATATTGTACTGTATGTGTATTCAGAATACTTTGCAACAGTTAAATTTGCTTAAATTTCATTTCAGACATTTACTTAATTTTAAGAATTTGCCTAATTTCAGCCATCTTTTAAAAAGTATTTTCACACTTTCATTTTTTTTGTCTGTTACCTTTTCAGTGAGGAGGATCATCATTTGGGTTTTCTCTTGGTACCTCACTAATGCACTCTGAGAGCCATGTTCTGTGTTATTAATGTAGTAGTGATCCGGGGTTCATGGATGGCTACTGCAGGAAACTTGATGGCCAGTAGTGAAAACAGCAAAAATAATGATGAGAGGAGCCACAGACGTTCTGCTGTCTGAGAACTGTGAACTGCCAAAATCAAAAAGGTCAGTGCTCTTCTGGTTCAGAATGCCCTTCAGTTGGAGCTGGAACATACTTTGGGCTAAGAGCCTGAGCACAGGAGGCTGTAGCACCTATTTTGTTCAGCAGTTCCCTATTGCCCTACTCCATACTCCACTGCATTCCAGCATGTGATTTGCTGAGCTGTAGACTGTCCCTGAGTGGTGTGATTGCCTGGAATGCTTGAAAATTTGGCTTCACATCCCTCAGTTTCTTTTCAGCATTTTCTCTGTTGCCCTCGTTGCCTCACACCAGCCCCTGTTTTACTTCTAGATGGAGAACAAGGTTACAAAATACAACTTCTCTTCCTATGTACTTAGAGGGGCTCTCACCTGTAATAATAAATGAAATAGGTTTCATTCCTTTTGATTCCTCCCGGTATGATGCAAAGAAAGGAAAGGTAGCTGGAACTATGGCTTTTTGGGGTGGCTGTTATACCAGAGCCCTGGATCTGTATTAGGGATATTCGTGTTGGCCAGACTGTCTCAGCAGAAAGAGGGAGGAGTGCAATATTAATGTCAGGAGCTCATCCCTGTCCGTGATTTATTAAAAGAAGCCTAGCTTCATGTCTTAGGCCCTGAATGAAATACCTGCAGTTTGGCTGCCTGAGTTTGTATCTATGGATCCCACTTCTGTGCAATGTCTGAAGGCCAGGGAACTGCCTTTGTTACCTCTCCTACTGGCACTGCTACAGGAGAAGGAAAGAAATCCAACTAATTTTGAATCAGCTAACGTGTCCCTTTTGGATACAGAATTCACTGAGAGCCATAAATACAGTGCGTGGCTTTAATAAAGCACAAACGTGAATTTTAAACCACACCTGGCATTGATGTTGCTTGGACTGAATGTGTGCACAGCCCAATGTTTCTCCTCATCGTCCCTGTTATGAATTTCTGCCATTTTTCCTCTTCATTCCTGTCTGAACAAAAGCAGACTTTGTGCCACTGAGTTGAGAACGTTATAAATAAGGTATGGAATTCGTGCTATTATGTATAAAATTGGAGTGTAATCAGACCCTACAGAGACCGAGTTTCAAAATCCCTTCAGCAGCCTGGCTGAGAGAAAAATTTCACAACACTAAAAGAAGTTCTCTCACAATAAGTGAGGATTCCACCCAGGTGGGGTTAGATCTTATCACCGGGACATTTGCACCATAACGACTTGATTGCCACCTTCTGATATCTACATCTCATCTGATAAGGAATCGGACATCCCGGGAACTAAAAATAACTGCTCCAGGAAGCAGAGATGGCCCATTCATCAGCAGAAATGGCCCACTCATCACCCAGGATGGACAATTCCTGGGATCCAGGAAAGGCTTTGCGCAGCCCAACTCCGGGACAAGAAAACTTCATGAATATGCTAAAATGACGAGAAGAATAGAATTAATTCGGACTCTGCCCAAAAAATGTATAAGAAGGGACCAACCAAAGCAGCATCCGTGAACTTGGGAGGTCTGGTGCGACAGAGATCAGATCTATGCGTGTTCACCCAGCTCCGACCCCGGGCTCGGAGCTGCTTTTCTCCAATGTGGCTTTTAAAACCAATATTTCGGTAGCATAATACATGTCATTTCTTTATAAATTTTGATTGGGCAATTTTGTTTATCTTAAGAACATCCTTCTCAGGCATCAGGAAACTGCCCCATCTCTTTGTTCACCATCTCGAGTGCTTTTCTCACTCAGAGAGGATGGTAACACCACAGGGATTTGTGTACTGACTCTGAGCAGCAAGCTTTGGCCCTGGTGAAGCTGAAGGACCATAAGGCAAGGCAGGAATTTGTTAAGAAGTTCTCACTAATCCCTGGATTTGAAGGAATGATGGAATAAATGGCAAACCTTTTGCTTCAGGCACTGGAGCAGATGATTTTTCTAACAAATAATATTGGTTTGAGCGTTACTGAGCTCATTCACCTTGTGAGGGATTTTTTCTTTAAAAAAACATTGATTTCTTTGTACCTTAACTGCACAGCTTTTGAACAGCTGGGTGCTTTTGTGTTCCTTCTCCCGTTTATGATGTCAGTGTGCTTTTTACTGCATATCCAAGAACAGCTTCTAATTTTTCTCATTTTTAGCTTCACTTCCTAGTTTTTACAGTTAAGTGCATTTTTTATGTTGTAGGTCACCTGTCACATTTCCCTCGGGCAGTATCTGTACACTGCAAGTGATTCAGCCTCTCTCTTTCTGTTTCATCTCATGCTAATGGCTGGGAGATGTTATCTGGGTTAGCCAGGCTAAGGAACATCCTGTTCTTGCTTGATTTTCTTGAGCTGAGAACCTTCTGGCTATCTCACTGCTCCTTGGAGTATTATGTTGCTCTGGGTTCTGCAGATAGTTATCTGAGGTGGGAACTGGCCAGATGAGTTGCTGCCCTTTGTAAATGGCTCTGTTTAAATTTCTGTGCTATCTTGGACACCGCTTAAGGTGTTGGGTCCCTCTTGCCTCAGGTGCTGTAAATGGGAAGATGAGAAATTCCTTCCCATCACTGATGAAAGTCCTGGCCAACCTCTGTATAAGGGGAGATCTGTAATGTGATGAATTTCCTTTGCTGCAGTGTCTGTGCCAGGCTTTTCTCCCTTGTGTTTGATCGTTTATAACATACACAGATACATGTTTTACTTAGGGAAAATCTGGGAGCATGGTGTGTTCATAGCTACTCGGTAACATATTTTCAGTATATATAACACGTGAATGGAAAAGGGGAAGTGCAGCACAATGAGTGTGTTTTGGGTATCTCCTGCAGATGTTGAATCTGGCCATAAGAAGAGATTTCTAAGAAAGTTTTATTAATGAACGTTGCATCATTGTTTTTTTTATGCTTGCAGCTGCTCAGAGGGAAGGAAAGTCCCACGTCTCTCTTACACTTGTTGAAACACAGCATGATTTGTTGGTGTATATAAATTTAAGCTAGCTATTTCTCATTTGACTTCATTTTGCTTTGTGCCAAGGTCCTCTGGAGTAACTGAAACAAAAGTAAAATGCCTGTTCTGATGGAATGATTGAATAAAATGTAAAAGGATAGCAACAGTCAAATTAGATCCCCTTGCTGCTCATTGCCAGGAAGAGCTGGTTCATTAAACCAAAGCAGGATGGAAGTGATGAGCAATGTGCTTGCTTAAAGGATTCCTCCCTTGAGAGGGTGATGGTGTCACCTGGATCCTTGAGATCATCATCTGCTGCTTGCTGACTGCCTCTGAGGAACAAGCCTCAATGTCACCTTACCTGTCTGTGACCCATCGGCCTCGGGAAACAGCTGCTTTCTCTCATGCTGCACTGGTTTGGAAAGGAAGGAAGAGGCAGGAAAATTGTGACTTTCACCTGTGTGAGTGCTTTGGTGGCAACAAGATTGTGTCTTTCTATGTAAGAAAGTGTGTGTGTGTCTCTCTTAAAAAGCCTGGTGCTTGTTATCTTTGCTAAGCAATTGCAAAGAACCAATAAAATAGACAGTGTTGTGGTGGATATTAACTTTTAATGAGCTTACAGAATAGAGCCTTTCATAATCGGAATTCCTTAGCTCTACAGAGATAATGAAAATAAGAATGTAGTGAAGTTGCTATATACACTAGCAGATGATTTCCAAACACTGAAACCCAAAGGATTTAAAATTTATTCTGCTAAGAAATTGCTTGGGACATGCAACTCTTGGACAGGAACTACATTTCATACTAAGTAGACATCATCTGGTTATGTTGAAATGTAAAGACTCAATTGGGGTCTTGCAGAAAGCAGTGGTAGAAGTACTGTTGGCTTTGCTAAACGCAGACCTGGGCCAGTGGGAACTATCCTGGTGCTGGCAGACAACAAGGTCTGCATGGAGGCGGGGGTGGGGGAAATCACGGGTAGGGCTTGGCCCCAGTATTTTCAGAACTATAAAGGACTTGGAATGGCCTGGGAAATTCTGTTCCGGGTAGAGCTGATGATGGGATGGGTCAGCATTTAGGAAATGCTGATTAAATGAAGGGCACGCAGGGAGTTGAAGACATTGTGTTAAGGTGAGGAACAAGACCGGGACACCGCGCTGGGGCCCCGCGCACTTTTCCAGCCCGGCCGCCCCCACGGGCCGGGCCCCGCGGCTCCCGCTGCCGCCCCCCAGCACGGGGCTGTGTCCCAGACCCCACGGTCCAGCCCGAGGGTTGGGGGCGGCAGCGGAGCTGCTGGACGGAGCTTCCAGCCCCGCCAGCCGCAGCTCCGATCCCTTGGGCCGTGACGCCGGGGACGGGTGTCCGTCGGCACTCGGGGTCTGTCAGCTTTTGCAGTCCAGAGGGAGAAACTGAGTCCCAAGGGGTGTCGCTTTCCATCAATCGCTATTTCTCCTCTCTTTTCCATGACGGATTTCACAGCGCTTCCTTTCGCCCCAGAGATTTGGAAAACAAAATTCCCGGCTGCCCTGGCATCCCTGCAGCTCTCCACAGCTCCAGCCTCGTCCCTCCTCTCCGTTTCCTTCTCTCCAGTCTCTCCCGCCTGGCCCTGCCGGCTCGGAGGAAGGAGATTCCCCCGGCACCCCCTGCCTCCTCCTCCTGTCCCGTGGGGCGCAGTTGGTGCTTCTGGAGCCGCCTGCCCGCGCAGCCGGACCCGCCCTGCGGCCGCTCAGCGCTGCAGCCGAGGGAATGAATTGCAGGCACCGCTGCGCTGGGCTGGCCCTGGCCGGGTGCCCGGGGCCACCAAAGCCGCTCTGGCACTCTGCTCACAGCTGCAGCACACAGAGCACTGAAGGAAAGGCTCGTGGGCTGGGATCGGGGCAGGGAGAGTACACTCATTGCTCACTGCCAGGGCCACAACAGACCCAAGCTGGGGAAATTAATGGAATTTATTTCCAAACCAATCACACCAGGACAAGGAGAACTAAAACAAATCCTAAAGAAACACCTTCCCCACCCCTCCCTCCTTCCCGGGCTCCCAGTCTCCGCCCGCAGTCCCTCCTCTGCCCTCCCTGCACGGCAATCGTGTCACCAGCCATGAACTTGGCTTTTGCCTCATCCCGGGATCTCTTCCCGGACAGGAAGAACTTTCCCCAGCACAGATTCAGGCTGTGGCAGCCTTTGAGGCTCAGGGTGTTTCTCCTGCAGCTCCTTGCAGGTCTCCTCTCCCCGTGCCGGCTCTCCTGCGCCACAGAACTCTGCCGGCTGCAGCTTTGCAAACGTCAGGTCCAGGTCTGGATGTTCCTGCACGATTTGCTCGAGGTCCTTGGGGGCTGCATCCGATCCACTGTTGTTGTGTTCCCCCTCGGCACGGAGCCCATGGATCTGATGGCCCCTGGCCAGGGCCTGGCACAGGAGGTGGAACCTGGGTGCTGCTGCAGCGGCGCCGGGGGAGCCCCAGGACTCGCTGTGGCCGCTGTGGCAGCCGCAGCACAGCCCGTTCCCAGCGAGGAGCCCAGGGCTCCGTGGGGCTCTGCAGGACCTCGGCCCTGGGGCTCGTCTGCATCAGCCCGGGCAGCTGGGCTGGACTTGGCTTCCTTTGTGTCTCTGGCTGCCCTGGCACAGCAGCTGCCCAGCGCCCAGGGGACAGCAATGGGAGCAGGGCAGGTCGGGGTGAGCTTCAGTGTCTGTGCCCGGCAGAAATGCCAAAGCCTTCCCTAAGGAGCAGCGAGTGCTGCCAGAGCACAGGATGCTGCTGCTGCTGCTGCTGCTGAGCACGGGACGGCCCCAGGGCTGATGCCAGACAAAGCCGGGATGGGAGCCACAAACAACGGGAGGAGGGGGGGAGGGGCAGGAGAGGACGAGGAAGAGCGAGGGGGGAGGGCGGATGGAGGAGCAGGAGCGGCAGGAAGAGGAGAGATAAAAGGGGAGGGGCGGGAGGAAGAGGAGAGATAAAAGGGGAGGAGCGGGAGGAAGAGGCAGGACAGAGGAGGCAGGAAGAGGAGCCTCCACGTGCATCCATCGCTCTCTGTGTCCGCAGCTCTCGGCTCCCCCCATCCCGCAGGTGACCGGGAAGGGACAGCTCGCACCAAATATCTTGGGCGGTCACTGGGGTTATTTTTGGGAGAGGGGATTTTTGGAGCTTGGAGGACTCCAGCACCGAGCCCCAAATATCTTTGTTGGTTCCTGGGGGAAGGGGGTTTGGTGGGGCGGGGGGTGAGGCGGATGTTTGGATCTTACAGGGCTCCAAATGTGAGTCGCAAATGCCCCTTGGGGGATTTTGGGGAGCCCCCGGCACGCGGGGTTTTTGGGGTCCCGGTGGCGGCTGCCGGGAGAAATGGGATGGGGCGGGATGGGGCCCGGGAAGGGTGGGATGTGGATTGGGGGGTGGGATGAAGTGTGGCGGAGGGGGATGGGCGGGATGGGGCCTGGGCTGAGGCAGCCGAAGGTTGGGGATGATGAGGCCGGGGGGACCCCACTCCTGAGGGGCGTGCGGGGTATCCGGCAGCTCGGAGGGAGTTTTGGGGCACCCCTAATCCTGAGGGGGTGGTGCCGGCAGCGGGGGACACGTGGCGCCGGCAGCTCTGGCCCCAGCTGAGCCCCCCCCGCCGCCAGCGCCCCCCGGAGCGGAATTTGGGGAGGGGGAGGTGGGGGCGGCCAGGCCGGGCCCCCCCGCGCTGTCCCGGCGGGGGCCGAGTGCGGGCGGGAGCCCCGCGGGGCCCGGCCCTGCCCGGGCACGGCTGATGCCGCCCGCCCGCGCTCCGCACTGGTCCGGACTGGTGCTCCCAGTGCCGTGCGGGGCGGGGCCGCTCTGGGGACCCCCCAGGGCACAGCGCGGCTGCTTTGGGGCTGTGGGCAGCGCCCGGCGCTGGGCATGGGGCGTGTGGGGGCAGCTGGGGCCGCACTGGTGGCACTGGTGGTGCTGGGAGCCCCCCGGCCGCGGGCGAGGAGCTCTGGGGTGAGGGGCGGGGGGGGGAAGGGAGACCCGTTTTAAAGAGGGGAAGAGCAGTGAAAAGGGGATCGGACTCCCCAGACTGAGTGGGAGAGGGAACTGAGAGCCCCAAACCAGGTACGTGGGACACGGAGGCTTTGGGGGAGGATGAGAAAGGAGAGGGGGATATTGGAGAGAGGGAGGAAAAAGGGAGTGGGACCCTTCCCCTTCGTGGGGTCCGTTGGTGGATGAGGATTGGGGGATGATGGGAAAAGGGTGGAGGAGGGGAAAGATGGGGGGTGGGACCTCCAGAGGAGTGGGAGGGGTTCTGGAGAAGCCCAAAGTTGCCATCATTGCAGGGGACTGATCTCCTGTGGGAAGAGCTTTGGCCGGAGCACGGAGCTGATCTCCCAGCACAGGATCCAAGTGGGGGAGAAGTCCTGTGTCTGCCCAAGCTTTGCCCAGAGGTGCCATCTCAGAGGAGAGAGACCCTACAGGGGCCAGGAGGGCAGGAAAAGCTTTCATAGGAGCTCCAGCCTCCCCAGACACCAGGGGATCCACACTGGGGAGCCCCTATGGATGCCCAGACTCTGGGAAGGGCTTCACCGTGAGCCCCAAGCCCCTGGAACACCTGGAGGAGCCACCTGGAGGAGGGTCCCTACAAGTTCTCGGCTGCAGGAAGAGCCCCAAGGAGCCCAGGTCCCTCCAGAACCACCACCTGAAGCAGAAGGTGGTGACAACTCTCCATCCCAGGGCCCTGGGAACACTCTGGGGTCTCCGGGCTGACCTCTCCCAACAAGAACTCACAGCAGCCCTCGTCCTGCCCCTAAAATCCCTTGGGATCTCCCATCAGTCTCTGCATTCCCCGCTCCCCTCTCCATCCTGACATGAGACCAGAGGGGTGGAAGTCCCCACCCAGGGTGACCACAACACCAAGTTTTTATCTCCACCCACCAATTTTGCATCTTTTCCCTTGGCCAGGTTACCCCAGGGGTTGGGAGCAGCCCAGAGCCCTGCACTGCCCATCCCGACCTGTCCTGGCTCCATTCCCATTCCTCCCGTGGGATGTGAGGGGCTTGGGGAACAGGGGAGGAGGGATGGAAGACAAGAAAGGGGGAAGAAGAAGCAGGAGAAAGGATGGAGAGAGGAGGAGCAGGAGGTGGGATTAGGGAGAAGGAGGAGGACGGATGAAGGAAGACGAGAAGAAGGTGGAGGAAGAGGAGGGAGCTCGTGGGTCCAGCAGTCCCAGAATTTGCAGGCCCCTCACCCCAAGGAGCATCGACCCCCCCATCCCACAGGTGATGGGGAGGGGGAGCTTGGCCCAAATATCCTGGGGAGTCCCTGGGCCGGTGTTTGTGGGGGGGATGTTTGGATCTTGCAGGAGTCCAGAGCTGAGCTGTAGGTGCCCCTTGAGGGGATACTGGGGGGTCCCCAGGCGGTGTTTTTGGGGAGTCCCTGTGCTGGCTGCTGGCAGAGCCTCAGTGGGGGGTGGTGGGATGTCAGGTCCACCCCATGCTGGTGGGTCAGGCACGGCCACCTCCAGCCCGGAGCCAGGGGGCTGCGGGACCCCTTGGGAGAGCCGGAGGGGGAACCTCGGGAGCCCCAGAGTGGGACGAGCAGAGAGGGGCAGTACCGGGAGCAGGGGAGCCCCGGCAGTCTGGAGGAGCGAACCCCTGTGACCCCCAGGGCCCCAAAGTGGGGAGCCCAGAGAGGGGGGAGCGCCGCCATTTGCGGGACCCTCAACAGCCTGGAGAGGGGCAGGGGGGACTCCTTGGACCCCCTGCACCCCGAAGCAGAGAATAAGGGGAGAAGGGACCTGGGGACCCCATAACCCCCAGCGTCCCTAAGTGGGAAGACCAAAGGGGGGAGCTTTTGGATTCCTGGGACTCCCAGCAGCCTGGGGAGGGTGGAGACCAAGTAGAGAGGGGGACCCCAATAAAAGAGGGACCGCCAGCAGCTGGGACAGGGGGAACCCCCGGACACCAAAGGGGAGAGACAAGAGACAGGGAACTCCTGAGAGGCTTTTTCAGAGCAGATTTTTATGGACACACAGTGCCCAGTGACTTCTAGAGATGGACTTGGGCAGAGGGACCTTAAACTCAATGTGCTCATCCCTTGTTTTCCCCAAACCAGGATTTCCCATTCCCAGCCCTTGGCCAGATGGAGGAGGAGGCTGTGAGGAAGAGGAAGATGCCCCGGGAGCCCCAGGCAGGTGAGGAGGAAGTCAGTGCCCCTTTCCCTTCTCTCCTGCTCCATCTCCCAGCCCAGCATCGCCCCCGGCTGCAGGACAACCCCGCTGCCGACGCCGTCCTGCCGGGGACGGACTGGGGGGATCTCCTTGCCCTTCCCTGTGGCACGGAGGCAAATCCCATCCTCTCCTTGTCCTTCCTCCCCAGACAAGGAGCTGAGCACAGAGCCCAGGGAGGACAAATCCCTGCGGCAGAACCTGGTGGAAGAGGCCGTTTTGAGCGGCTCCACGGCGCTGGAATCCAACGGGGAGGAAAAGCCCCGGAGATCCCGCAGGAGGAGGGGCTGCAAACGCAGCCCAGGGTGCTCTGAGGAGCAAAGACCCACCCTGTGCGGGGAAGGCGGCCGGAGATGCAGCCAGAGGTCAGAGCTGGTGGTTCATGAGCAGCTTCACAATGGGGAGAAGCTCCACATGTGTGGGGAATGTGGGAAGAGCTTCAGGTACAGCTCCCACCTGATCCGCCACCAGATGATCCACACCGGGGAGAGGCCCTACGAGTGTGGGGAGTGTGGGAAGAGGTTTCAGACCAGCACCACTCTCCTCCGGCACCAGCGGATTCACACGGATGCGAGGCCCTTCCGCTGCCCCGAATGCAGGAAGGGCTTTAGGTACAACTCTGACCTCGTCAGGCACCAGCGCATCCACACCGGGGAGAGGCCCTACGAGTGTCCCGAGTGTGGGAAGAGCTTCTCACAGAGCTCTACCTTGACCAGACACCAACGGAGGCACCGCTAAGGGAAGCCCTGCGAGTGCCCCGACTGTGGCAAGAGCTTTGTCCTCTGCTCCATCTCCCATCAGAGGAGCCACGTTTGGCAGAGCCCTGGTGACCCACATTCCCTGTGATCCAGGTTGGGAAGAGCCCTGGCTGGTGCTCTCCACGTTCTCCTGGATCCCCGTAGGCACCTGGGTGAACGCAGGGGCAGGAACATCCATCGGGACTCAGATCAACATTGGAGATCCATTGGGAAGAGCTGATTTTTGACCTTTACACCCTAAAATTTTCATCTACTCTGTACAATTGTTTCTTCTGGTGGTATCAAGCAACCCTGGATGATCTTGGAGATCTTCTGCAGCCTAAGTAATTTCTGTGTTAATCCCATTGAAACAGTAAAAATTGGTGTAAAAATAAATTAAACAAAGAGGTCTAAAGCGGTGCCATTTTACCAGAATTTGGGGGTGAATTTGGGGTTCAGGGGAATATTCGGGAGGATCTGAGTGTTGTGAAGCCATGAAGCCAGGCAGATAGGGGCCACAATCTCGTAGTTCTGGGGGCAGAACATGTCCACCTGAGCCCATCTGTTCTCCAGGAATTCCGGTTGTGTGTCCCAGTCCCTGGCCTGGGTCTTCCCCTTTGGGGTGTGACCTCCCAAGTGCCCAAATCGCTGCTCAAGTGCCTGAGCTGCTCTGGGCTGTGGATGTTCCTTTCCCCCAGCCTGTCCTGGTCGGTACCATGGGGGGTGGGAGGGGGTTTGGGGGCTCCTTGGGGGACTGGGAGGGGCTTTTATGGCCCTTGGAGCCACTTACAGTGATGGGATGGGGTTTAGGGGGATTTTGAGGCAGTCTCTGAGGGAGTTTTGGGTGCTGGCTGGGCTGTGTGGCTGGGAGACAATTTGGGTGTGTGTTTGGGGAGATGGAAAGGGGATTTTGTGGCTTTTGGGGCCATTTCTATTGCAGGGAGTGGTTGGGGGAGTCCTGGCTGGGAGCTGTGGGGTGGTTTGAGGGGTCTGGGAGTGGCTGTGGGGCTGGGAGGGGGTTTTAGGGCAGTTGTGACCTCCCCCCCAGACCCCCAAAGCTGCCACCAGAACCCACCCCCCGAGATACTGCTGGGGGTCGGGGCGATCCATGTTGGGGTTCACCCTCCTGGCACTGCACGAGAAGGTGAGGGGGAGTCCCCAGGGGCCGTGTGTGTCCCCCCAGAGCATGTGTGACCTCCCCCATGCCGGTGTCACCCCCTTTTCCCTGCCCACAGGGCTCCTGAGCCAGCCCCTGCTGCCCCGGGAGGGAATTTGGGGAGGGGGCAGAGGGGGTGCGCAGCCCCCGCCGGGGGATGACCCCGGCCCAGCGCCCTTCGTTCAGCACCGAGCTGGGCTTGGGGCCGCAGGAGGAAGAGGCCGATGGGAAGCAGATCCTGCAGGGGGGACAGGGCTTGGGCTCAGGGCAAGGTCCTGCCCTGCACACCTGGCTCAGGTGTGAGCCTGCCCCGGGAAGGGAGCGGGACATTGCCATCCCCACGGATCAGGGCTGGGAGCAGCGCTGGGAGCACGGACATGGAAATCCTGGGAACCACTGGGACCGCCCTGGGGGGTGAATGATCCCCCCCAGCACCTTTCCAGGCCGCCCTGCGAGCTGAGAAATGCTCGCTGGGCCTCGGCCTTGGCCAAGAGCCCCCGGGCTCAGCTGCTCTGAGCTCAGGCGCTGCCGGCTCCCGCAGCCCGCCCAGGGCCGCCCTGCCCGTGCCGGGGCTGTGCTGGAATTCTCTGCTGCTGCTGGGCCACTCGGGGGCTCTGGCCCAGCAGGAAAGGTGACCCTGAGCCAGGAGCTTTCCTTGGCCGCAGCAAAGCCTCGGCACGGAAAGACCTTCCCAGCGCTGGGCCCTGGGCCGGGAGGGATTGTGCCACCAGAGCTGTCCCTCCATTTCTTCTGCCAGGCAGTTTTAGCACAGGAGAAGTGGAGAAGCCAGAGCTGCCTCTCAGCTTTCCGCAGTCCTGCAGAGGAATCCTGTGTGGGAAGCAGCCTGGGAACAGGGTTGAGGTGCCAGGGCAGGGGAATTGAGAGCCCTTTCCTCCGCCGTGGGCCCAGGCTCTGGCCCTTGCCCTTTGCAATGGCCCTGCAGCTGCCAGAGGGGCCTTTTTGGCTCAGCTGAGAGCAGTCCTGCTGCAAGGCTGTCCTCGAGCTGCTTGGGCTGCACATGTGCCCAGGGAATGCTCATTGCTTGCAGTCTCAGGCGCTGTGGGTGTGCAGGTGTAACTACTGCAGGAGGGAACAGCTCTGCTGGGGGCAGTTCTCTTTTTCTTGGTGGTTTTTCTGTTGAATGAACGTTCCCTGCCAGCTGTGGGCAGAGCTGTGTAGCTGTATGTGCCACTTGTGTGTGGCACTGTGGCTCAGGAGGTGGCCAAGGGGAGCTTGGCCGAGGTGTGGGCAGAGGAATGGCCATCAGGCCAGGCTGGGGGGTCAGCGGCCGGTCAGTTGCGTTGCGTGGCCGCGGCTCTGGAGGCTTGTGTGGGAGCGTGTGCAGGGCTGGAAGGCTGGGGCTGCCGCCGCTGTGTCCCAGAGCCGGGAAGGCCGGGGCTGGCCCGGCCCTGGCCCAGCCCCGCCAGCTCTGGCAGCTGCCGGCGGGGACACAAAGGGCAGCTCCGAGCTGCGGCCGCTGCGCTGCGGCCGCACAAAGGCAGCGCCCGCAGAGCTCCAGGGCAAGGTCCTGGCCCTGGCTCGGGGCTGGGCCGGGGCCAGCGGCAGAAAATCAACTTGCAGCTTGGGCCCCGCAGCAGGGAGGAGCAGCAATTGCTGGCTGAGAGAGACTCTTGCCAAGGGCCTGCGGGGCCGGGCCCCAGGGAACGGCTTCCCGCTGCCCGAGGGCAGGCTGAGATGGGATGTGGGGCAGCAATGGTTCCCTGGCAGGGCGCTCAGGGCCTGGCCCAGGCTGGCCCCAGAAGCTGCGGCTGCCCCCGCATCCCTGCAAGTGTCCCAGGCCGGCTCGGCCATTGGGGCTTCCTGCCCAGGAGGGCTGGGCTGGGCTGGGCTGGGGCTGCTGAGGGCGGGATGGGCTCTGCCTGAGACAGCTGAAGGCTGCGCATGATGAGGCCGGGGGGACCCCGTTCCTCAGTGGGTTCTGGGGTGTCCCACATTCCTGAAGGGATCTCAGGGTATGTCCCGGTCCTGAGGCAGTTTTGGGGTGCCCCCAGTGCTTAGGGAGGGGTTGTGAGAGGGGGTCTCTGGTGCTTGGAAGGGGGACCTATTGTCAGGGATGTGGGGAGCCCATTTTGGGAAGGATGCTGCTGTTTGTGGCAATGTTGAGAGGTTCTGAATGGGCTGTGGGGCCCTGGCTCTCATTTTGGGACTTGAGGTGAGCCCATGGACACAGCAAGGCCTGAGGAGAGGTTCCAAGCTCCCATTTGGGATGGAGGGATTGAGCGGGTGCCTGCAATCAACTCAATGCCAGCCCCAGTGTGTCGATGGCAGCCCCAAATGGCTCGATCCGTCAGCCCCAAGGCCCGGCTGTGGGGAGTCAGGAAGCACAGAAGGGGAATTGGTGTCCAGGAGGGGTGGGATGGGATGGGATGGGATGGGATGGGATGGGATGGGATGGGATGGGATGGGATGGGGTGGGGCTGGCATTGTGGGGGTGGGCTGAAGTTTGGGAGGGATGGGGTGGTTTGGGCACTTGGAGTGGGGCACTCCAGGGAGGAAAACCAGGATCTGCTTTTGGGCTCTGGGCAGCTGCTGAGGAGGTGGCTGTGCCATGGCTGGCTGCAGGCTGGGCACATGTCCTGCCCTGCTGCTCTGCTCCCAAAGGCAGCAATGCTGGGCAGCTTTGGGCCCAGCTCTGAGCACGGCCAGCACGGCCTGGGTACTGCGGGCGGCTGGGACAAGGCCATGAAATCCCACATCTGGCCTTGTCTGGGGCTGTATGGTCAAAGGCATCTGCCTTGGCTCCTCCTTGAGCCCTGGCCAGGCTTAGGAGGAAGGCAAGAGGAGGATGAAAGCAGATGTTCCCGCACTAGAAGTGCTGTCAGTTTGTTTCTCCAGCACTGTCAAAGCTGGGCCCTCTCCCAGCGGGGTTGGAGCCTCAGCTGTGGCTGGAGGCAGCTGCAGGAATTCCCAGTGTCCGCGAGTGGCTCTCCAGTCCTTGGCTGGGACAGCTTCCCCCAGCTGATGGGTGGCTCTGGGTGATGCTAAAGTCTGAGGGGAACTGGGGCTGCATCTTGGTTAATCACTGCAGGCAATCTTTGGCAGGGATGATTGGGGGCATTGCTGAGCTGCTCCTGCTGTGATTCTTTGCTAATGATTATGTGCTTTGCTGAGCTTATGCTTTTGTGACTTTTTGCAGATTTGCATTTTATAAATGGCACAACCCCTTCAGTTGGTGTCTGTGTCTTTGGTGCTGACCCTGCCCACCAGCAAATCAGGGCCCCATCCTGCCTGAGTGTTACCTGGGAAGACAAAAACCCTCACTCCAAATGTCCCCCCTTCCTCCTTGTTCCCCCCACTTTATACACTGGCCATGATGTCCTGTGGTCTGGGATATGCCTGGGGTCAGTTGGGGTCAGCTGTCCTGGCTGTGACCCCTGCCAAGCTGCCCCGCACCCCCAGCCCCTCGCCAGCGTGGCCGGACGAGGGGCAGGAAAGGCCTTGGCTCTGTGCAAGCTGAGCAAGAACAAAACCATCTCAGTGTGAGCAACACTGTGCTCAGCACAGAGCCCAACACAGCCCCAGAGAAAGGGCTGGCAAGGAAATTCCCTGTGGCCCAGCCCACAGCAGCACCCCATGGCCACCCAGCATCACCACGGCTCCACGGGTTCATTTCCATGGCCCCGGCCCTGGCCACGGGACCTTGTGCTGGTGGCCACGGCAGCCGCCTGTGGCCCAGGGCTGCGTGCCCGTGTCCATGGCAGCAGTGCCCAGCCACGGGCCCTGAGTGCAGGTGACCGTGCCAATGCCCATGGCAGCGGGGCCAAGCGTTGGTGTCCGTGGCACCAAAGTGAGGAACGGGTCCCTGTGGCCGCTGCCGTGGCACCTGAGGGCATCAGCGAGTGTCACTGCAATTGTAGCTGGCACCAGCCCGGCACCGCTCTGTCCTGAGGGCTGCCATGGCAGCCGAGGGCAGCCACAGCTCTGCGGGCAAGTGGCCACGGAGCCTGACTGCAGCAATGGGGCCTGGGGGGGTTTCCAAGGGCACTGGAACTGCTGAGGGTTGCCATGGCATCCAACCCCCTGGGATGTCACACAGCCACCCTGGGATGTCACAGCCCATTCTGTCATGTCATAACCAATCAGTGATGTCATAGTCTGCTTTATGATGTCAGACTTCTGCCCTGTGATATCACCGCCTTATCTGCGATGTCACAGCTCAGTCTGCGATGTCACATAGCAACCCTGTGATGTCATAGCCACTCTGTGATGTCACACCACCTGTGATGTCACAGTCCTCTCTGTGATGTCACACAGCTGCTCTGTGATTTCACAGCTGACTCTCTGATGTCATACAGCCACCCTGTGATGTTACAACGCACTCTGTTGTCGCGATAGAGGGGAAACCCAGACGCTCAATATGAGTGATCAGCTGGAATCCGATTTATTGATTGTACCAGAACTCCTTATATACTAACAATAATAGGCTTTATGCATATTTGTAACGGCGCATTCTAAGAGGTTCACGTCGACTAAGCTGATTCTAAACCCCTCCTTAGACCCCCTTTCGTGGTCAGCAGTTCTGCCTTTTTCCCTGGCCTTCTAACCACAGATGTCCATTGTTTTGCTGCCAAAACCTAACCTTGCTGGCTCTGCAAATAAACCCATAGTTCAGCAGTAAGGCTCAATGGTGGTTCAGTTACTGAGCAAGATACATGTAATATTCTGTAACTTCAGTTGTTACACAGGATGTGTGGTGCATTGTCTTATGAGACCTTGCTCAGCTAGCTGCAAGGGTCTATGTGCCCGTTCTCACGTAGCCAGCTTCTCAGATCAGTAAGCTGCAAAGAATCTGTATATCCCGAATCTATATGTCCCTTTTCACGTAACCAATCTCTCACACCACCCCATTCCTCCCAAACTTCATCCCACCCCAACAATGCCACCCCCACCCATCCCATTCCATCCCCATCCCATCCCATCCCATCCCATCCCATCCCATCCCATCCCATCCCATCCCATCCCATCCCACCCCTCCTGGACACCAATTCCCCTTCTGTGCTTCCTGACTCCCCACAGCCGGGCCTTGGGGCTGACGGATCGAGCCATTTGGGGCTGCCATCGACACACTGGGGCTGGCTTTGAGTTGATTGCAGGCACCCGCTCAATCCCTCCATCCCAAATGGGAGCTTGGAACCTCTCCTCAGGCCTTGCTGTGCCCATGGGCTCACCTCAAGTCCCAAAATGAGAGCCAGGGCCCCACAGCCCATTCAGAACCTCTCAACATTGCCACAAACAGCAGCATCCTTCCCAAAATGGGCTCCCCACATCCCTGACAATAGGTCCCCCTTCCAAGCACCAGAGACCCCCTCTCACAACCCCTCCCGAAGCACTGGGGGCACCCCAAAACTGCCTCAGGAACGGGACATACCCTGACATCCCTTCAGGAATGTGGGATACCCCAGAACCCACTGAGGAACGGGGTCCCCCCGGCCTCATCATGCGCAGCCTTCAGCTGTCTCAGGCAGAGCCCATCCCGCCCTCAGCAGCCCCAGCCCAGCCCAGCCCAGCCCTCCTGGGCAGGAAGCCCCAATGGCCGAGCCGGCCTGGGACACTTGCAGGGATGCGGGGGCAGCCGCAGCTTCTGGGGCCAGCCTGGGCCAGGCCCTGAGCGCCCTGCCAGGGAACCATTGCTGCCCCACATCCCATCTCAGCCTGCCCTCGGGCAGCGGGAAGCCGTTCCCTGGGGCCCGGCCCCGCAGGCCCTTGGCAAGAGTCTCTCTCAGCCAGCAATTGCTGCTCCTCCCTGCTGCGGGGCCCAAGCTGCAAGTTGATTTTCTGCCGCTGGCCCCGGCCCAGCCCCGAGCCAGGGCCAGGACCTTGCCCTGGAGCTCTGCGGGCGCTGCCTTTGTGCGGCCGCAGCGCAGCGGCCGCAGCTCGGAGCTGCCCTTTGTGTCCCCGCCGGCAGCTGCCAGAGCTGGCGGGGCCGGGCCAGGGCCGGGCCAGCCCCGGCCTTCCCGGCTCTGGGACACAGCGGCGGCAGCCCCAGCCTTCCAGCCCTGCACACGCTCCCACACAAGCCTCCAGAGCCGCGGCCACGCAACGCAACTGACCGGCCGCTGACCCCCCAGCCTGGCCTGATGGCCATTCCTCTGCCCACACCTCGGCCAAGCTCCCCTTGGCCACCTCCTGAGCCACAGTGCCACACACAAGTGGCACATACAGCTACAGAGCTCTGCCCACAGCTGGCAGGGAACGTTCCTTCAACAGAAAAACCACCAAGAAAAAGAGAACTGCCCCCAGCAGAGCTGTTCCCTCCTGCAGTAGTTACACCTGCACACCCACAGCGCCTGAGACTGCAAGCAATGAGCATTCCCTGGGCACATGTGCAGCCCAAGCAGCTCGAGGACAGCCTTGCAGCAGGACTGCTCTCAGCTGAGCCAAAAAGGCCCCTCTGGCAGCTGCAGGGCCATTGCAAAGGGCAAGGGCCAGAGCCTGGGCCCACGGCGGAGGAAAGGGCTCTCAATTCCCCTGCCCTGGCACCTCAACCCTGTTCCCAGGCTGCTTCCAACACAGGATTGCTCTGCAGGACTGCGGAAAGCTGAGAGGCAGCTCTGGCTTCTCCACTTCTCCTGTGCTAAAGCTGCCTGGCAGAAGAAATGGAGGGACAGCTCTGGTGGCACAATCCCTCCCGGCCCAGGGCCCAGCGCTGGGAAGGTCTTTCCGTGCCGAGGCTTTGCTGCGGCCAAGGAAAGCTCCTGGCTCAGGGTCACCTTTCCTGCTGGGCCAGAGCCCCCGAGTGGCCCAGCAGCAGCAGAGAATTCCAGCACAGCCCCGGCACGGGCAGGGCGGCCCTGGGCGGGCTGCGGGAGCCGGCAGCGCCTGAGCTCAGAGCAGCTGAGCCCGGGGGCTCTTGGCCAAGGCCGAGGCCCAGCGAGCATTTCTCAGCTCGCAGGGCGGCCTGGAAAGGTGCTGGGGGGGATCATTCACCCCCCAGGGCGGTCCCAGTGGCTCCCAGGATTTCCATGTCCGTGCTCCCAGCGCTGCTCCCAGCCCTGATCCGTGGGGATGGCAATGTCCCGCTCCCTTCCCGGGGCAGGCTCACACCTGAGCCAGGTGTGCAGGGCAGGACCTTGCCCTGAGCCCAAGCCCTGTCCCCCCTGCAGGATCTGCTTCCCATCGGCCTCTTCCTCCTGCGGCCCCAAGCCCAGCTCGGTGCTGAACGAAGGGCGCTGGGCCGGGGTCATCCCCCGGCGGGGGCTGCGCACCCCCTCTGCCCCCTCCCCAAATTCCCTCCCGGGGCAGCAGGGGCTGCCTCAGGAGCCCTGTGGGCAGGGAAAAGGGGGTGACACCGGCATGGGGGAGGTCACACACGCTCTGGGGGGACACACACGGCCCCTGGGGACCCCCCCTCACATTCTCCTGCAGTGCCAGGAGGATGAACCCCAACATGGAGCCGCCAGCCCTGGCAGCATCTTGGGGTGTGGGGTCTGGTGGCAGCTTTGGGGTCTGGGAGAGAGGTCACATCTGCCCTAAAACCCCCTCCCAGCCCCACAGCCACTCCCAGACCCCTCAAATCACCCCACAGCTCCCGGCCAGGAACCCCCCCAACCACTCCCTGCACCATAAATGACCCCAAGAACCACAAAATTCTCTCCAAGACACACAGCCCTGCCAAGATCACTTAAACTCTCTCAGAGACCACCCCAAAAGGCCCCTCCAAGCACCACAAATGCCCTCAAGAGACACAAAAGCCCAGCCCAGTCCCCCAAGGAGCCCCCCTGATCCCCTCCCACCCTTTATGGCACCAACCAGGACAGGCTGGGGGACAGGAACATCCACGGCCAGGAGCAGCTCAGGCACTTCAGCAGCGATTTGGGCACTTTGAGGGCCACACCCCAAAGGGGGAGACCCAGGACAGGAATTTCGACAGACAACCAGAATTCCTGGAGAACAGACGGGCTCAGGTGGACATGTTCTGCCCCCACAACTATGAGACTGTGGCCCCGTCTGCCCAACCCATGGCATCACAACACCCAAATTCTCCCAAATATTCCCCTGAACCAACCCCAAATTCACCCCCAAATCTTGCTAAAATGGTGCCACTTTAGATACCTTTGTTTAATTTCTTTATTTCTACCCCAATTATGGTTGTTGTGATGGGATGAAGGAGGAAAGTGTTTAGGTTGAAAAAGACCTCCAAGATCATCCAGGGTTGCTGGGTGGCACAAAAAGAAACAATTGGACAGAGCAGGTGAGAATTTTTATGCTGTGAAGTCAGTACAAGAGCTCTTCCCAATGAATTTCCGATTTCAATCAGAGTCCCGATGGATGTTCCTGCCCCTGCATTCACCCAGGTGCCTACGGGGATCCAGGAGAACGTGGAGAGCACCAGCCAGGGGTCTTCCCAACCTGGATCACAGGGAATGTGGGTCACCAGGGCTCTGCCAAACGTGGCTCCTCTGATGGGAGATGGAGTTGGAGCAGAGGACAAAGCTCTTCCCGCAGTCGGGGCACTCGCAGGGCTTCCCTTAGCGGTGCCTCCGTTGGTGTCTGGTCAAGGTAGAGCTCTGTGAGAAGCTCTTCCCACACTGGGGACACTCGTAGGGCCTCTCCCCGGTGTGGATGCGCCGGTGCTTGATGAGGTTAGAGTTGTACCTAAAGCCCTTCCTGCAGTCGGGGCAGCGGAAGGGCCTCGCATCCGTGTGAATCTGCTGGTGCAGGAGGAGATTGGAGCTGGTGTGAAACCTCTTCCCACACTCCCCACACTCGTAGGGCCTCTCCCCGGTGTGGATCATCTGGTGGCGGATCAGGCTGGAGCTGTCTCTGAAGCTCTTCCCACACTCCCCACACTCGTAGGGCCTCTCCCCGGTGTGGATCATCTGGTGGCGGATCAGGTGGGAGCTCCGGCTGAAGCTCTTCCCACATTCCCCACACGTGTGGGGCTTCTCCCCATTGTGAAGCTGCTCATGAACCACCAGCTCTGACCTCTGGCTGCATCTCCGGCCGCCTTCCCCGCACAGGGTGGGTCTTTCCTCCTCAGAGCACCCTGGGCTGCGTTTGCAGCCCCTCCTCCTGCGGGATCTCCGGGGCTTTTCCTCCCCATTGGATTCCTGCGCCGTGGAGCCGCTCAAAACGGCCTCTTCCACCAGGTTCTGCCGCGGGGATTTGTCCTCCCTGGGCTCCGTGCTCAGCTCCTTGTCTGGGGAGGAAGGACAAGGAGAGGATGGGATTTGCCTCCGGGCCACAGGGAAGGGCAAGGAGATCCCCCCAGTCCGTCCCCGGCAGGACGGCGTCGGCAGCGGGGTTGTCCTGCAGCCGGGGGCGATGCTGGGCTGGGAGATGGAGCAGGAGAGAGGGGAAAGGGGCACTGACTTCCTCCTCACCTGCCTCGGGCTCCCGGGGCATCTTCCTCTTCCTCACAGCCTCCTCCTTCATCTGGCCAAGGGCTGGGAATGGGAAATCCTGGTTTGGGGAGAAACTAGGGATGAGTGTCCTGGGTTGGGGCTTCCTACTGCTCAAGTCCATCTCTAGATGTCACCGGTGTCCATAAAAACCAACAAAAAATTGACAGTGACTCCAGAAGAATCCTCCAGGAGTTCCCCCTTTCCAGTCTCCTCACTTTGGGTTCTGGGGGTCCCCCTTGTCAGGGCTGCTGGGGGTCCCGTGAGTCCTGGGGATCCCCCTCTCCGGGGTCCTGCTTAGGGATGCTGGGGGTTTCAGGGGTCCCACAGGTCCCTTTTTTCCTGATTCTGCTTTGGCTCCCAGAGGTCCCAGGGTCTCCCTCTTCAGCCTCCCTCCACTCCAGGCACTTGAGGCTCCCCTCTCTCCTCACCCCCCCTTTCAGGGACGAGGGGTCCCAGCCCCACCTCATCTCCAGGCCCCCCCACCCCTCCAGGCTCTTTGGGGTCCCCCAGCTCTGGTATCGTCCCTCTCTGCTCTCCCCACTCCAGGGGTCCCGTGTTCCAGCCCCCAGCTCTCCTGGGGATCCCCAAAGCCAATGTCCCACCCTGCAAGTACCGGGTGATCCTCACATGGACCCCCAAGACTGCCAAGGGGCAATTATGGCTCAGCTTTGGAGTCCTGCAAGACCCACATATCCCCTCTGGCACAAAAAATCCCTCCCAGGGACATGCAAGGACATCTGGGGCTCGATTCCAGAATCTGCAAGCTCCAAACACCCCTTCAAAAAAACCCCTCCTGCTGACCCCCCGATAGATTTGGGGTGAGCTCCCCCTCCCCGCTCACCTGCAGGATGGGGGGGAAGATGCTACCGGGGCTGGGGGTGCTGCGGACACAGTGGGCGGGCGGTGGAACCTCGTGGTTCTCCAGCTCCTCCTCCTCCTCTCTCCCTCCTCTCCCTCCCGCTCCTCCTCCACTCCCACCCTGCCCCCCCTTTCCCACCCCCTCTGCCCCACGGCTGCCGCAGCACCGGCTGCTGTGTGGGGGGAGCCCCGATCAGCCCCAGGCATGGACAGGGGGGTTGGGGACCCCCCCAGTGCGGATCCCTCCCTTCCCCAGAGCCCCAGGGAATCGCTCCAGGCCTCAGGTGCTGGGGGACAGGGCTGGACCCCCATGGAACCGCTCTTCTTCTGCCCCAACTCCACCTTTCCCTCCCCTCTCCTCCCCTTTCTCAGCATTCCCCCAATCCACAGCCCCATTCCAGCTCAATTTGGGTGTCCCAGCCCCCTCCCGCTTTGTTTGGGGCTCCCAGGCCCCTCTCGAGCCCCTCCCCTTCTGCACCTTCCCCATCCCCAATCCCCACCTCCCCTCCCCCGGCCTTGGTTTTGGGGGTTCCAGGCCCCTCCTGCTCACTTTGGGGGTTCCATTCCCCATTTCGCTCAATTTGGGGTCCCAGACCCGCCCCCCTTCTCACCGCTCACCCCGCGGCCGAGGGGGCTCCCAGCACCACCAGTGCCACCAGTGCGGCCCCAGCTGCCCCCACACGCCCCATGCCCAGCGCCGGGCGCTGCCCACAGCCCCAAAGCAGCCGCGCTGTGCCCTGGGGGGTCCCCAGAGCGGCCCCGCCCCGCACGGCACTGGGAGCACCAGTCCGGACCAGTGCGGAGCGCGGGCGGGCGGCATCAGCCGTGCCCGGGCAGGGCCGGGCCCCGCGGGGCTCCCGCCCGCACTCGGCCCCCGCCGGGACAGCGCGGGGGGGCCCGGCCTGGCCGCCCCCACCTCCCCCTCCCCAAATTCCGCTCCGGGGGGCGCTGGCGGCGGGGGGGGCTCAGCTGGGGCCAGAGCTGCCGGAGCCACGTGTCCCCCGCTGCCGGCACCACCCCCCCAGGATTAGGGGTGCCCCAAAACTCCCTCCGAGCTGCCGGATACCCCGCACGCCCCTCAGGAGTGGGGTCCCCCCGGCCTCATCATCCCCAACCTTCGGCTGCCTCAGCCCAGGCCCCATCCCGCCCATCCCCCTCCGCCACACTTCATCCCACCCCCCAATCCACATCCCACCCTTCCCGGGCCCCATCCCGCCCCATCCCATTTCTCCCGGCAGCCGCCACCGGGACCCCAAAAACCCCGCGTGCCGGGGGCTCCCCAATATCCCCCAAGGGGCATTTCCGACTCACATTTGGAGCCCCGCAAGATCCAAACATCCGCCTCACCCCCCGCCCCACCAAACCCCCTTCCCCCAGGAACCAACAAAGATATTTGGGGCTCGGTGCTGGAGTCCTCCAAGCTCCAAAAATCCCCTCTCCCAAAAATAACCCCAGTGACCGCCCAAGATATTTGGGGCGAGCTGTCCCTTCCCGGTCACCTGCGGGATGGGGGGAGCGAGGCCGAGAGCTGCGGACACAGAGAGCGATGGATGCACGTGGAGGCTCCTCTTCCTGCCTCCTCTGTCCTGCCTCTTCCTCCCGCTCCTCCCCTTTTATCTCTCCTCTTCCTCCCGCTCCTCCCCTTTTATCTCTCCTCTTCCTCCCGCCCCTCCCCTTTTATCTCTCCTCTTCCTGCCGCTCCTGCTCCTCCATCCGCCCTCCCCCCTCGCTCTTCCTCGTCCTCTCCTGCCCCTCCCCCCCTCCTCCCGTTGTTTGTGGCTCCCATCCCGGCTTTGTCTGGCATCAGCCCTGGGGCCGTCCCGTGCTCAGCAGCAGCAGCAGCAGCAGCATCCTGCGCTCTGGCAGCACTCGCTGCTCCTTAGGGAAGGCTTTGGCATTTCTGCCGGGCACAGACACTGAAGCTCACCCCGACCTGCCCCGCTCCCATTGCTGTCCCCTGGGCGCTGGGCAGCTGCTGTGCCAGGGCAGCCAGAGACACAAACGAAGCCAAGTCCAGCCCAGCTGCCCGGGCTGATGCAGACGAGCCCCAGGGCCGAGGTCCTGCAGAGCCCCACGGAGCCCTGGGCTCCTCGCTGGGAACGGGCTGTGCTGCGGCTGCCACAGCGGCCACAGCGAGTCCTGGGGCTCCCCCGGCGCCGCTGCAGCAGCACCCAGGTTCCACCTCCTGTGCCAGGCCCTGGCCAGGGGCCATCAGATCCATGGGCTCCGTGCCGAGGGGGAGCACAACAACAGTGGATCGGATGCAGCCCCCAAGGACCTCGAGCAAATCGTGCAGGAACATCCAGACCTGGACCTGACGTTTGCAAAGCTGCAGCCGGCAGAGTTCTGTGGCGCAGGAGAGCCGGCACGGGGAGAGGAGACCTGCAAGGAGCTGCAGGAGAAACACCCTGAGCCTCAAAGGCTGCCACAGCCTGAATCTGTGCTGGGGAAAGTTCTTCCTGTCCGGGAAGAGATCCCGGGATGAGGCAAAAGCCAAGTTCATGGCTGGTGACACGATTGCCGTGCAGGGAGGGCAGAGGAGGGACTGCGGGCGGAGACTGGGAGCCCGGGAAGGAGGGAGGGGTGGGGAAGGTGTTTCTTTAGGATTTGTTTTAGTTCTCCTTGTCCTGGTGTGATTGGTTTGGAAATAAATTCCATTAATTTCCCCCGTTTGGGTCTGTTGTGGCCCTGGCAGTGAGCAGTGAGTGAGCTCTCCCTGCCCCGATCCCAGCCCACGAGCCTTTCCTTCAGTGCTCTGTGTGCTGCAGCTGTGAGCAGAGTGCCAGAGCGGCTTTGGTGGCCCCGGGCACCCGGCCAGGGCCAGCCCAGCGCAGCGGTGCCTGCAATTCATTCCCTCGGCTGCAGCGCTGAGCGGCCGCAGGGCGGGTCCGGCTGCGCGGGCAGGCGGCTCCAGAAGCACCAACTGCGCCCCACGGGACAGGAGGAGGAGGCAGGGGGTGCCGGGGGAATCTCCTTCCTCCGAGCCGGCAGGGCCAGGCGGGAGAGACTGGAGAGAAGGAAACGGAGAGGAGGGACGAGGCTGGAGCTGTGGAGAGCTGCAGGGATGCCGGGGCAGCCGGGAATTTTGTTTTCCAAATCTCTGGGGCGAAAGGAAGCGCTGTGAAATCCGTCATGGAAAAGAGAGGAGAAATAGCGATTGATGGAAAGCGACACCCCTTGGGACTCAGTTTCTCCCTCTGCATTGCAAAAGCTGACAGACCCGAGTGCCGACGGACACCCGTCCCCGGCGTCACGGCCCAAGGGATCGGAGCTGCGGCTGGCGGGGCTGGAAGCTCCGTCCAGCAGCTCCGCTGCCGCCCCCAAAGCTCAGGCTGGACCGTGGGGTCTGGGACACAGCCCCGTGCTGGGGGGCGGCAGCGGGAGCCGCGGGGCCCGGCCCGTGGGGACGGCCGGGCTGGAAAAGTGCGCGGGGCCCCAGCGCGGTGTCCCGGTCTTGTTCCTCACCTTAACACAATGTCTTCAACTCCCTGCGTGCCCTTCATTTAATCAGCATTTCCTAAATGCTGACCCATCCCATCATCAGCTCTACCCGGAACAGAATTTCCCAGGCCATTCCAAGTCCTTTATAGTTCTGAAAATACTGGGGCCAAGCCCTACCCGTGATTTCCCCCACCGCCGCCTCCATGCAGACCTTGTTGTCTGCCAGCACCAGGATAGTTCCCACTGGCCCAGGTCTGCGTTTAGCAAAGCCAACAGTACTTCTACCACTGCTTTCTGCAAGACCCCAATTGAGTCTTTACATTTCAACATAACCAGATGATGTCTGCTTAGCATGAAATGTAGTTCCTGTCCAAGAATTGCATGTCCCAAGCAATTTCTTAGCAGAATAAATTTTAAATCCTTTGGGTTTCAGTGTTTGGAAATCATCTGCTAGTGTATATAGCAACTTCACTACATTCTTATTTTCATTATCTCTGTAGAGCTAAGGAATTCCAATTATGAAAGGCTCTATTCTGTAAGCTCATTAAAAGTTAATATCCACCACAACACTGTCTATTTTATTGGTTCTTTGCAATTGCTTAGCAAAGAAAATAAGCACCAGGCTTTTCAAGAGAGAGACACACTTTCTTACATAGAAAGACACAATCTTGTTGCCACCAAAGCACTCACACAGGTGAAAGTCACAATTTTCCTGCCTCTTCCTTCCTTTCCAAACCAGTGCAGCATGAGAGAATGCAGCTGTTTCCCGAGGCCGATGGGTCACAGACAGGTAAGGTGACATTGAGGCTTGTTCCTCAGAGGCAGTCAGCAAGCAGCAGATGATGATCTCAAGGATCCAGGTGACACCATCACCCTCTCAAGGGAGGAATCCTTTAAGCAAGCACATTGCTCATCACTTCCATCCTGCTTTGGTTTAATGAACCAGCTCTTCCTGGCAATGAGCAGCAAGGGGATCTAATTTGACTGTTGCTATCCTTTTACATTTTATTCAATCATTCCATCAGAACAGGCATTTTACTTTTGTTTCAGTTACTCCAGAGGACCTTGGCACAAAGCAAAATGAAGTCAAATGAGAAATAGCTAGCTTAAATTTATATACACCAACAAATCATGCTGTGTTTCAACAAGTGTAAGAGAGACGTGGGACTTTCCTTCCCTCTGAGCAGCTGCAAGCATAAAAAAAGCAATGATGCAACCTTCATTAATAAAACTTTCTTAGAAATCTCTTCTTATGGACAGATTCAACATCTGCAGGAGATACCCAAAACACACTCATTGTGCTGCACTTCCCCTTTTCCATTCACGTGTTATATATACTGAAAATATGTTACCGAGTAGCTATGAACACACCATGCTCCCAGATTTTCCCTAAGTAAAACATGTATCTGTGTATGTTATAAACGATCAAACACAAGGGAGAAAAGCCTGGCACAGACACTGCAGCAAAGGAAATTCATCACATTAAGATCTCCCCTGATACTGAGATTGGCCAGGACTTTCATCAGTGATGGGAAGGAATTTCTCATCTTCCCATTTACAGCACCTGAAGCAAGAAGGACCCAACACCTTAAGCGGTGTCCAAGATAGCACAGAAATTTAAATAGAGCCATTTACAAAGGGCAGCAACTCATCTGGCCAGTTCCCACCTCAGATAACTATCTGCAGAACCCAGAGCAACACAATACTCCAAGGAGCAGTGAGATAGCCAGAAGGTTCTCAGCTCAAGAAAATCAAGCAAGAACAGGATGTTCCTTAGCCTGGCTAACCCAGATAACATCTCCCAGCCATTAGCATGAGATGAAACAGAAAGAGAGAGGCTGAATCACTTGCAGTGTACAGATACTGCCCGAGGGAAATGTGACAGGTGACCTACAACATAAAAAATGCACTTAACTGTAAGAACTAGGAAGTGAAGCTAAAAATGAGAAAAATTAGAAGCTGTTCTTGGATATGCAGTAAAAAGCACACTGACATCATAAACGGGAGAAGGAAACACAAAAGCACCCAGCTGTTCAAAAGCTGTGCTATTAAGGTACAAAGAAATCAATGTTTTTTTAAAGAAAAAATCCCTCACAAGGTGAATGAGCTCAGTAACTCTCAAACCAATATTATTTGTTAGAAAAATCATCTGCTCCAGTGCCTGAAGCAAAAGGTTTGCCATTTATTCCATCATTCCTTCAAATCCAGGGATTAGTGAGAACTTCTTAACAAATTCCTGCCTTGCCTTATGGTCCTTCAGCTTCACCAGGGCCAAAGCTTGCTGCTCAGAGTCAGTACACGAATCCCTGTGGTGTTACCATCCTCTCTGAGTGAGAAAAGCACTCGAGATGGTGAACAAAGAGATGGGGCAGTTTCCTGATGCCTGAGAAGGATGTTCTTAAGATAAACAAAATTGCCCAATCAAAATTTATAAAGAAATGACATTTATTATGCGACCAAAATATTGGTTTTAAAAGCCACGATGGAGAAAAGCAGCTCCGAGCCTGGGGTCGGAGCTGGGTGAACACGCATAGATCTGATCTCTGTCGCACCAGACCTCCCAAGTTCACGGATGCTGCTTTGGCTGGTCCCTTCTTATACATTTTTTGGGCAGAGTCTGAATTAATTCTATTCTTCTCGTCATTTTAGCATATTCATGAAGTTTTCTTGTCCCAGAGTTGGGCTGCACAAAGCCCTTCCTGGATCCCAGGAATTGTCCATCCTGGGTGATGAGTGGGCCATTTCTGCTGATGAATGGGCCATCTCTGCTTCCTGGAACAGTTATTTTTAGTTCCCGGGATGTCCGATTCCTTATCAGATGAGATGTAGATATCAGAAGATGGCAATCAAGTCGTTATGGTGCAAATGTCCCGGTGATAAGATCTAACCCCACCTGGGTGGAATCCTCACTTATTGTGAGAGAACTTCTTTTAGTGTTGTGAAATTTTTCTCTCAGCCAGGCTGCTGAAGGGATTTTGAAACTCGGTCTCTGTAGGGTCTGATTACACTCCAATTTTATACATAATAGCACAAATTACATACCTTATTTATAACGTTCTCAACTCAGTGGCACAAAGTCTGCTTTTGTTCAGACAGGAATGAAGAGGAAAAATGGCAGAAATTCATAACAGGGACAATGAGGAGAAACATTGGGCTGTGCACACATTCAGTCCAAGCAACATCAATGCCAGGTGTGGTCTAAAATTCACGTTTGTGCTTTATTAAAGCCACACACTGTATTTATGGCTCTCAGTGAGTTCTGTATCCAAAAGGGACACGTTAGATGATTCAAAATTAGTTGGATTTCTTTCCTTCTCCTGTAGCAGTGCCAGTAGGAGAGGTAACAAAGGCAGTTCCCTGGCCTTCAGACATTGCACAGAAGTGGGATCCATAGATACAAACTCAGGCAGCCAAACTGCAGGTATTTCATTCAGGGCCTAAGACATGAAGCTAGGCTTCTTTTAATAAATCACGGACAGGGATGAGCTCCTGACATTAATATTGCACTCCTCCCTCTTTCTGCTGAGACAGTCTGGCCAACACGAATATCCCTAATACAGATCCAGGGCTCTGGTATAACAGCCACCCCAAAAAGCCATAGTTCCAGCTACCTTTCCTTTCTTTGCATCATACCAGGAGGAATCAAAAGGAATGAAACCTATTTCATTTATTATTACAGGTGAGAACCCCTCTAAGTACATAGGAAGAGAAGTTGTAGTTTGTAACCTTGTTCTCCATCTAGAAGTAAAACAGGCTGGTGTGAGGCAACGAGGGCAACAGAGAAAATGCTGAAAAGAAACTGAGGAATGTGAAGCCAAATTTTCAAGCATTCCAGGCAATCACACCACTCAGGGACAGTCTACAGCTCAGCAAATCACATGCTGGAATGCAGTGGAGTATGGAGTAGGGCAATAGGGAACTGCTGAACAAAATAGGTGCTACAGCCTCTTGTGCTCAGGCTCTTAGCCCAAAGTATGTTCCAGCTCCAACTGAAGGGCATTCTGAACCAGAAGAGCACTGACCTTTTGATTTTGGCAGTTCACAGTTCTCAGACAGCAGAACGTCTGTGGCTCCTCTCATCATTATTTTTGCTGTTTTCACTACTGGCCATCAAGTTTCCTGCAGTAGCCATCCATGAACCCCGGATCACTACTACATTAATAACACAGAACATGGCTCTCAGAGTGCATTAGTGAGGTACCAAGAGAAAACCCAAATGATGATCCTCCTCACTGAAAAGGTAACAGACAAAAAAAATGAAAGTGTGAAAATACTTTTTAAAAGATGGCTGAAATTAGGCAAATTCTTAAAATTAAGTAAATGTCTGAAATGAAATTTAAGCAAATTTAACTGTTGCAAAGTATTCTGAATACACATACAGTACAATATACTAGAGTCCAGAATTAGAAAAATTTCCAGTCATGGAAATATGGGGTAAGGGATATGTTTATTTGGAACAATGAGTTCAGCAGAGGTCGCTTTGCTACAAATATCTTGAATTTAATTCTTCTGCCTTGATACAATCTCCTGAGAAAATAAAAAAATAAAATAAAAATCCTACAGGAAAAACTTGTGTTGGATGCAATCTCTTCACTCATACCTGATACAAAAGTCTAATTTATTCTCTTGATTTATTGTCTTAAGGAGAATGAATTAATTATTCTTCCACTCAGAAGTCTATGGCATCAATCCTTGAGTTGAATCAGAGAAAATTCAATCTCTCATGAGTTCCCACTCCATTTACTTTTCTTGTAAGTGTTCTGTTTTGTTGAAGTGAAAGCTCCTCTGGACTCAGGCCCAGAGGGAAGCCAAAGCACAGGGGTTGAATTAAAACCTTTGGACAAGCTGAGATACATGAAGTCACACCAAAGTGAAATAGAAATACAGATTTTTTAACCTTTAGTAGAAATATATGCTAAGTGCCTTAAACATTGAAAAGCTGCAGCAGAGACCTTAAACACAGTTCTTACTGCAGCAGGGTTACCTTTTCACAGAATTCTTTACTTTAGACAAAATATGGATAGAATGACACTGTTCACATTTTTTAGATGGAGCATTCACGTAAACAATAAGAGCTGATAGAAACTGCATCCGCAAATCTGTGTAATACCTGTGTAACACTGGTGTGAGGCTTACGACTGTTAGAATTAGACCAGGATCGGTTAAGAAAAGGAAAACTGGAATCGTGTGTTAATCTTATTGGTCAATTAACAAATCTAATCCACACTTCTGCAAGAAAAAATGTAGAGTCTAGAGCATATAGAGCATATAGAGCATATAGAAGAAGAAGAAGAAGCTGTTTTTGCCTGTTGTTGCTGTTGCTGCTTGCCTTTATCATGTAACCCCCTTTGAACTCTGCCTTCAAGAAAGCTGTGAGACTATGAAATACAGAACTCAGCAGAACAGCAGCCTCCTCTGCTCTCTCACCCTGGTCCGGGAAGGAAGGGTACCCCGTCCAAAGCTCAACAGCGCAGAGCCCCAAGGCTGCTGTGGGCAGCAGGGCCCAGGGGCCGTTCCCACCCGCAGCGCTCCTGTCCTGGGCTGGGCCTGCACAGGGGCTGGGGCACCATGGCTGGGGCAGCGGGGCACAGAGGGGCCACGGAGCCGCTGCCAGGGCTGACAGCAAGGCCAGGGACACACAGGGAATTTCTGGGCATTGCCTGCGCTGGGCAGGGCTGAGTGTGGGGAAGGCAGAGCTCAGCTGGCCTCGGTGGCTGCAGGAAAAGCCGAGAGCCCGAAGAGCCCCCGTGGCTGTGCTGGAGAGCAAGGCTGGAGGAGGGAAATGCGGGGCTGCTGCGGGATGGGGAGGGGGATTGAATTCCAGCAGGCACCGACAGGGGGCTGAGAGACTCAAGGGCTCCTTGGCCTGAGCCTGTCCTGGAAAGGTCTCTCAGCCCTCTGTGCCCATGAAGGGCTCCAAGGAGGAGCAGAGCTCATCTTGGCAGGACCCTCATGGAATCCCTGAGGGACAAATGCCAGTGCCTGCCCAGCCTTCCCAACATCCCTGACACCAGAGGCCTTTTCCACATCCCTCGGTTCCAGGTCAGTGCCCAGAACACAGCACAGCCTGTCCAGGTCCTGGGGGCGATTCCCAAGGGAGGCAGCTGTGATTTCTCCCCACAGACCCACCACTCCGGTGTCTCTCTGTGCAGCCCTTGGCTGTCCTGAGCACTTTCCCTGGAGCCTCCCTGCCCTGGACGTTTGTCTCCATGCAGTTCTCAGCACAGCCCAGCAAAGAATTCAGGTGCTTTCCCAGAGGACATTACTCTGGCAGTGAAGTGGCCTCAGGGCACAGTTTGTGCCCCTGGAATTGTGCCAGCCCCGAGTGCTGCTGATGGTGTTTGTGCTCACTCGGGTTCATCTCCCCACACCCACTCGATGCACTGCTGAAGGCTCCTCAGGACACAGCAAACACGGACTGCTGGCCTGGTCACTTGGTGTCCCTCCGTGCAGGGACAAACAACCTCCTGCAGGGGAGGGCAGAGGCCAGTGCTGGGATTGCTGGTGGCAGGGGCTGGTGTGGGACACTTGCCCTGGGCACCTTCCCAGGCTGTGCCTGGAACAAAGGCACAGCCCAGGCCCTGCTCTGCTGCTCCCTCAGGTCCATCCCAGGAGCTCTGGCTGTGCCAGGACACTGCTGCCTGCCCCCCCTGCACACTCCCCCCCTGCCCCTGGGCACTGGGGTTTGCTTTGCCAGGGCATTCCTGGGGCACATTCCTGACAGCAGCTCTGGAGGAGAGCGAAGCCTTCCTGCCCTGGCCCCAGGAGATGCCCTTTGCTGATGGAGCTGCTCTGCTGGAGCCCGGCTGTGTCCCAGCAGTGCCCGTGGCCTGTCCCTGCCTGTGCTCACAGCACGGACACGCAGCAGGACAGTGACCGAGCTGCCCGAGCACTCCGGTCTTGCACCCTCAGAAGGGCTGGGAAAGGGAGTGTGGAGCTGGGAAGAGCAGAGGTGGGAAGAGGCTGGGCCATTGTCCCTGGCCGTGCTGCTGTGCTGGGAGTCTCTTCCCTCCAGCTCTGCCCACAGGCACTGCCCCTGCAGAGCCAGAGAAGGGCTGAGGAACAAACCTTGGACACAAAGGTCAGGGCAGCCCCTTGTTTATATTCAAATGCACAGGGAAGAAGCCTCCTGAAAGTCTTTGTGTTTCAAAAGAAAGGTAGATGTTCATGTAGAAATGCAAGGAGTAGTACTACAGTACTTTATAAAAAGCAGAATAACACCAGAAAAAGAATAAGAAAAAGCACCAATGAAAATATGGACAAAGAGGAAAAAAAAGGCCCGGATTGTAAAGTTACATTCTGAAGGTTCTGGAGCAGGAAAGAGAGAGATTATTACTTCTGAGAAGCATCCTAGTCATCATTTTCCCCGCATGGCAGAAGGAAATAGAAAGATTTTAACTTGTGAAAAGTATCCAGTCCTCACTTTCCTCAGGGCATCCCTGAGCTCCTGGTTCCTCAGGCTGTAGATGAGGGGGTTCAGGGCTGGAGGCACCACCGAGTACAGAACTGACAGGGCCACATCCAGGGATGGGAGGAGATGGAGGGGGGCTTCAGGTGGGCAAACATAACAGTGCTGAGGAACAGAGAGAGCACGGCCAGGTGAGGGAGGCACGTGGAAAAGGCTTTGTGCTGGCCCTGCTCAGAGGGGATCCTCAGCACGGCCCTGAAGAACAGCACATAGGAGAAAACAATGAACACAAAACAGCCAAACACCAAACAGGCACTGACAGTGATGAGCCCAAGTTCCCTGAGGTGGGATTTGGAGCAGGAGAGCTTGAGGATGTGTGGGATTTCACCCAAGAACTGGCCCAGGGCATTGCCCTGGCCCAGGGGCAGGGAAAATGTATTGGCCGTGTGCAGGAGAGCGTAGAGAAAGGCACTGGCCCAGGCAGCTGCTGCCATGTGGGCACAAGCTCTGCTGCCCAGGAGGGTCCCGTAGTGCAGGGCTTTGCAGATGGACACGTAGCGCTCGTAGCACATGATGGTGAGGAGGAAATCCTCTGCTGAGAGGAAGAAGAGAAAGAAAAACACGTGAGCAGCACATGCTGAGTAGGAGATGTGGCTGGTGCCCCAGAGGGAATTGTGCATGGCCTTGGGGACAGTGGTGCAGATGGAGCCCAGGTCGGTGAGGGCCAGGCTGAGCAGGAAGAAGAACATGGGGCTGTGCAGGTGCTGGCCGCAGGCTCCGGCACTGATGATGAGGCCGCTGCCCAGGAGGGCAGCCAGGGAGATGCCCAGGAAGAGGCAGAAGTGCAGGAGCTGCAGCTGCCGCGTGTCTGCCAATGCCAGCAGGAGGAAGGGGCTGATGGAGCTGCTGTTGGACATTGGCTGTGTCCGGGCATTGGGTTCTACCATGGAGAAAAACACAGTGAAGAGTTAGAGGAGATCTGTAACCACAACCAAAGCCATTTCCCATCCACCCTCCCCTGGAACACACACAGACACCCTTTTGTGTTTAAGAGTTCTGAGGGGTTTTTTTCTAACTCCCCCCATATCTCTCTTGGTATTCTTGGGTATCAGAAATCCTCAGCATTTCTGCTGCCTTCAGGGAGAACAGAGCAACTTTTGCAAGGCAAGATGATGAGTGGAGACTCAGGGGAGGTGCTCTGTCATTCTGACCTGCTCAGATTTTCTCAGTTTCACTTCTCTCAAATGTAGAATGTTCACCCTCCCATGTTTCCCTTAAAGATCACCAGGTGCTGCTGGGAGCAGATGGATCCACCACAGACCCCCAAATGTCCGTCCCTCTCTCAAGGTCTCAGCACCACATTCGTAGTCGAGGACACCCCTGGCTCATTTCACCAACCCGACAGCATTTTCACACTTGTAGCATCTCTGCTTTTCTCCTCTCTCTGGGCCTTTCAGATAACACAAAGATGCTCCAGGACACGTTTGCATCCTGGAGGAAACTCCCAGCTTGGAAGGAAACCTCGGGGAGAGAGCCAAGAGTCCCAGAGCGGGCACTGGACGAAGGGAGATTGAGCTGCTGCCCTGGCTGCACTGACAGCCCTGCCCACAGCCGGGCACTGGGGCCAGCGTCACCCTGAGCCAGCTGTGCCCCCTCCCAGAGCCCCCAGGGCCGGGCAGCTGCTCCCAGCCCTGTGCTCTGCAGAGGGAACTGGGCCCGGGGCTGCAGAGCTGCCCCACGGCTCTGCTGCAGCTCTGCCTGCCCAGGAGGGGCTTCACGCCTTGGAGCCCCGGCCCTGAGGGCAGAGCCTTGGCTGGGGGGCACAGGAGGGAGGGGGCTTCTTCAGAGGGAGGGGCTGCACTGGAGGGGATCCTGTGGGGATCTCTAAACTCTCCCTGACACATTGCTGGCTTTGTTTTCTCTCCTTCCCTGATCTCCTCTCTGCTTCCTGGGGATTTTCCTCCTGGAGCTTTTTCCCTCTGCCTGATCTCTCCCTGCCAGCACTCACAGACCCCAAATCTCTGTGCACTCTCCTTGGCCCTACAGAAACCTGCCTGTGTGCAGGGCACTGGCTGGGGCAGGTTCTGTTTGCAGCTTGGAGAAAGGACAGCTCAGACTGAGCCTGAGGGGTCCAGCCAAGGTGATGCTGGTGCTGTCCATGGGCACGGGAGTGGCTGAAAGCACAGGAGGCATCTCCTGTGCACCTGCTGATCACTGAAAGGAACAGTTTGGATGTCCCAGGGACCTGACAAAATTCATCACACCTTTAATATTTATCCACCCTCCCCACCATTCTCCAATGGCAGGAAACTGAAAACAAAGTCTCAGGAAATTTCCTCATTTCTATCAAAATCCTTGTATTGGAAATATTCTGGGAGTGATCAGAAACCCTCAGCCCGTCAGAGGCTCATGAGCATTTCACCTCCCCTGCACTCGAGATGCTCCGAGTTGTACTCACAGAATCCGTAGGCAGGGGGATGCTGCAGCTTTAGGAGATCCCTCCAGGAGCTGCAGCTGCCGTGTCCTGCAGCCAGAGGCTTCCTGTGCCAGGGGCTGGGAGTGATTCTCCCGCAGTCACTTCCCAGCCCCTTCCCAGCCCCGGCTGAGTTTCAGCCCTGTGTCCCTCTGTGCTGTGCCCGGGCTGGCTGCAGGCAGTGCCCCAGCCCTGCTGGGCTGTGCCCAGGAGCTGCTCCTGGCCAGAGCTGTCTCTCTGCAGCGCTGCCGCTTGCCAGGAGCTGCCTCTGTGCCAGGAGCCCGGCCCAGCTCAGCAGCACACACACAGCACAAGGACTGCAATGACCCTCTCGGGCCTTGCTGCTGAGGCCCTGAACATCAGTCCCTGACAGCGACTGGCACAAACCTCCCAAGAATTCCAGCCAGAATTGAACTTCAAAGTTTCTGGAAGTTTTCATGGGTCCCAGTGAGGGACACGACTGAGAAAGTGTCCCCAGGCTGCAGTCAGAGCAGAGAACTGGAGGCAGGGATGACAGGGGGACAAAGAGAAGCCAAGTCTTGGTGCCCTGGGGCACAGCAGCATCTGTGCCACCAAGGGCTGGGAGGAGACACCTTGTCCTGAGGCCCTGGGGCCTCCTGGCACAGCCCCAGCAAGGCTGGGCACTGTCAGCCCCTTGTCCTGCCCTCAGCATCCCCCCACATCCCAGTGGCCTCAGGGATCTGCTGGAAGGAGTCCCTGCGGAGCCTTGGTCAGGAATGGCCCTGGGGGCTCCTCAATGCTCCCAGGGACTGCAGGGTTTTCAAAAGACTTTGGCTTTGGCTTTTGCCTGGGAGTCTCTGAGAGCTTTGTGCAATCCTGGCCCCCAATTCTCTCCTCCAAGGAGTCCATGAGGAGCCTGTGGCGGGCATGGAGCTCAGTGGGACCCATTGATGCTTCGAGACTGTGGAAACCATGTTTTTACTAGAAAATGGACATAATGTGAACCAGCCATAAAACAGAGGAACCAGAGCACGTAAGACAGAAGGACTTGAGCACCTACACAGGGGAAGAGTCCATGGGGAGGTTGTGAGAAAGGAACAAGCAGCACTGGGGAGGATGTGAATGAGGAACAAGCAAAGGAAGAAAAGGATAAGAAAAGGCAAACTGAAGGACAGTTGTGACATACACGACAGACAATGTGACACACAGACAAGAGCCAATCACAAAGCATAAAGCAGCGTGTGAAAATAGCCCTTAACCCATAATAATTATGCACGATCGCGTGTAGGGAAAGCAAGAACTGTATATGAGGGACAGTAGGTCATCAATAAAATGGCTTCTGCCTGATTCACACCGAATCATGTAGAGTCCATTGTTTGTCTCCGCAGCCACCAGAAGAAACAATTGGACAGAGCAGATGAAAATTTTAGGGTGTAAAGGTAAAAAATCAGCTCTTCCCAATGGATCTCCAATGTTGATCTGAGTCCCGATGGATGTTCCTGCCCCTGCGTTCACCCAGGTGCCTACGGGGATCCAGGAGAACGTGGAGAGCACCAGCCAGGGCTCTTCCCAACCTGGATCACAGGGAATGTGGGTCACCAGGGCTCTGCCAAATGTGGCTCCTATGATGGGAGATGGAGTTGAAGCAGAGGACAAAGCTCTTGCCACAGTCGGGGCACTCGCAGGGCTTCCCTTAGCGGTGCCTCCGTTGGTGTTGGGTCAAGTGAGAGCTCCTGGAGAAGCTCTTCCCGCACTGGGGACACTCGTAGGGCCTCTCCCCGGTGTGGATGCGCTGGTGGGTGACGAGGTGGGAGTTTTGTTTGAAGCCCTCCCTGCAGTCGGGGCAGCGGAAGGGCCTCTCATCCGTGTGAATCTGCTGGTGCTGGAGGAGATTGGAGCTGGTGTGAAACCTCTTCCCACACTCAGAACACTCGTAGGGCCTCTCCCCGGTGTGGATCCTCTGGTGGATACGTAGGTTGGAGATTGTGACAAAGCTCTTCCCACATTCCCCACACTTGTAGGGCCTCTCCCCGGTGTGGATGCGCTGGTGGATGATCAGGTGGGAGCTGTACCTGAAGCTCTTCCCACATTCCCCACACTTGTGGGGCTTCTCCCCATCGTGAAGCTGCTCATGAACCACCAGCTCTGAGCTCTGGCTGCATCTCCGGTCGCCTTCCCGGCACAGGGTGGGTCTTTCCTCCTCAGAGCACCCTGGGCTGCGTTTGCAGCCCCTCCTCCTGTGGGATCTCCGGGGCTTTTCCTCCCCGTTGGATTCCTGCGCTGCGGAGCCGCTCAAAACGGCCTCTTCCACCAGGTTCTGCCACGGGGATTTGTCCTCCCTGGGCTCCGTGCTCAGCTCCTTGTCTGGGGAGGAAGGACAAGGAGAGGATGGGATTTGCCTCCGGGCCACAGGGAAGGGCAAGGAGATCCCCCCAGTCCGTCCCCGGCAGGACGGTGTCGGCAGCGGGGTTGTCCTGCAGCCGGGGGCGATGCTGGGCTGGGAGATGGAGCAGGAGAGAGGGGAAAGGGGCACTGACTTCCTCCTCACCTGCCTGGGGCTCCCGGGGCATCTTCCTCTTCCTCACAGCCTCCTCCTCCATCTGGCCAAGGGTTGGGAATGGGAAATCCTGGTTTGGAGGAAAACAAGGGATGAGTACGTTGAGTCTGAAGGTCCCTCTGCCCAAGTCCATCTCTAGAAGTCACTGGGCACTGTGTGTCCATAAAAATCTGCTCTGAAAAAGCCTCTCAGGAGTTCCCTGTCTCTGGTCTCTCCCCTTTGGTGTCCGGGGGTTCCCCCTGTCCCAGCTGCTGGGGGTTCCTCTTTTACTGGGGTCCCCCTCTCTCCTTGGTCTCCACCCTCCCCAGGCTGCTGGGAGTCCAGGAATCCAAAAGCTCCCCTCTTTGGTCTCCCCACTTAGGGATGCTGGGGGTTATGGGGTCCCCAGGTCCCTTCTCCCCTTATTCTCTGCTTCGGGGTGCAGGGGGTCCAAGGAGTCCCCCCTGCCCCTCTCCAGGCTGTTGAGGGTCCCGCGAATGGCGGCGCTCCCCCCTCTCTGGGCTCCCCACTTTGGGGCCCTGGGGGTCACAGGGGTTCGCTCCTCCAGACTGCCGGGGCTCCCCTGCTCCCGGTACTGCCCCTCTCTGCTCGTCCCACTCTGGGGCTCCCGAGGTTCCCCCTCCGGCTCTCCCAAGGGGTCCCGCAGCCCCCTGGCTCCGGGCTGGAGGTGGCCGTGCCTGACCCGGGCAGACCCAACCCCCACCACGGGGCGTACCCCACATCCCCCTGCCCGCTGCCAGGGCTCTGCTGGCACCGCCACCGGGACCCCCAGAAACCCCTCCTGGGGACCCCCAATGTCCTCACAAGGGGCATTTTCTGCTCAGCTTTGGAGTTCTTCATTCTCCAAACATCCCCCCAAAAAACCCAACCCAGGGAACCCCCCCGGGATATCTGGGCCGAGCTCCCCCTCCCCGGGCACCTGCGGGATGGGGGGCGATGATCCCACGGGTGGGGGGCTGTGAATTCAGGGAGCGCTCAACCTCATGTGGGGAGTGACTGGGTCTGAACTGGGGCAACTGGGTTCAACTGGAACCACACTGGAAGATAATGGGAGCAGCTGTGCCCATGCTGGGGTCATACTGGGATCCTACTGGAACTGACTGGGATGATACTGGGAGTATCTGAGAGGGACTGTGATCATACTGGAATCAGACTGCAAGGGACTGGAAAGGTGCTGGACATGACTGGAACCATACTGGAGGTGACTGGGAGCAACAGAGACCATGCTGGGAGCAAATGGGATCGTATTTGGAGGAACTTGGAGTGACTGGATTCATACTGGGAGCAACTGGGCCCACACTGGGAGTGACAGGGAGGCACTCTGGGCATGACTGGAATAATACTGGGAGTACCTGAAACTGACTGGGGGCATACTGGGGGTGACTGTTACCATACTGGGGTGATTGGGTACAACTGGGATCATACTGGCATTGAGAGGGAGCAGCTGGGATCACATTTGGGGATACTGGGACCATACTGGAAGTGACTGGAACCATACTGGCAGTGACTATGGGTCCTACTGGGATCATCCTGGGAGCCACTGGGATTACAGCGGGTGTGAATGGAACCTGACTGGGGGTTACTGGGAGCTGCTGGGCCCATGCTGGGAGGAAAATGTGGACACATTGGGAGTAACTGGGATCAACTGGAAGGTACTGGAACCATGCTGAGGGGACTGAGACCACAACTGGCATCATACTGGGAGCAACTGGGACTACACTTTGGGCAACTGACAGAAACTGGGATCATGCTGGAGGACCCTGGAAGTAACTGGGAAAGACTGGGATCATTCTGCGGTAACTGGAACCTTACTGGAGCAACTGGGAGTGCCTGGGAATGACTACAAACATGCTGAAGGCAACTGGGATATACTGGGAGTGTCTGTAACCATACTGGGGGTGACTGGAACCACACTGGGAACAGCTGGGATCATGCTGGGGGGAAATGAGACCATGCTGGGGGCACCTGGGAGCAACTGGATCTATGCTGGGGGCAACTGGGCGTGACTGGGACTGTTCTAGGGGCAACTGGGATCACACTGGGAGGAACTGGGAACAACTGGAACTATGCTGGGGGCAACTGGGATCATACCGGTATCACAGTGGGTCCATGCTGGGTGAGACTGGCATCATACTGAGGGTGACTGGAATCATACTGGGATTGACTGGGAGTGGCTGTGAGCAACTGGAATCGTGCTGAAAGCAGCTGGGAAGAAGTGGGAGGGACTGGGAACATGCTGGGGGTGACTGGGATATACTGGGAGAGACAGGGAGTCACGGGGATCATACTGGAGGCTACTGGGCTCATGCTGGCATTGACAGGGAGCAACTGGGAACACCCTGGGGACCACTGGCATCATACTGGGAGTGACTGGGGCCTTGCTGGGATTAGCGTGGGTGTCAGTGGGGGTTACTGGGAGTGACCAGGCCCATGCTGAGAGCCTACTGGGGATGCACTGGGATGCACTGGGAGGAACTGGGAATGACAGGATGCATGCTGGTGACAACTGGGATGTACTGGCAGTGACTGGGATAAATCTGGGGGCAACTGATCCATGCTGAGCTAACTGGGAGTGCCTGGGAATGACCACGAGAATGGTCAGGGCAACTGGGATATACTGGGAGTGTCTGAGACCATGTGGGTGGTGACTGGGACCACACTGGGTGTGACTGGGAATGTGCTGGGGAGAACTGGGACCACGCTGGGGGAAACTGGGGGCAATTGTGAGTGACTGGGGCCCTGCTGGGAGAGACTGGCATCATACTGGGAGTGACTGGGACTATCCTGGGGCAACTGGGAGAACTGAGAACACACTGGACAAAAGTGGGAAGAACTGGGAGCAACTGAGACTGTGCTGGGGGCAAATTGCATCATAATGGGGAGTGACTGGGAGTGACTGGGTTCATACTGGGAGTAACAGGGATTCTGCAGGGAGTGAGGGGAAGTGACCAGGATCATACTGGGACTGACTGGGCTCATACTGGGACTGAGGAGGAAACTAGAACCACTCGGGGAGGGAACTGGGCTCATACTGGGAGCAGCCATTTCCCAGCCCCCGGACCCCCGAGCACCTTTCCCGGCCCCGGGACCCCCGAGCCCCTTTCCCGGCCCCGGCACCCCCGAGCCCCTTTCCCAGCCCCGGGACCCCCGAGCCCCTTTCCAGCCCCGGCACCCCCGAGCCCCTTTCCCGGCCGTGCAGCCCCTGCAGCCCCCAGACCCCCCCGCCGGGGTCCCGCCAATCCCAGGGGTCCCCCCTCTCGGGCTCCCCGCTTTGGCCTTCTGGGGCTCTCCTCTCTCCGGGGTCCCGCTTAGGGAAGCCGCGGCTCTCCCGGGGCTCCCCAAAACCGGTGTCCCCCCGCCCCCGCCGGCCCCGCGCCGTCCCCACGGGGCCCCGGCAGAGCTCGGAGGGCCCGGCCCGGGAAGCCCAACCCCCACCGCGGGGGGACCCGCATCCCCCCGCCCCCGCCGGGGCTCTGCCGCCACCGCCACCCCCAAAAACACCTCCCGGGACCCCCCGATATCCGCCCCCGCCGGGGCATCTGCGGCTCGCCTTTGGAGCCCCGCAAGCTCCAAACATCGCGCCGCCCGCCCCGACAGACAGCATGGAACAGCGAGCCCCAAATCGATTCCCCGGGAGCTCCAAATATCCCTCCCCCCTCCAAAAACACCGCCCGGCATGTTTGGGCCGAGCTCCCCCTCCCCGGGCACCTGCGGGATGCGGGGCGGGCGATGCTCCCGGCCCGAGCGGCTGCGGATCCAGAGAGCGCTGCCCGCACCTGGAGCCTCCTCCGCCTGCTCCGGCTCCTCCTTCTTCCCCCCGTGCCTCCTCTTCCTCCTCCTCTGGCCCGCCTCCTCCTCCTCCTGCCCTTCCTCCGTGCCTGCGGCCGCGGCCCGGGAGCTCTCGGGGCAGCGGGGCCGGGCCGGGCCACGATGGGAAAGGGCTGGGTCACCCCAGAGCGAGCTGGGGCAGCGGAGCTTTGGGGCAACAGCGGCAAAGGGGTGCGAGAGGGGGGATCCGGGCAGGTGGGACAGCGGCAAAGGGCTTCCAGTGGGGTCCCCCAGTTAAGCCCAGCACCCCAAAGCCCGTCCCAGCCCTCCCCGTTCCCTCCCCAGCCCCGGCTGAGTGCGGGGCTCAGCCCAGGAGCCGTCGCCGTTCGGGGCTCCCCGAGTGCAGCAAACGGGAGAGTGCCCCCCGGGTGAAATGTTGGGGTTCGCTCTACCATCGGCGCTTTAAGATGCCCCGGTAAAGTCGGTGCCCACTGTAACTCCCGTTAAAAGGGCAACACCACTCCCGTTGATTCCGGCAGCGGAGCCCCGGAGGGGGGTTTGGGGGTCCCGGCAGGGTTTGGGGGTCCCGGGAGGGTTTGGGGGTCCCGGCAGGGTTTGGGGGTCCCGGCAGGGTTTGGGGATCCCAGCAGGGTTTGGGGGTCCCAGCAGGGTTTGGGGGTCCCAGCAGGGTTTGGCGGTACCTGGGTGGTGCCGATGATGGCGATGGGGACCCCGTGCTGGGTGTGAACATTCGCGAGGGGCTCCTGGGGGGGTTTTGTGGGTCCCGGGGGTTTTTGGCGTCCCGGGGTTTTTCGGGGTTCCCGAGGGGAGTTTTCAGGGGTCTCAAAGTGGGGGTTTGGGCGATCACAAGGGGAATATTTGGGTGTCCCAAGGCTGTTTTGGGGTCCCTGCCGGTGATGGAGATGGGGATCCCGTGCCAGGTATAAACCTTCTCAAGGGGGTCTGGGGGGTGTTGGGAGGTCCCGTGGGAATTTTGGTGTCCTGAGAGGGTTTTGGGGGGTCTGTATGGGGCTTTGCGGTCCTGGGGAGTTTTTGGAGGGTCCCGGGGATATTTTCGGGGTCCCAGGAGAGGTTGGGGTTCCCCGGGGGGGTGTTGGGGATTCCCGGGAGGTTTTGGGGTACCTGGGCGATGCCAGTGACAGAGCTGGGGACCCCGTGCCGGGTATGAACCTTCTCGCTGCGCACGGGCAGCGTCAGCGTGTTCAGGGAGATCCTGGGGGGCCCGGGGGGTTCACCCCAAATCCCAGGGGACCCCAAATGCTGAGGGACCCCTGAACTCCCCTCACCGCTGGATCTGCTGCAGGCAGGGGGGCACCAGCACTCGGCCCCCACCCCCCACTCTGACGGGGGGGCTGCAGAAGAAATCTGGGGGGCACAGACGGGTGAATGGGAACACCTGGGACCATGGTGGGATCATAGTGGGATCATCCTGGGAGTGACTGGGATCATACTGAGTGTAACTGAAAGTGACTGGGATCATACTGGGGGTGACTGGGAGCCCCAGGGCCCATGCTGGGAGTGACCTGGGCCCCACTCTGGGTGGAACTGGGGGAACTGGCCCAGCCGGGGCTCAGGGTTGTTCTCCCCCAGGGCTGCTGCCACCCCCGGCCCCAGAGAGCCGAGGGACAGGGGACAGCCGAGGGACAGGGGACAGCCAGGGAACACGGCCTGGCGCAGGGACACTGCTCCAGCACTCTGGGCTGTTGTGCCCGGGGCGTTGCCCTTGGGCTCCCAGGACAGGCAGAGGGGGCAGAATCCCCTCCAGGAGCTGTTGTTGGCTCGAAGCTTTGGTGTTGGACATTCTCAACCACTCAGTGATTTCATAGTCTCCTCTATGATGTCAGACCTCTGCCCAGTGATATCACAGCCTTATCTGCGATGTCACAGCTCACTCTATGATGTCACATAGCAACCCTGTGATGTCATAGCCACTCTGTGATGTCACACCACCTGTGATGTCACAGTCCTCTCTGTGATATCACACAGCTGCTCTGTGATGTCACAGCTGACTCTATGATGTCATACAGCCGCCCTGTGATGTCACAGCCTCTTCCGGGATGTCACACGACCACTCTGTGATGTCACACCAGCACCCTGTGATGTCACAACCTGCTTTGTGATGTCACAAGTGCTCTGTGATGTCAGTCTGCTAGATGATATCTGACCTCTGCCCTGTGATGTCATAGCCCAATCTGTGATGCCACAGCACCACTCTGTGATGTCACAAAGGTGCTCCATGATGTCACAGTAGACTCTATGATGTCATACAGCCACCCTGTGATGTCACAACCCACTCTGTGATGTCGCAGCCAACTCTGTGATGTCACACAGCCCCTTTCTGACATCACAGCTGCTCTGGGGGTCTGTGACACAGGCACAGAGGTGTTCCCAAAACTTCAGTGAAACAAAACCTCCTCAGCACCAGCGCAGCACGAAGCAGCAGCATTCTTTATTGGGCCGGATGCACGAGGGGAGAGCCCCTCCCAAAGCCGTGGGTGCCGAGTTCAGGAATGTTCCTGTTTGCAGACTGTGCTTCACAGACACATTCCCAGATTGTCCCACCAGAAACACACACACGATCATCATTGCCCCAAAATCATTGCAGATTTCCCCCACCCCTTTGCACATCCCTTCTTCTGCCCTGGGGGTCTCCTTGGGGGTCCCTGGTGGTCGCTGACCCCAAAGCCAGCCCTGACTGCCCGGTGAACTGGTGAAAGTTGGCACACCTGGGCTGGTTGCTGCCCACAGAATCAGCCTTGGGCGGGTCCATGGCCAGTGGCTTTTGGAGAAGAAGCATTGTATGCACCCACCAGGTGCAAACGGTTTTTCATCTGGCAAATTTCCCCCCCTTGGAGGGCTGTGAAGCTTCTCTTCCCTTCAAGCCTTCAGAAGCCTCACTCTGCTCCTTTACTCACATCCCACGAGTTCCTCAGCTGCTTTCACAGCCATGTTCTTTACACAGCTCAAAGCAAGTGTCATAAGCACAAGTAGTGCTGTGATCCCAGTTAGACTTTGCAAAAGTGAGGCCAACCATCAGTCAGGGAAAATCCAAGTCCTCTAAATATTTTATCCAAACAGTTACAGTCTAACCCTCCCCTTAATTCCCTGCTGGATGCAGCAGCCGATTTTATCCTCTCTACCTGATCATCCAACCCAGCATCACATTTGGAATGTGCACACAACAAGTGTTGCTGTTTCAGTTCAAGAATCCACACACTCCCTGTCCATGTAGCAGCAATGGGGCTAAAGCCAATCTGCTCTGGAAGGTCATTTTAGCTGGGGCTGGCAATTGTTCCTTTGTTTCAGCAAACCCCAAAGGAGCTGCATTCACTGAAGTTCCCATTTGCAGAGCCCAATGGTGTGTGGCTGGTCTGTTCCTAAAGGCAGATCTTTGCGGAGCAGAGATGGATTCTAAAATCCATCCCGCTGGAGTTCCCGCACTGGGATGTTTCCCAGTTCCATCCCCTTTAACCTTTCCCCACAGTCGGGTTCCCAGTGGTGACTCCTTGCACGAGGGACGGAACGTTCATACCCCCAGTGTCCGTGGTGCTCCTGATTCTCCCAGGGGCAAACGTGTGCTCCAAATTCCATCCCTTCCCACCCATCCTGGGGCTCCTAAGGATCTGACCGTGTCCTGCTGACACTCTGTGCCTCTCCAAGGCTCCTTGTTTGTTGGCTCAGCCCACGTGTCCCTGAGAAAGGCAGAATCATTTCTACAAACACAGCCCAGCCTCAGAGCCTGGGCCACAGCCAGGAGCCGCTGGACCTCAGCATTCCAAACAGCTCAAGTGTCTGTCCCAGGGCAATCCCACTTTTCCTTGGTCCTCAGATCCTTTGGCCTTGACCTTGTTAAATCTGGATATTTTATACCCACCTCTAAGGGGTCCTGTGGGAGGCCTGGGCTCCCTGCCCAGCCCAGACACCCCTGAACTGGCTGCAAACATTCCCAGTGTCCTGTCTGAGGGCCATTCCATACTGCTGGAATTTGACAGCCCCAGGGGGTATCAGTGCAATCTGTCAGCTGATCAATATTTCCTGACGTAATTTCCAGATCCGCTTTGGAGATGTTACAATTCTCAGCACTATTGTTCTGATGTGCCCATGGTAAGGAATATTCTCCTTCCATCCCTGTCCAGGTGCCCTGGGTGCTATTTCCTTCCCACACGTGTTCCCAGATTTTTGTCAAATTGCTGACTGAAGCTCCCCATGGCACTGGATTTTCTGCAGAGGTTGGTGTTGGCAAACAAGCTGTTACAGGGGTTACATTCTGTCATCTGCCAACATCTTGCACTGACTTTGAAAACTGCATTTCCCTTCCCAGAAGTCAGGAACATCGTTTCTATTATTATTATAAATACACAATTATTGATCATCTTCATCCAGATCCAATAAATAGTATCCCCTTAGAAAATCAGATTCAATACCTAAAACAATAGGATTTATGTAAAACCCCAAACCCCACGGTGTCAGTCAGTCTTGTTTCTGCTGTGTTTAATGTGTGCTCGCTGGTTTTACCCACATGTGATGAACCCCAAGTTGGATTCCTTCTACCTTGAGTGCAGGGTAGGTTACCAGGAGGACTTGAGATGGTCCCTTCCACTTTGGCTGGATTGTGCCAAAATTCCAGGTTCTGGTGCACACCGCATCTCCTGGTTGGAAAGGATGCACAGGCGAGTCCAGCCCCAATGATCTGTTGAGAACCATGCACCTTTTAAGGCTTACAAGAGTTAGTCCCAGTGCTATTAAATATTCATTTCAGCAAAGCTTCTGAGCCTTCCCTTGGCTTGTTGGTGCCACATGGGAAAGCTTCTGGCCATCCAGAAAAAGGATCCACCAATACCAAAATGTGCCTGTGCCCCTTCTGCCTGGGCACTTCTGCAAAATCAGTTGGCCAAAATCACCTGGTGATTCCCATTTAACCAGCCCTGCAGGCAGCCTTCTTCCTTCAAAACCAATCCCATCTTTCTCAACAACTGATCTATCATTGTTTGCCATTTTGGTGCTTACTAGATGCCTTTGTAAACTGGCCACCAGATTCTCCATTTCCTCCTGTGTTTGCTGATGTTTTAGTTCCGTTCTACATTAATTGTGGAGCTACAATTACCTGCCCACACGGGGTTACCAATCACCTGCTGGGATTTTCCGTAGCTGCTGCTGCTGCTGGGGCTGACTGCCTGTCCTGATCACTGGAATCTGGTTGTTGTTGCAGAACATTCCAGTTTTTGCTAGGTATTAGTGCAAGGAGAGCTTTTGCAGCACCCTCTTGAGCTGTTTGGTCAGCCAATGGATTCCCTGGATTACCTGGGGAGTCTCCAAACCCATGGGCTTTACAAGGGCACCAGGGCCACTTCTTTTGGCTTTGGCACACTCTGCAGTAGGGGACTGATTTCTTTTTGTACTCACTGGAGACCTCTGTGCACTTTCCTTCCATGTGGCTCCCTGGGTGTGTATTATTCCAAACCCAGAGTTCAAATCAGTCCATATGGTCACCCTTTGTCCTTCAGGGATTTCTAGGCAAGGTCATTCATTCTGCTTTTTGTGCTGCTCTGTTCAAAGCTAAAGCCTGGCCTTCTAGGACCTGGCTCGAGGTTGCCACTGCACACCCAGCTGCCCGTTTCCCATCCGCACCACGCTGCTCCCACCAGGGTGCAGGGCCAGTGCTGGCTCCTGCATGGGATTGCTCTCGAGGTCCCAGAGTCTGCCAGAACACACTTGTTCCATGCATCCCAGGCAGTCATGGCACAAAGACTCCAAGCCTTCTCTTAGAAGGGACTTGAACACTTCCCTCTTCCCACCTTGGGGACCTTGAACCAAACCCTGCAAAGCTTTTGCTGCACCTTACAGGCAGGTCAACAGTTTACACCAGGAAAGGGAAAGGGAAAGGAAAAGGGAAAGGGAAAGGGAAAGGGAAAGGAAAAGGAAAAGGAAAGGAAAAGGAAAAGGAAAAGGAAAAGGAAAAGGAAAAGGTGCCTTGATCTGAGCAGGGCTCTTTCTCTGATTTCCTTTGGAGCAGGGATCAAAGGCTCTCCCCAGAATCCTTCCGTGCTGCCTGCAGGTGCTGCCATCCCTCAGATGTGTTGGAATTCCAGAGGATGAGGCCACGGGGTGTCCCAATGGTGCCTTGGTTCCATGGCCCCGCAGTGTAACCATGGTGTCCTTGGCTCTGCAGTGGCACAATGGACCCTTCATTCCATGAGGCCCCACAGTGTGGCAATGGTCCCTTGAGTCCAGGAGGCCCCACAAGGTCCCAATGGTCCCTTGGTTCCATGGCCCCGCACTCTCACAATGCTCTCCTTGGCTGCACAAGGTCCCGCAGTGGCACAAGGGTTTCATTTTCTCCTGGATTTCTTTTAGCTTGCTTTCTTTCTTCATTCTTTCCTATTTTTTCTTTCTTTTTCCTATTTTTTTTGTTGCTTTCTTCTTTCTTTTATTTTTTCTTGTGTCTTTCTTTTTTTTCTTTTTCTCTTTCTTTTTTGGTTCTTTCCTCTTTTTTTAAAAAGTTTTTTTGTTTCACATTACTTAGTCTTTCTTTCTTCTTCTCTTTTTCTTCACTTTAAAAATTTTCTTCTTGATTTCTTTTTGTTTTCTTTCCTTCTTTTTTCTTTCCTTCATTTTTTTACCTTTTTTCTTTTTCTTGTCTTTGTTGCTTTCTGTTTTTCATCTTTCTTTCTTTCTTCTTCTGCTTTCTTTGGTTCTCTTGTACTTTTATTTTTTCTCATGTCTTTCTTTCTGTCATTTTCTTTCTTCCTTGTTTCTTTCTTTCTTCTTTTTTTGACTTTTCTTAACATTTATCTTCTTGCTGGTTTCATGTTTTCAGTCTTTCTTTTTTTCTTCCTTTCCTTCTTTCATTTTTATTACCTTTTTGCTTTTTTCTTTATTTCTTCATTTTTCAATATTTCTCTTGGTTCTTTAATTGTTTCTTGCTGCTTTCTTCTTCATTTCTTTTTTTTTCATTTTTCTTCTTGGTCTCACATTATTGAGTCTTTCCTTTATCTTTTACTTTCCTTTGCTTTTTAAATTTTCGTGTTGATTTCTTTTAGCTTACTTTCTTCATTCTTCACTCTTTTATCTTTTTTTCTTTCTTTTAAATTTTTTTTGTTGCTTTGTGTCTTCCTTCTTTCTCTTTTGGCTTTCTTTTTGTTCTTCTTTTGTTTTTTTCTTGTGTCTTTCTGTTCTTTTTTTCTTTCTTCCTTGCTTCTTTCTTTCTTCTTTTTTTTTCTTTTTCTTTTATTTTCCTGTTGCCTTCAGGTTATGTACTCTTGCTTTCTTTGTTTATTTCTTTGTTTCTTTCTTCTTTTCTATTTTCTTCACTTTTTTCATTTTCTTGTTAATTTTTCTTTTCTTTCACTTTCTTTCTTTCCTCTTTTCTTCCTTTCTTTCATTTTTATTATCTTTTTGCTTGCTTGCTTCATTTTTTAATGATTTTTCTTTCTTTTTAAATATTTTTTCCTTGTTGGTTTCATGTTATTTAGTCTTGCTTTCTTTCTTTTTTTCTTTTTTAATCACTTTCATTTTCTTTTTTATATGTCTTTTGATCTTCCTTTCTTCTTTTCTTTTTTTCATTTTTATTATCTCTTTCTTGCTTCCTTCCTTCATTTTTAATTTTTTTCTTTCTTTTTTTTCTTTTTTATTATTTCTTGTTCCTCTCTTTCCTTCTTTCTTCTTTTCTTTCTTCAATTTTACTTTTCTTCCTTCCCTTCCTTCTTCCTTACTACCTTCCTTCCAAATTCATTCCTTCCTTCCTTCCTTCCTTCCTTCCTTCCTTCCTTCCTTCCTTCCTTCCTTCCTTCCTTCCTTCCTTCCTTCCTTCCTTCCTTCCTTCCTTCCTTCCTTCCTTCCTTCCTTCCTTCCTTCCTTCCTTCCGAATTCCTTCCGAATTCCTTCCTTCCTTCCGAATTCCTTCCTTCCTTCCTTCCTTCCGAATTCCTTCCTTCCGAATTCCTTCCTTATGAATTCCTTCCGAATTCCTTCCTCAATTCTCACCCCACTTAAGGGGTGGAAAGCAGCAGGACCCCATCCCAATTGGGATCCCCTCACCCTCCCAAAATGTGGGGACTTCACTTCAGGCCCCCAAATTGCGGGGGGTTTACAGCACCTTCCCCAAATTCACTGCAACCTCCCAGAAGCCACTTAGAGGCCCCAAAACTGCGAAAAAGCAGCAGGAGCCTCCCCAAAATCAGCTCCTGTTTCCCTCCCTTGAGTCCCCCACTCCAAGTGCTCAAACCACCCCATCCCTCCCAAACTTCATCCAACCCCCACGATGCCACCCCCACCCATCCCATCCCATCCCATCCCATCCCATCCCATCCCATCCCATCCCATCCCATCCCATCCCATCCCATCCCATCCCATCCCACCCCTCCTGGACACCAATTCCCCTTCTGTGCTTCCTGACTCCCCACAGCCGGGCCTTGGGGCTGACGGATCGAGCCATTTGGGGCTGCCATCGACACATTGGGGCTGGCTTTGAGTTGATTGCAGGCACCCGCTCAATCCCTCCATCCCAAATGGGAGCTTGGAACCTCTCCTCAGGCCTTGCTGTGCCCATGGGCTCACCTCAAGTCCCAAAATGAGAGCCAGGGCCCCACAGCCCATTCAGAACCTCTCAACATTGCCACAAACAGCAGCATCCTTCCCAAAATGGGCTCCCCACATCCCTGACAATAGGTCCCCCTTCCAAGGAACAGAGCCCCCCTCTCAGAACCTCTCCCGAAGCATTGGGGGGACCCCAAAATTGCCTCAGGAATGGGACATACCCTGACATCCCTTCAGGAATGTGGGATACCCCAGAACCCACTGAGGAACGGGGTCCCCCCGGCCTCATCATGCGCAGCCTTCAGCTGTCTCAGGCAGAGCCCATCCCGCCCTCAGCAGCCCCAGCCCAGCCCAGCCCAGCCCTCCTGGGCAGGAAGCCCCAATGGCCGAGCCGGCCTGGGACACTTGCAGGGATGCGGGGGCAGCCGCAGCTTCTGGGGCCAGCCTGGGCCAGGCCCTGAGCGCCCTGCCAGGGAACCATTGCTGCCCCACATCCCATCTCAGCCTGCCCTCGGGCAGCGGGAAGCCGTTCCCTGGGGCCCGGCCCCGCAGGCCCTTGGCAAGAGTCTCTCTCAGCCAGCAATTGCTGCTCCTCCCTGCTGCGGGGCCCAAGCTGCAAGTTGATTTTCTGCCGCTGGCCCCGGCCCAGCCCCGAGCCAGGGCCAGGACCTTGCCCTGGAGCTCTGCGGGCGCTGCCTTTGTGCGGCCGCAGCGCAGCGGCCGCAGCTCGGAGCTGCCCTTTGTGTCCCCGCCGGCAGCTGCCAGAGCTGGCGGGGCCGGGCCAGGGCCGGGCCAGCCCCGGCCTTCCCGGCTCTGGGACACAGCGGCGGCAGCCCCAGCCTTCCAGCCCTGCACACGCTCCCACACAAGCCTCCAGAGCCGCGGCCACGCAACGCAACTGACCGGCCGCTGACCCCCCAGCCTGGCCTGATGGCCATTCCTCTGCCCACACCTCGGCCAAGCTCCCCTTGGCCACCTCCTGAGCCACAGTGCCACACACAAGTGGCACATACAGCTACAGAGCTCTGCCCACAGCTGGCAGGGAACGTTCCTTCAACAGAAAAACCACCAAGACAAAGAGAACTGCCCCCAGCAGAGCTGTTCCCTCCTGCAGTAGTTACACCTGCACACCCACAGCGCCTGAGACTGCAAGCAATGAGCATTCCCTGGGCACATGTGCAGCCCAAGCAGCTCGAGGACAGCCTTGCAGCAGGACTGCTCTCAGCTGAGCCAAAAAGGCCCCTCTGGCAGCTGCAGGGCCATTGCAAAGGGCAAGGGCCAGAGCCTGGGCCCACGGCGGAGGAAAGGGCTCTCAATTCCCCTGCCCTGCCACCTCAACCCTGTTCCCAGGCTGCTTCCCACACAGGATTCCTCTGCAGGACTGCGGAAAGCTGAGAGGCAGCTCTGGCTTCTCCACTTTTCATGTGCTAAAGCTGCCTGGCAGAAGAAATGGAGGGACAGCTCTGGTGGCACAATCCCTCCCGGCCCAGGGCACAGCGCTGGGAAGGTCTTTCCGTGCCGAGGCTTTGCTGCGGCCAAGGAAAGCTCCTGGCTCAGGGTCACCTTTCCTGCTGGGCCAGAGCCCCCGAGTGGCCCAGCAGCAGCAGAGAATTCCAGCACAGCCCCGGCACGGGCAGGGCGGCCCTGGGCGGGCTGCGGGAGCCGGCAGCGCCTGAGCTCAGAGCAGCTGAGCCCGGGGGCTCTTGGCCAAGGCCGAGGCCCAGCGAGCATTTCTCAGCTCACAGGGCGGCCTGGAAAGGTGCTGGGGGGGATCATTCACCCCCCAGGGCGGTCCCAGTGGCTCCCAGGATTTCCATGTCCATGCTCCCAGCGCTGCTCCCAGCCCTGATCCGTGGGGATGGCAATGTCCCGCTCCCTTCCCGGGGCAGGCTCACACCTGAGCCAGGTGTGCAGGGCAGGACCTTGCCCTGAGCCCAAGCCCTGTCCCCCCTGCAGGATCTGCTTCCCATCGGCCTCTTCCTCCTGCGGCCCCAAGCCCAGCTCGGTGCTGAACGAAGGGCGCTGGGCCGGGGTCATCCCCCGGCGGGGGCTGCGCACCCCCTCTGCCCCCTCCCCAAATTCCCTCCCGGGGCAGCAGGGGCTGCCTCAGGAGCCCTGTGGGCAGGGAAAAGGGGGTGACACCGGGATGGGGGAGGTCACACACACTCTGGGGGGACACACACGGCCCCTGGGGACCCCCCCTCACCTTCTCGTGCAGTGCCAGGAGGGTGAACCCCAACATGGATCGCCCCGACCCCCAGCAGCATCTCGGGGGGTGGGTTCTGGTGGCAGCTTTGGGGGTCTGGGGGGGAGGTCACAACTGCCCTAAAACCCCCTCCCAGCCCCACAGCCACTCCCAGACCCCTCAAACCACCCCACAGCTCCCAGCCAGGACTCCCCCAACCACTCCCTGCAATAGAAATGGCCCCAAAAGCCACAAAATCCCCTTTCCATCTCCCCAAACACACACCCAAATTGTCTCCCAGCCACACAGCCCTGCCAGCACCCAAAACTCCCTCAGAGACTGCCTCAAAATCCCCCTAAACCCCATCCCATCACTGTAAGTGGCTCCAAGGGCCATAAAAGCCCCTCCCAGTCCCCCAAGGAGCCCCCAAACCCTTTCCCACCCCCCATGGTACCGACCAGGACAGGCTGGGGGAAAGGAACATCCACAACCCAGAGCAGCTCAGGCACTTCAGCAGCGATTTGGGCACTTTGGAGGTCACACCCCAAAGGGGGAGACCCAGGCCAGGGACTGGGACAGACAACCGGAATTCCTGGAGAACAGATGAGCTCAGGTGGACACGTTCTGCCAGCACAACTACGAGATTGTGGCCCCTATCTGCCTGCCTTCATGGCTTCACAACACTCAGATCCTCCCAAATATTCCCCTGAACCCCAAATTCACCCCCAAATTCTGGTAAAATGGCACCGCTTTAGACCTCTTTGTTTAATTTATTTTTACGCCAATTTTTACTGTTTCAATGGGATTAACACAGAAATTACTTAGGCTGCAGAAGATCTCCAAGATCATCCAGGGTTGCTTGATACCACCAGTAGAAACATTTGGACAGAGCAGATGAAAATTTTAGGGTGTAAAGGTAAAAAAATCAGCTCATCCCAATGGATCTCCAATGTTGATCTGAGTCCCGATGGATGTTCCTGCCCCTGCGTTCACCCAGGTGCCTACAGGGATCCAGGAGAACGTGGAGAGCACCAGCCAGGGGTCTTCCCAACCTGGATCACAGGGAATGTGGGTCACAAGGGCTCTGCCAAACGTGGCTCCTCTGATGGGAGATGGAGTTGGAGCAGAGGACAAAGCTCTTGCCACAGTCGGGGCACTCGCAGGGCTTCCCTTAGCGGTGCCTCCGTTGGTGTCTGGTCAAGGTAGAGCTCTGTGAGAAGCTCTTCCCACACTCGGGACACTCGTAGGGCCTCTCCCCGGTGTGGATGCGCTGGTGGGTGATGAGGTGGGAGTTTCGTTTGAAGCCCTCCCTGCATTTGGGGCAGCGGAAGGGCCTCTCATCCGTGTGAATCCGCTGGTGCCGGAGGAGACTGGAGCTGGTCTGAAACCTCTTCCCACACTGGGGACACTCGCAGGGCCTCTCCCCAGTGTGGATGCGCCGGTGCTTGATGAGGTCAGAGTTTTGCTTGAAGCCCTCCCTGCATTTGGGGCAGCGGAAGGGCCTCTCATCCGTGTGAATCCGCTGGTGCCGGAGGAGATTGGAGCTGGTGTGAAACCTCTTCCCACACTCCCCACACTCGTAGGGCCTCTCCCCTGTGTGGATCATCTGGTGGCGGATCAGGTGGGAGCTCCACCTGAAGCTCTTCCCACATTCCCCACACGTGTGGAGCTTCTCCCTGCCACGAAGCTGCTCATGAACCACCAGCTCTGACCTCTGGCTGCATCTCCGGCCGCCTTCCCCGCACAGGGTGGGTCTTTCCTCCTCAGAGCACCCTGGGCTGCGTTTGCAGCCCCTCCTCCTGCGGGATCTCCGGGGCTTTTCCTCCCCGTTGGATTCCTGCGCTGCGGAGCCGCTCAAAACGGCCTCTTCCACCAGGTTCTGTCGCGGGGATTTGTCCTCCCTGGGCTCCGTGCTCAGCTCCTTGTCTGGGGAGGAAGGACAAGGAGAGGATGGGATTTGCCTCCGGGCCACAGGGAAGGGCAAGGAGATCCCCCCAGTCCGTCCCCGGCAGGACGGCGTCGGCAGCGGGGTTGTCCTGCAGCCGGGGGCGATGCTGAGCTGGGAGATGGAGCAGGAGAGAGGGGAAAGGGGCACTGACTTCCTCCTCACCTGCCTGGGGCTCCCGGGGCATCTTCCTCTTCCTCACAGCCTCCTCCTCCATCTGGCCAAGGGCTGGGAATGGGAAATCCTGGTTTGGGGAAAACAAGGGATGAGCACATTGAGTTTAAGGTCCCTCTGCCCAAGTCCATCTCTAGAAGTCACTGGGCACTGTGTGTCCATAAAAATCTGCTCTGAAAAAGCCTCTCAGGAGTTCCCTGTCTCTGGTCTCTCCCCTTTGGTGTTTGGGGGTTCCCCCCTGTCCCAGCTGCTGGGGTCCCTCTTTTATTGGGGTCCCCCTCTCTCCTTGGTCTCCACCCTCCCCAGGCTGCTGGGAGTCCAGGAATCCAAAAGCTCCCCGCTTTGGTCTCCCCACTTAGGGATGCTGGGGGTTATGGGATCCCCAGGTCCCTTCTCCCCTTATTCTCTGCTTCGGGGTGCAGGGGGTCCAAGGAGTCCCCCCTGCCCCTCTCCAGGCTGTTGAGGGTCCCGCGAATGGCGGCGCTCCCCCCTTTCTGGGCTCCCCACTTTGGGGCCCTGGGGGTCACAGGGGTTCGCTCCTCCAGACTGCCGGGGCTCCCCTGCTCCCGGTACTGCCCCTCTCTGCTCGTCCCACTCTGGGGCTCCCGAGGTTCCCCCTCTGGCTCTCCCAAGGGGTCCCGCAGCCCCCTGGCTCCGGGCTGGAGGTGGCCGTGCCTGACCCACAAGCATGGGGTGGACCTGACATCCCACCACCCCCCACTGAGGCTCTGCCAGCAGCCAGCACAGGGACCCCCCAAAAACACCGCCTGGGGACCCCCCAGTATCCCCTCAAGGGGCACCTACAGCTCAGCTCTGGACTCCTGCAAGATCCAAACATCCCCCCCACAAACACTGGCCCAGGGACTCCCCAGGATATTTGGGCCAAGCTCCCCCTCCCCATCACCTGTGGGATGGGGGGGTCGATGCTCCTTGGGGTGAGGGGCCTGCAAATTCTGGGACCGCTGGACCCACGAGCTCCCTCCTCTTCCTCCACCTTCTTCTCGTCTTCCTTCATCCGTCCTCCTCCTTCTCCCTAATCCCACCTCCTGCTCCTCCTCTCTCCATCCTTTCTCCTGCTTCTTCTTCCCCCGTTCTTCTCTTCCATCCCTCCTCCCCTGTTCCCCAAGCCCCTCACATCCCACGGGAGGAATGGGAATGGAGCCAGGACAGGTCGGGATGGGCAGTGCAGGGCTCTGGGCTGCTCCCACGCCCTGGGGTAACCTGGCCAAGGGAAAAGATGCAAAATTGGTGGGTGGAGATAAAAACTTGGGTGTTGTGGTCACCCTGGGTGGAGACTTCCACCCCTCTGGTCTCATGTCAGGATGGAGAGGGGAGCGGGGAATGCAGAGACTGATGGGAGATCCCAAGGGATTTTAGGGGCAGGACGAGGGCTGCTGTGAGTTCTTGTTGGGAGAGGTCAGCCCGGAGACCCCAGAGTGTTCCCAGGGCCCTGGGATGGAGAGTTGTCACCACCTTCTGCTTCAGGTGGTGGTTCTGGAGGGACCTGGGCTCCTTGGGGCTCTTCCTGCAGCCGAGAACTTGTAGGGACCCTCCTCCAGGTGGCTCCTACGGGTGTTCCAGGGGCTTGGGGCTCACGGTGAAGCCCTTCCCAGAGTCTGGGCATCCATAGGGGCTCCCCAGTGTGGATCCCCTGGTGTCTGGGGAGGCTGGAGCTCCTATGAAAGCTTTTCCTGCCCTCCTGGCCCCTGTAGGGTCTCTCTCCTCTGAGATGGCACCTCTGGGCAAAGCTTGGGCAGACACAGGACTTCTCCCCCACTTGGATCCTGTGCTGGGAGATCAGCTCCGTGCTCCGGCCAAAGCTCTTCCCACAGGAGATCAGTCCCCTGCAATGATGACAACTTTGGGCTTCTCCAGAACCCCTCCCACTCCTCTGGAGGTCCCACCCCCCATCTTTCCCCTCCTCCACCCTTTTCCCATCATCCCCCAATCCTCATCCACCAACGGACCCCACGAAGGGGAAGGGTCCCACTCCCTTTTTCCTCCCTCTCTCCGATATCCCCCTCTCCTTTCTCATCCTCCCCCAAAGCCTCCGTGTCCCACGTACCTGGTTTGGGGCTCTCAGTTCCCTCTCCCACTCAGTCTAGGGAGTCCGATCCCCTTTTCACTGCTCTCCCCCTCTTTAAAACGGGTCTCCCTTCCCCCCCCCCCCCCGCCCCTCACCCCAGAGCTCCTCGCCCGCGGCCGGGGGGCTCCCAGCACCACCAGTGCCACCAGTGCGGCCCCAGCTGCCCCCACACGCCCCATGCCCAGCGCCGGGCGCTGCCCACAGCCCCAAAGCAGCCGCGCTGTGCCCTGGGGGGTCCCCAGAGCGGCCCCGCCCCGCACGGCACTGGGAGCACCAGTCCGGACCAGTGCGGAGCGCGGGCGGGCGGCATCAGCCGTGCCCGGGCAGGGCCGGGCCCCGCGGGGCTCCCGCCCGCACTCGGCCCCCGCCGGGACAGCGCGGGGGGGCCCGGCCTGGCCGCCCCCACCTCCCCCTCCCCAAATTCCGCTCCGGGGGGCGCTGGCGGCGGGGGGGGCTCAGCTGGGGCCAGAGCTGCCGGAGCCACGTGTCCCCCGCTGCCGGCACCACCCCCTCAGGATTAGGGGTGCCCCAAAACTCCCTCCGAGCTGCCGGATACCCCGCACGCCCCTCAGGAGTGGGGTCCCCCCGGCCTCATCATCCCCAACCTTCGGCTGCCTCAGCCCAGGCCCCATCCCGCCCATCCCCCTCCGCCACACTTCATCCCACCCCCCAATCCACACCCCACCCTTCCCGGGCCCCATCCCGCCCCATCCCATTTCTCCCGGCAGCCGCCACCGGGACCCCAAAAACCCCGCGTGCCGGGGGCTCCCCAATATCCCCCAAGGGGCATTTCCGACTCACATTTGGAGCCCCGCAAGATCCAAACATCCGCCTCCCCCCCTGCCCCACCAAACCCCCTTCCCCCAGGAACCAACAAAGATATTTGGGGCTCGGTGCTGGAGTCCTCCAAGCTCCAAAAATCCCCTCTCCCAAAAATAACCCCAGTGACCGCCCAAGATATTTGGGGCGAGCTGTCCCTACCCGGTCACCTGCGGGATGGGGGGAGCCGAGAGCTGCGGACACAGAGAGCGATGGATGCACGTGGAGGCTCCTCTTCCTGCCTCCTCTGTCCTGCCTCTTCCTCCCGCTCCTCCCCTTTTATCTCTCCTCTTCCTCCCGCCCCTCCCCTTTTATCTCTCCTCTTCCTCCCGCCCCTCCCCTTTTATCTCTCCTCTTCCTGCCGCTCCTGCTCCTCCATCCGCCCTCCCCCCTCGCTCTTCCTCGTCCTCTCCTGCCCCTCCCCCCCCCTCCCGTTGTTTGTGGCTCCCATCCCGGCTTTGTCTGGCATCAGCCCTGGGGCCGTCCCGTGCTCAGCAGCAGCAGCAGCAGCAGCATCCTGTGCTCTGGCAGCACTCGCTGCTCCTTAGGGAAGGCTTTGGCATTTCTGCCGGGCACAGACACTGAAGCTCACCCCGACCTGCCCCGCTCCCATTGCTGTCCCCTGGGCGCTGGGCAGCTGCTGTGCCAGGGCAGCCAGAGACACAAACGAAGCCAAGTCCAGCCCAGCTGCCCGGGCTGATGCAGACGAGCCCCAGGGCCGAGGTCCTGCAGAGCCCCACGGAGCCCTGGGCTCCTCGCTGGGAACGGGCTGTGCTGCGGCTGCCACAGCGGCCACAGCGAGTCCTGGGGCTCCCCCGGCGCCGCTGCAGCAGCACCCAGGTTCCACCTCCTGTGCCAGGCCCTGGCCAGGGGCCATCAGATCCATGGGCTCCGTGCCGAGGGGGAACACAACAACAGTGGATCGGATGCAGCCCCCAAGGACCTCGAGCAAATCGTGCAGGAACATCCAGACCTGGACCTGACATTTGCAAAGCTGCAGCCGGCAGAGTTCTGTGGCGCAGGAGAGACGGCTTGGGGAGAGGAGACCTGCAGGGAGCTGCAGGAGAAACGCCCTGAGCCTCAAAGGCCGCCACAGCCTGAATCTGTGCTGGGGAAAGCTCTTCCTGTCCGGGAAGAGATCCCGGGATGAGGCAAAAGCCAAGTTCATGGCTGGTGACACGATTGCCGTGCAGGGAGGGCAGAGGAGGGACTGCGGGCGGAGACTGGGAGCCCGGGAAGGAGGGAGGGGTGGGGAAGGTGTTTCTTTAGGATTTGTTTTAGTTCTCCTTGTCCTGGTGTGATTGGTTTGGAAATAAATTCCATTAATTTCCCCAGCTTGGGTCTGTTGTGGCCCTGGCAGTGAGCAATGAGTGTACTCTCCCTGCCCCGATCCCAGCCCACGAGCCTTTCCTTCTGTGCTCTGTGTGCTGCAGCTGTGAGCAGAGTGCCAGAGCGGCTTTGGTGGCCCCGGGCACCCGGCCAGGGCCAGCCCAGCGCAGCGGTGCCTGCAATTCATTCCCTCGGCTGCAGCGCTGAGCGGCCGCAGGGCGGGTCCGGCTGCGCGGGCAGGCGGCTCCAGAAGCACCAACTGCGCCCCACGGGACAGGAGGAGGAGGCAGGGGGTGCCGGGGGAATCTCCTTCCTCCGAGCCGGCAGGGCCAGGCGGGAGAGACTGGAGAGAAGGAAACGGAGAGGAGGGACGAGGCTGGAGCTGTGGAGAGCTGCAGGGATCCGGGGCAGACGGGAATTTTGTTTTCCAAATCTCTGGGGCGAAAGGAAGCGCTGTGAAATCCGTCATGGAAAAGAGAGGAGAAATAGCGATTGATGGAAACCGACACCCCTTGGGACTCAGTTTCTCCCTCTGCATTGCAAAAGCTGACAGACCCCGAGTGCCGACGGACACCCGTCCCCGGCGTCATGGCCCAAGGGATCGGAGCTGCGGCTGGCGGGGCTGGAAGCTCCGTCCAGCAGCTCCGCTGCCGCCCCCAACCCTCGGGCTGGACCGTGGGGTCTGGGACACAGCCCCGTGCTGGGGGGCGGCAGCGGGAGCCGCGGGGCCCGGCCCGTGGGGGCGGCCGGGCTGGAAAAGTGCGCGGGGCCCCAGCGCGGTGTCCCGGTCTTGTTCCTCACCTTAACACAATGTCTTCAACTCCCTGCGTGCCCTTCATTTAATCAGCATTTCCTAAATGCTGACCCATCCCATCATCATCTCTACCCGGAACAGAATTTCCCAGGCCATTCCAAGTCCTTTATAGTTCTGAAAATACTGGGGCCAAGCCCTACCCGTGATTTCCCCCACCCCCGCCTCCATGCAGACCTTGTTGTCTGCCAGCACCAGGATAGTTCCCACTGCCCCAGGTCTGCGTTTAGCAAAGCCAACAGTACTTCTACCACTGCTTTCTGCAAGACCCCAATTGAGTCTTTACATTTCAACATAACCAGATGATGTCTACTTAGCATGAAATGTAGTTCCTGTCCAAGAGTTGCATGTCCCAAGCAATTTCTTAGCAGAATAAATTTTAAATCCTTTGGGTTTCAGTGTTTGGAAATCATCTGCTAGCGTATATAGCAACTTCACTACATTCTTATTTTCATTATCTCTGTAGAGCTAAGGAATTCCGATTATGAAAGGCTCTATTCTGTAAACTCATTAAAAGTTAATATCCACCACAACACTGTCTCTCTATTTCATTGGTTCTTTGCAATTGCTTAGCAAAGATAACAAGCACCAGGCTTTTTAAGAGAGACACACACACACTTTCTTACATAGAAAGACACAATCTTGTTCCCACCAAAGCACTCACACAGGTGAAAGTCACAATTTTCCTGCCTCTTCCTTCCTTTCCAAACCAGTGCAGCATGAGAGAAAGCAGCTGTTTCCCGAGGCCGATGGGTCACAGACAGGTAAGATGACATTGAGGCTTGTTCCTCAGAGGCAGTCAGCAAGCAGCAGATGATGATCTCAAGGATCCAGGTGACACCATCACCCTCCCAAGGGAGGAATCCTTTAAGCAAGCACATTGCTCATCACTTCCATCCTGCTTTGGTTTAATGAACCAGCTCTTCCTGGCAATGAGCAGCAAGGGGATCTAATTTGACTGTTGCTAACCTTTTACATTTTATTCAATCATTCCATCAGAACAGGCATTTTACTTTTGTTTCAGTTACTCCAGAGGACCTTGGCACAAAGCAAAATGAAGTCAAATGAGAAATAGCTAGCTTAAATTTATATACACCAACAAATCATGCTGTGTTTCAACAAGTGTAAGAGAGACGTGGGACTTTCCTTCCCTCTGAGCAGCTGCAAGCATAAAAAAAGCAATGATGCAACGTTCATTAATAAAACTTTCTTAGAAATCTCTTCTTATGGCCAGATTCAACATCTGCAGGAGATACCCAAAACACACTCATTGTGCTGCACTTCCCCTTTTCCATTCACGTGTTATATATACTGAAAATATGTTACCGAGTAGCTATGAACACACCATGCTCCCAGATTTTCCCTAAGTAAAACATGTATCTGTGTATGTTATAAACGATCAAACACAAGGGAGAAAAGCCTGGCACAGACACTGCAGCAAAGGAAATTCATCACATTACAGATCTCCCCTGATACTGAGATTGGCCAGGACTTTGATCAGTGATGGGAAGGAATTTCTCATCTTCCCATTTTACAGCACCTGAAGCAAGAAGGACCCAACACCTTAAGCGGTGTCCAAGATAGCACAGAAATTTAAACAGAGCCATTTACAAAGGGCAGCAACTCATCTGGCCAGTTCACACCTCAGATAACTATCTGCAGAACCCAGAGCAACATAATACTCCAAGGAGCAGTGAGATAGCCAGAAGGTTCTCAGCTCAAGAAAATCAGGCAAGAACAGGATGTTCCTTAGCCTGGCTAACCCAGATAACATCTCCCAGCCATTAGCATGAGATGAAACAGAAAGAGAGAGGCTGAATCACTTGCAGTGTACAGATACTGCCCGAGGGAAATGTGACAGGTGACCTACAACATAAAAAATGCACTTAACTGTAAGAACTAGGAAGTGAAGCTAAAAATGAGAAAAATTAGAAGCTGTTCTTGGATATGCAGTAAAAAGCACACTGACATCATAAACAGGAGAAGGAACACAAAAGCACCCAGCTGTTCAAAAGCTGTGCAGTTAAGGTACAAAGAAATCAATGTTTTTTTAAAGAAAAAATCCCTCACAAGGTGAATGAGCTCAGTAACACTCAAACCAATATTATTTGTTAGAAAAATCATCTGCTCCAGTGCCTGAAGCAAAAGGTTTGCCATTTATTCCATCATTCCTTCAAATCCAGGGATTAGTGAGAACTTCTTAACAAATTCCTGCCTTGCCTTATGGTCCTTCAGCTTCACCAGGGCCAAAGCTTGCTGCTCAGAGTCAGTACACGAATCTCTGTGGTGTTACCATCCTCTCTGAGTGAGAAAAGCACTCAAGATGGTGAACAAAGAGATGGGGCAGTTTCCTGATGCCTGAGAAGGATGTTCTTAAGATAAACAAAATTGCCCAATCAAAATTTATAAAGAAATGACATTTATTATGTGACCGAAATATCGGTTTTAAAAGCCACGATGGAGAAAAGCAGCTCCGAGCCCGGGGTCGGAGCTGGGTGAACACGCATAGATCTGATCTCTGTCGCACCAGACCTCCCAAGTTCACGGATGCTGCTTTGGCTGGTCCCTTCTTATACATTTTTTGGGCAGAGTCCGAATTAATTCTATTCTTCTCGTCATTTTAGCATATTCATGAAGTTTTCTTGTCCCGGAGTTGGGCTGCACAAAGCCTTTCCTGGATCCCAGGAATTGTCCATCCTGGGTGATGAGTGGGCCATTTCTGCTGATGAATGGGCCATCTCTGCTTCCTGGAACAGTTATTTTTAGTTCCCGGGATGTCCCATTCCTTATCAGATGAGATGTAGATATCAGAAGGTGGCAATCAAGTCGTTATGGTGCAAATGTCCCGGTGATAAGATCTAACCCCACCTGGGTGGAATCCTCACTTATTGTGCGAGAACTTCTTTTAGTGTTGTGAAATTTTTCTCTCAGCCAGGCTGCTGAAGGGATTTTGAAACTCGGTCTCTGTAGGGTCTGATTACACTCCAATTTTATACATAATAGCACGAATTACATACCTTATTTATAACGTTCTCAACTCAGTGGCATAAAGTTGTGTCACTTTGTGAAGAGGAAGAGGAAAAATGGCAGAAATTCATAATAGGGACAATGAGGAGAAACATTGGGCTGTGCACACATTCAGTCCAAGCAACATCAATGCCAGGTGTGGTTTAGAATTCACGTTTGTGCTTTATTAAAGCCACACACTGTATTTATGGCTCTCAGTGAGTTCTGTATCCAAAAGGGACACGTTAGATGATTCAAAATTAGTTGGATTTCTTTCCTTCTCCTGTAGCAGTGCCAGTAGGAGAGGTAACAAAGGCAGTTCCCTGGCCTTCAGACATTGCACAGAAGTGGGATCCATAGATACAAACTCATGCAGCCAAACTGCAGGTATTTAATTCAGGGCCTAAGACATGAAGCTAGGCTTCTTTTAATAAATCACGGACAGGGATGAGCTCCTGACATTAATATTGCACTCCTCCCTCTTTCTGCTGAGACAGTCTGGCCAACACGAATATCCCTAATACAGATCCAGGGCTCTGGTATAACAGCCACCCCAAAAAGCCATAGTTCCAGCTACCTTTCCTTTCTTTGCATCATACCAGGAGGAATCAAAAGGAATGAAACCTATTTCATTTATTATTACAGGTGAGAACCCCTCTAAGTACATAGGAAGAGAAGTTGTAGTTTGTAACCTTGTTCTCCATCTAGAAGTAAAACAGGGGCTGGTGTGAGGCAACGAGGGCAACAGAGAAAATGCTGAAAAGAAACTGAGGAATGTGAAGCCAAATTTTCAAGCATTCCAGGCAATCACACCACTCAGGGACATTCTACAGCTCAGCAAATCACATGCTGGAATGCAGTGGAGTATGGAGTAGGGCAATAGGGAACTGCTGAACCAAATAGGTGCTACAGCCTCTTGTGCTCAGGCTCTTAGCCCAAAGTATGTTCCAGCTCCAACTGAAGGGCATTCTGAACCAGAAGAGCACTGACCTTTTGATTTTGGCAGTTCACAGTTCTCAGACAGCAGAACGTCTGTGGCTCCTCTCATCATTATTTTTGCTGTTTTCACTACTGGCCATCAAGTTTCCTGCAGTAGCCATCCATGAACCCCGGATCACTACTACATTAATAACACAGAACATGGCTCTCAGAGTGCATTAGTGAGGTACCAAGAGAAAACCCAAATGATGATCCTCCTCACAGAAAAGGTAACAGACAAAAAAAATGAAAGTGTGAAAATACTTTTTAAAAGATGGCTGAAATGAGGCAAATTCTTAAAATTAAGTAAATGTCTGAAATGAAATTTAAGCAAATTTAACTGTTGCAAAGTATTCTGAATACACATACAGTACAATATACTAGAGTCCAAAATTAGAAAAACTTCTGGTCATGGAAATATGGGGTAAGGGATATGTTTATTTGGAACAATCAGCTCAGCAGAGATCTCTTTGCTACAAATATCTTGAATTTAATTCTTCTGCCTTGATACAATCTCCTGAGAAAATAAAAAAATAAAATAAAAATCCTACAGGAAAAACTTGTGTTGGATGCAATCTATTCACTCATACCTGATACAAAAGTCTAATTTATTCTCTTGATTTATTGTCTTAAGGAGAATGAATTAATTATTCTTCCACTCAGAAGTCTATGGCATCAATCCTTGAGTTGAATCAGAGAAAATTCAATCTCTCATGAGTTCCCACTCCATTTACTTTTCTTGTAAGTGTTCTGTTTTGTTGAAGTGAAAGCTCCTCTGGACTCAGGCCCAGAGGGAAGCCAAAGCACAGGGGTTGAATTAAAACCTTTGGACAAGCTGAGATACATGAAGTCACACCAAAGTGAAATAGAAATACAGATTTTTTAACCTTTAGTAGAAATATATGCTAAGTGCCTTAAACATTGAAAAGCTGCAGCAGAGACCTTAAACACAGTTCTTACTGCAGCAGTGTTACCTTTTCACAGAATTCTTTACTTTAGACAAAATATGGATAGAATGACACTGTTCACATTTTTTAGATAGAGCGTTCACGTAAACAATAAGAGCTGATAGAAACTGCATCCGCAAATCTGTGTAATACCTGTGTAACACTGGTGTGAGGCTTATGACTGTTAGAATTAGACCAGGATAGGTTAAGAAAAGGAAAACTGGAATCGTGTGTTACTCTTATTGGTCAATTAACAAATATAATCCACACTTCGGCAAGAAAAAATATAGAGTCTAGAGCATATAGAGCATATAGAGTATAGAGCACATAGAGCATATAAAGCATATAGAGCATATAGAAGAAGAAGAAGAAGCTGTTTTTGCCTGTTGTTGCTGTTGCTGCTTGCCTTTATCATGTAACCCCCTTCGAACTCTGCCTTCAAGAAAGCTGTGAGACTATGAAATACAGAACTCAGCAGAACAGCAGCCTCCTCTGCTCTCTCACCCTGGTCCGGGAAGGAAGGGTACCCCGTCCAAAGCTCAACAGCGCAGAGCCCCAAGGCTGCTGTGGGCAGCAGGGCCCAGGGGCCGTTCCCACCCGCAGCGCTCCTGTCCTGGGCTGGGCCTGCACAGGGGCTGGGGCACCATGGCTGGGGCAGCGGGGCACAGAGGGGCCACGGAGCCGCTGCCGGGGCTGACAGCAAGGCCAGGGACACACAGGGAATTTCTGGGCATTGCCTGCGCTGGGCAGGGCTGAGTGTGGGGAAGGCCGAGCTCAGCTGGCCTCGGTGGCTGCAGGAAAAGCCGAGAGCCCGAAGAGCCCCCGTGGCTGTGCTGGAGAGCAAGGCTGGAGGAGGGAAATGCGGGGCTGCTGCGGGATGGGGAGGGGGATTGAATTCCAGCAGGCACCGACGGGGGGCTGAGAGACTCAAGGGCTCCTTGGCCTGAGCCTGTCCTGGAAAGGTCTCTCAGCCCTCTGTGCCCATGAAGGGCTCCAAGGAGGAGCAGAGCTCATCTTGGCAGGACCCTCATGGAATCCCTGAGGGACAAATGCCAGTGCCTGCCCAGCCTTCCCAACATCCCTGAAACCAGAGGCCTTTTCCACATCCCTCGGTTCCAGGTCAGTGCCCAGAACACAGCACAGGCCTGTCCAGGTCCTGGGGGCGATTCCCAAGGGAGGCAGCTGTGATTTCTCCCCACAGACCCACCACTCCGGTGTCTCTCTGTGCAGCCCTTGGCTGTCCTGAGCACTTTCCCTGGAGCCTCCCTGCCCTGGACGTTTGTCTCCATGCAGTTCTCAGCACAGCCCAGCAAAGAATTCAGGTGCTTTCCCAGAGGACATTACTCTGGCAGTGAAGCAGCCTCAGGGCACAGTTTGTGCCCCTGGAATTGTGCCAGCCCCGAGTGCTGCTGATGGTGTTTGTGCTCACTCGGGTTCATCTCCCCACACCCACTCGATGCACTGCTGAAGGCTCCTCAGGACACAGCAAACACGGACTGCTGGCCTGGTCACTTGGTGTCCCTCCGTGCAGGGACAAACAACCTCCTGCAGGGGAGGGCAGAGGCCAGTGCTGGGATTGCTGGTGGCAGGGGCTGGTGTGGGACACTTGCCCTGGGCACCTTCCCAGGCTGTGCCCGGAACAAAGGCACAGCCCAGGCCCTGCTCTGCTGCTCCCTCAGGTCCATCCCAGGAGCTCTGGCAGTGCCAGGACACTGCTGCCTGCCCCCCCTGCACACTCCCCCCTGCCCCTGGGCACTGGGGTTTGCTTTGCCAGGGCATTCCTGGGGCACATTCCTGACAGCAGCTCTGGAGGAGAGCGAAGCCTTCCTGCCCTGGCCCCAGGAGATGCCCTTTGCTGATGGAGCTGCTGTGCTGGAGCCCGGCTGTGTCCCAGCAGTGCCCGTGGCCTGTCCCTGCCTGTGCTCACAGCACGGACACGCAGCAGGACAGTGACCGAGCTGCCCGAGCACTCCGGCCTTGCACCCTCAGAAGGGCTGGGAAAGGGAGTGTGGAGCTGGGAAGAGCAGAGGTGGGAAGAGGCTGGGCCATTGTCCCTGGCCGTGCTGCTGTGCTGGGAGTCTCTTCCCTCCAGCTCTGCCCACAGGCACTGCCCCTGCAGAGCCAGAGAAGGGCTGAGGAACAAACCTTGGACACAAAGGTCAGGGCAGCCCCTTGTTTTGATTCAAATGCACAGGGAAGAAGCCTCCTGAAAGTCTTTGTGTTTCAAAAGAAAGGTAGATGTTCATGCAGAAATGCAAGGAGTAGTACTACAGTACTTTATAAAAAGCAGAATAACACCAGAAAAAGAATAAGAAAAAGCACCAATGAAAATATGGACAAAGAGGAAAAAGAGGCCAAGATTGTAAAGAGTTACATTCTGAAGGTTCTGGAGCAGAAAAGAGAGAGTTTATTGCTTCTGAGAAGCATCCCAGTCATCATTTTCCTCGCATGGCAGAAGGAAATAGAAAGATTTTAACTTGTGAAAAGTATCCAGTCCTCACTTTCCTCAGGGCATCCCTGAGCTCCTGGTTCCTCAGGCTGTAGATGAGGGGGTTCAGGGCTGGAGGCACCACCGAGTACAGAACTGACAGGGCCACATCCAGGGATGGGAGGAGATGGAGGGGGGCTTCAGGTGGGCAAACATAACAGTGCTGAGGAACAGAGAGAGCATGGCCAGGTGAGGGAGGCACGTGGAAAAGGCTTTGTGCCGGCCCTGCTCAGAGGGGATCCTCAGCACGGCCCTGAAGATCTGCACATAGGAGAAAACAATGAACACAAAACAGCCAAACACCAAACAGGCACTGACAGTGATGAGCCCAAGTTCCCTGAGGTGGCAGTGTGAGCAGGAGAGCTTGAGGATGTGTGGGATTTCACAGAAGAACTGGCCCAGGGCATTGCCCTGGCCCAGGGGCAGGGAAAATGTATTGGCCATGTGCAGGAGAGCGTAGAGAAAGGCACTGGCCCAGGCAGCTGCTGCCATGTGGGCACAAGCTCTGCTGCCCAGGAGGGTCCCGTAGTGCAGGGCTTTGCAGATGGACACGTAGCGCTCGTAGCACATGATGGTGAGGAGGAAATCCTCTGCTGAGAGGAAGAAGAGAAAGAAAAACACGTGAGCAGCACATGCTGAGTAGGAGATGTGGCTGGTGCCCCAGAGGGAATTGTGCATGGCCTTGGGGACAGTGGTGCAGATGGAGCCCAGGTCGGTGAGGGCCAGGCTGAGCAGGAAGAAGAACATGGGGCTGTGCAGGTGCTGGCCGCAGGCTCCGGCGCTGATGATGAGGCCGCTGCCCAGGAGGGCAGCCAGGGAGATGCCCAGGAAGAGGCAGAAGTGCAGGAGCTGCAGCTGCCGCGTGTCTGCCAATGCCAGCAGGAGGAAGGGGCTGATGGAGCTGCTGTTGCACATTTTGAGCCTCTGGCCATGGAGTGCTGTTGAAGGACGAGACAGTGAGGAGTCAGGGGAGACTTTGCTGAGCAATGTCCAAGCCCTTTCTCCTGGCCCTGCCCCCCAGTTTTCCTTTTCTCAGAGCCCTTCCCTCAGCCCCGTGCCTGGAGCTCTGCTGGGATCTGGCCCCATTGCTGTGACGAGCAGGGGCTGTGCCCATGGACAGCGAGGAGTCAGCTCTGCTCTGCTTCAGCGGGGACATGGGAATGGGGACAGGGGCCGGTCCTGGGGCTGGACTCCATCAGCCCAAAGTGCTCCTGAGGCAGAGGAGCTGGGCAGCATCTCCTGTGCCAGGGCTAAGGAACGGTGACGGCCAAAGGCACTTTGAGAGGGTTTCCTGCCGTGCCCAGGGAGAGCAGAGAGCTGTGCAAGGCAAGAGCATTGGCTGTAACTCAGAGAAGGGTGAGGGAAGCTGCTCTGTCGCTCCATCTGTCCCCAGCTGCCCCTCCTGAGATCGAGGGCAGTCACTGTGTTCCCCTGAAAATCAGCCTGGCACAGCTGAGAGCAGAGGGACCCACAGCCGAGCAAAGTGGCTCAGCCTTTCTCAGAGTCTCAGCCCCACTGCTGGCCAAGGACACTCCCGGCCCCAGTGTCCCCTGGAAGGCAGCTCACAGCTGGGATGGCATCCCGAGGGCACAGCGAGGGTCCTGTCCATGGCCCTGCTGGAGGAGAGCCGGCTCATTGCCAGCCTCCCAGCCCGGCGTGCCCAGAGCTCCCGGGGCACAGGGAGCTGGGACACCCCATTGCTGTGCTCAGCCTGCACAGGAGGAGCCCCAGGGCTGGGCCTGAGCCTGCAGCTGGAGCTGCCATTCCCAGAGAGCCCCTGAGCAGCGCCAGGAGCAGCTGAGCAGGGCAACGAGAGAGAGCCGGGCCCTGAGGAAAAGCCTTTCCCTGCGCAGCGCTGCCCAGCCCCTCCCGGGCAGCACCAGGGCAGGACAGTCGCCCTCAGGCCCCGGGCAGCAGGAACGGGCCCGCGGCCGCAGAGATGCCCTTCATCTCTGGTGCTGCTCTGCCGGCCCAGGAGGGCACCGAGGGCCCCGAGCCCCCGGGCTGAGGGCCCCGAGCCCCCGGGCTGAGGGCTGTGCTGGCTGCGAGGGGACACCGGGGCTGCGCTGCTCAGCGCGGTGTCTGCACTGCAGGGCAGGCCCGGCAGCTGCCACAGCTCCCCTCAGCAGGGCTGCCCTCAGCGCTGCCTCCCTCCCTCCCTGCCCACGGCTCTGCTGCTGGAGCTGTCCCAGCCGGGAGCTGCTCCTGCGGCCCGGGCTCCGTCCCTGCCGCTGCTGCCGGAGCCCAGCCCAGCCCCTGGGCCAGCCCTGCCCGGCAGCCGCTCGGGGCTGCGGGGATTAAAGAGCAGCTCCCCCGGGCCTGGGCACCATGGAAAGGTGATGCTGGCTGGATCTGGAGGCCGCGGAGGTGCAGGCACTTGCTGAGGCTCCCAGGAATCCTCAGTGGGATGGTTTAAGAGCCTCAGCCCCTGCTCCACCTGCACAGCTGAGTTTCCATTCCCACCAAGCTGAGCCTGGGAAAAGTGGGAGCACAAACTGAGGAAAGCAGAGACTCAAGCAGGAATCTCCTGCCCTGAATGTGCTCATGAAAATCCCCTCAGGAATGAGCTGGGCATGAGCTGGAGCTCTGAGCAGCCCTGGCCCCCACAGCAGCCTCTCCACAGCAGCAGGACCTGCCCTGCAGGAGTCACTCCTTGCAGCCACAGCTCCCCTGCACCGCCCATGGGGAGCTGCCAGGCAGGCTGAGAGCTGCCCCTGGCAGGTGGCAGATGCCCTGGCCTGGCAAAGAGCCCTCAGGGCTGCAGGAGCTGCTCTGCAGGACAGCCCTGGGCACCCCTGGCTGCTGCCCACCTTCACAGCCTGCAGCCGGCCCTGGCAGCAGGAGCCATCCTGCCCTGTCCCTCTGACGGTGCCCAGGGCAGCCCCGCTCTGCAGCACATCCTCCCCCAAGGCAGGAACGGCAGCAGAGCCATCCTCACAGCCATGGCAGCCGTGCCATGGGCCAGCTCTAGAGGATCCCTGCAGCCAGAGACTCACTGTGTCCCACGCTGGGAAGGTTTCTCCAGGAATGAGTTCAGAGCTGCCCTCCCAGCTGCTTTAGCCAGCTCTCTGCTCACTCCTCCCAGGTACCTGCAGGCAGTGCCCTCAGCCCTGCTGGGCTGGCAGAGGAGCTGCTCCTCAGCAGAGCTGCCTCTTTGAAGCTCTCCTTGGTTGCCAGGAGCTTGAGAGTTCCCTCTGTGCCAGGAGCCCAGCCCAGCTCAGCAGCACAGCAGCAGCACAAGGATTTTAATGACCCTCTCGGGGCTTTGGTGTTGTTCACATCAGACTCAGTCCCTCAGAGTGTCTTCAAAAAACTTCCCAAGAACTCAAAGTCAGATTCGAAGTCCAAAGTTTCTTTAACTTTTAATGGGTCCCAGTGAGGGACACGACTCATGTGAAAGTGTCCCCAGGTTCCAGTGAGAGCAGAACTCTGGAGGCAGTGATGGCAGGGGGGGACAAGCAAGGGAAAGGTGTCTCTGGTGCTGAGCAAAGCTGGCTGTGTTCCATGAGTGCAAAGGGCCAAGGCCTGAGCCCCAGCCCCTGGCAAGGCAGATCCTGTCCCTCCCTCAGTGCTCAGGGCTCTTGCCGGGGCACTGGGATGTGGGGATGGGCAGTGCCCAGGGCAGCACCATGGGGCGGCCCCTGCCAGGCTGCTGGGCAGGGACAAGGAGGCCCTGAGGCCCCAGGGCTGCAGGGGTCACTTGTCCCCTCCTGGCCTCAGGGCCAGGGCCAGCAGCCGTGGCCAAAGGGCTGCACAAGTTGGCTCTGTCAGGGCCTTGCAGCTGCTGCCCATCCCTCTGCCCTCTGCAGCCCAGGCTGTCCCACGGTGTCCCTGCCCTGCGCCTCTGTCCCTGCAGGCTGTCCTCATCCCCCCGGCTGCCCCACCTGGCTGGCCCCTTCCTTTGCTGGCAGCTCTGCGTCCTGCCTGCCTCTGCCTGGGCACACAAAGCCTTGGGCTGCTCCGGACTCCTTCTGGGGGACGTGTTGCACCCCAGCCCTGCCTGGGAGGGAAATTCCTTTCTCCTGGTGTCCACTCTGGGCCTCCCCAGCTGCCCTGTCACAAAGGCCCCTCGGTTCTTTGGGGCCAGCAGTGCCACAGTGGCCCCTTGGTTCCATGGAACGCCACAGGGTCACAATGGTCCCCTTGGTGCCACCAGCCCTGCAGGGTCACAACGGCCCCTGGGTTCCACGAGGCCACGCAGGGTCACAGTGGTCTCCAGAGGAAGGGCAGCACCGAGCCCCAGGGTTTCAGGGGCAGATGAGACACAGCCACCAGAGGCCAAGGCCAGCCACATCTGTCTGTCCTGCCAGGTTTGTCTGGGAGCAGCCCTTGGATATTGGGAATTTGGGAGGTGGAATCCCAATTTTGGCCATGGGCACCTTGTTGAGAAGGATGGGTTTATTCCACATGAAAGAAAAGCACAAAGTCCAAGAGTTTGGAAAGAAGATGAGAGGTGGCCACCATGGGCGAGGGCAGCCAGACCTGTCTCTCATGGCAGCTTTTGTCTGGGAGCAATCCTTGGATAGACAGAATTTGGGAGGTAGAATCTCAGTTTTGGCCATGGGAGCCTGGATGGGAAGGATGGTTCTCTTCTTTAGGAAGGAAAGCACGGAGCCCCAGGAGCCCCAGGGCTCCTGAGGCAGCCCCTGCTGCCCCGGGAGGGAATTTGGGGAGGGGGCAGAGGGGGTGCGCAGCCCCCGCCGGGGGATGACCCCGGCCCAGCGCCCTTCGTTCAGCACCGAGCTGGGCTTGGGGCCGCAGGAGGAAGAGGCCGATGGGAAGCAGATCCTGCAGGGGGGACAGGGCTTGGGCTCAGGGCAAGGTCCTGCCCTGCACACCTGGCTCAGGTGTGAGCCTGCCCCGGGAAGGGAGCGGGACATTGCCATCCCCACGGATCAGGGCTGGGAGCAGCGCTGGGAGCACGGACATGGAAATCCTGGGAGCCACTGGGACCGCCCTGGGGGGTGAATGATCCCCCCCAGCACCTTTCCAGGCCGCCCTGCGAGCTGAGAAATGCTCGCTGGGCCTCGGCCTTGGCCAAGAGCCCCCGGGCTCAGCTGCTCTGAGCTCAGGCGCTGCCGGCTCCCGCAGCCCGCCCAGGGCCGCCCTGCCCGTGCCGGGGCTGTGCTGGAATTCTCTGCTGCTGCTGGGCCACTCGGGGGCTCTGGCCCAGCAGGAAAGGTGACCCTGAGCCAGGAGCTTTCCTTGGCCGCAGCAAAGCCTCGGCACGGAAAGACCTTCCCAGCGCTGGGCCCTGGGCCGGGAGGGATTGTGCCACCAGAGCTGTCCCTCCATTTCTTCTGCCAGGCAGCTTTAGCACAGGAGAAGTGGAGAAGCCAGAGCTGCCTCTCAGCTTTCCGCAGTCCTGCAGAGGAATCCTGTGTGGGAAGCAGCCTGGGAACAGGGTTGAGGTGCCAGGGCAGGGGAATTGAGAGCCCTTTCCTCCGCCGTGGGCCCAGGCTCTGGCCCTTGCCCTTTGCAATGGCCCTGCAGCTGCCAGAGGGGCCTTTTTGGCTCAGCTGAGAGCAGTCCTGCTGCAAGGCTGTCCTCGAGCTGCTTGGGCTGCACATGTGCCCAGGGAATGCTCATTGCTTGCAGTCTCAGGCGCTGTGGGTGTGCAGGTGTAACTACTGCAGGAGGGAACAGCTCTGCTGGGGGCAGTTCTCTTTTTCTTGGTGGTTTTTCTGTTGAAGGAACGTTCCCTGCCAGCTGTGGGCAGAGCTCTGTAGCTGTATGTGCCACTTGTGTGTGGCACTGTGGCTCAGGAGGTGGCCAAGGGGAGCTTGGCCGAGGTGTGGGCAGAGGAATGGCCATCAGGCCAGGCTGGGGGGTCAGCGGCCGGTCAGTTGCGTTGCGTGGCCGCGGCTCTGGAGGCTTGTGTGGGAGCGTGTGCAGGGCTGGAAGGCTGGGGCTGCCGCCGCTGTGTCCCAGAGCCGGGAAGGCCGGGGCTGGCCCGGCCCTGGCCCAGCCCCGCCAGCTCTGGCAGCTGCCGGCGGGGACACAAAGGGCAGCTCCGAGCTGCGGCCGCTGCGCTGCGGCCGCACAAAGGCAGCGCCCGCAGAGCTCCAGGGCAAGGTCCTGGCCCTGGCTCGGGGCTGGGCCGGGGCCAGCGGCAGAAAATCAACTTGCAGCTTGGGCCCCGCAGCAGGGAGGAGCAGCAATTGCTGGCTGAGAGAGACTCTTGCCAAGGGCCTGCGGGGCCGGGCCCCAGGGAACAGCTTCCCGCTGCCCGAGGGCAGGCTGAGATGGGATGTGGGGCAGCAATGGTTCCCTGGCAGGGCGCTCAGGGCCTGGCCCAGGCTGGCCCCAGAAGCTGCGGCTGCCCCCGCATCCCTGCAAGTGTCCCAGGCCGGCTCGGCCATTGGGGCTTCCTGCCCAGGAGGGCTGGGCTGGGCTGGGGCTGCTGAGGGCGGGATGGGCTCTGCCTGAGACAGCTGAAGGCTGCGCATGATGAGGCCGGGGGGACCCCGTTCCTCAGTGGGTTCTGGGGTGTCCCACATTCCTGAAGGGATCTCAGGGTATGTCCCATTCCTGAGGCAATTTTGGGGTCCCCCCAATGCTTCGGGAGAGGTTCTGAGAGGGGGTCTCTGGTGCTTGGAAGGGGGACCTATTGTCAGGGATGTGGGGAGCCCATTTTGGGAAGGATGCTGCTGTTTGTGGCAATGTTGAGAGGTTCTGAATGGGCTGTGGGGCCCTGGCTCTCATTTTGGGACTTGAGGTGAGCCCATGGGCACAGCAAGGCCTGAGGAGAGGTTCCAAGCTCCCATTTGGGATGGAGGGATTGAGCGGGTGCCTGCAATCAACTCAATGCCAGCCCCAATGTGTCGATGGCAGCCCCAAATGGCTCGATCCGTCAGCCCCAAGGCCCGGCTGTGGGAATTCAGGAAGCACAGAAGGGGAATTGGTGTCCAGGAGGGGTGGGATGGGATGGGATGGGATGGGATGGGATGGGATGGGATGGGATGGGATGGGATGGGATGGGATGGGGTGGGATGGGGATGGGATGGGATGGGATGGGATGGGATGGGATGGGATGGGATGGGATGGGATGGGTTGGGATGGGGGTGGCATTGTGGGGGTGGGATGAAGTTTGGGATTGATGGGGTGGTTTGGGCACTTGGAGTGGGGCATTTCAGGAAGGGAAAGAAGGAGCTGCTTTTGGGGAGGCTCCTGCTGCTTTTTGACAATTTTGGGGCCTCTAGGTGGCTTCTGGGAGGTTGCAGTGAATTTGGGGAAGGTGCCAAAACCCCCTGCAATTTGGGGGGCTGAGGTGAAGTCCCCACATTTTGGGAGGGTGAGGGGATCCCAATTGGGAGGGGGTCCTGCTGCTTTGCACCCCTTAATTGGGGTGAGAATTGGGCAAGGAAGGAAGGAAGGAAGGAACAAGGAAAGGAAGGAAGAAAAGAAAAATAGAAGAAAGAAAAAAAGAAAGAAGGAAAGAGAGCAACAAGAAATAATAAAAAAGAAAAAAAAAGAAAAAAATTAAAAATGAAGGAAGGAAGCAAGAAAGATATAATAAAAATGAATAAAAAGAAAAGAAGAAAGGAAGAAGATCAAAAGACATATAAAAAAGGAAATGAAAGTGATTAAAAAAGAAAAGAATTAGAAAGAAAGCAAGACTAAATAACATGAAACCAACAAGGAAAAATTATTTAAAAAGAAAAGAAAAATCATTAAAAAAATGAAGCAAGGAAGCAAAAAGATAATAAAAATGAAAGAAAGGAAGAAAAGAGGAAAGAAAGAAAGTGAAAGAAAAGAAAAATTAACAAGAAAATGAAAAAAGTGAAGAAATTAGAAAAGAAGAAAGAAACAAAGAAATAAACAAAGAAAGCAAGAGTACATAACATGAAACCAACAGAAAAATAAAAGGAAAAGAAAAAAAAAGAAGAAAGAAAGAAGCAAGGAAGAAAGAAAAAAAGAACAGAAAGACACAAGAAAAAAACAAAAGAAGAACAGAAAGAAAGCCAAAAGAGAATGAAGGAAAACACAAAGCAACAAAAAAAATTTAAAAGAAAGAAAAAAAGATAAAAGAGTGAAGTATGAAGAAAGCAAGCTAAAAGAAATCAACACGAAAATTTAAAAAGCAAAGGAAAGTAAAAGAAAAAGGAAAGACTCAATAATGTGAGACCAAGAAGAAAAATGAAAAAATAAAATGAAGAAAGCAGCAAGAAACAATTAAAGAACCAAGAGAAATATTGAAAAATGAAGAAATAAAGAAAAAAGCAAGAAGGTAATAAAAATGAAAGAAGGAAAGGAAGAAAAAAAAGAAAGACTGAAAACATGAAACCAACAAGAAAATAAATGTTAAGAAAAGTCAAAAAAAGAAGAAAGAAAGAAACAAGGAAGAAAGAAAATGACAGAAAGAAAGACATGAGAAAAAATAAAAGAACAAGAGAACCAAAGAAAGCAGAAAAAGAAAGAAAGATGAAAACCAGAAAGCAACAAAGACAAGAAAAAGAAAAAAGGTAAAAAAATGAAGGAAAGAAAAAAGAAGGAAAGAAAACGAAAAGAAATCAACCAGAAAATTTAAAAAGTGAAGAAAAAGAGAAGAAGAAAGAAAGACTAAGTAATGTGAAACAAAAAAACTTTAAAAAAAAAAGAGGAAAGAACCAAAAAAGAAGGAGAAAAGAAAAAAAAGAAAGACACAAGAAAAAATAAAAGAAAGAAGAAAGAAAGAAAGAAGAAAGCAACGAAAAAATAGGAAAAAGAAAGAAAAAAGATGAAAGAATGAAGAAAGAAAGCAAGCTAAAAGAAATCCAGGAGAAAATGAAACCCTTGTGCCACTGCGGGACCTTGTGCAGCCAAGGAGAGCATTGTGAGAGTGCGGGGCCATGGAACCAAGGGACCATTGGGACCTTGTGGGGCCTCCTGGACTCAAGGGACCATTGCCACACTGTGGGGCCTCATGGAATGAAGGGTCCATGGTGCCACTGCAGAGCCAAGGACACCGTGGTTACACTGCGGGGCCATGGAACCAAGGCACCATTGGGACACCCCGTGGCCTCATCCTCTGGAATTCCAACACATCTGAGGGATGGCAGCACCTGCAGGCAGCACGGAAGGATTCTGGGGAGAGCCTTTGATCCCTGCTCCAAAGGACATCAGAGAAAGAGCCCTGCTCAGATCAAGGCACCTTTTCCTTTTCCTTTTCCTTTTCCTTTTCCTTTTCCTTTTCCTTTTCCTTTTCCTTTTCCTTTTCCTTTTCCTTTTCCTTTTCCTTTTCCTTTCCCTTTCCCTTTCCCTTTCCCTTTCCCTTTTCCTTTCCCTTTCGCTTTCCCTTTCCCTTTTCCTTTTCCTTTCCCTTTTCCTTTTCCTTTTCCTTTCCTGGTGTAAACTGTTGACCTGCCTGTAAGGTGCAGCAAAAGCTTTGCACGGTTTGGTTCAAGGTGCCCAAGGTTGGAAGAGGGAAGTGTTCAAGTCCCTTCTAAGAGAAGGCTTGGAGTCTTTGTGCCATGACTGCCTGGGATGCATGGAACAAGTGTGTTCTGGCAGACTCTGGGACCTCGAGAGCAATCCCATGCAGGAGCCAGCACTGGCCCTGCACCCTGGTGGGAGCAGCGTGGTGCGGATGGGAAACGGGCAGCTGGGTGTGCAGTGGCAACCTCGAGCCAGGTCCTAGAAGGCCAGGCTTTAGCTTTGAACAGAGCAGCACAAAAAGAATGAATGACCTTGCCTAGAAATCCCTGAAGGACAAAGGGTGACCATATGGACTGATTTGAACTCTGGGTTTGCAATAATACACGCCCAGGGAGCCACATGGAAGGAAAGGGCACAGAGGTCTCCAGTGAGTACAAAAAGAAATCAGTCACCTACTGCAGAGTGTGCCAAAGCCAAAAGAAGTGGCCCTGGTGCCCTTGTAAAGCCCATGGGTTTGGAGACTCCCCAGGTAATCCAGGGAATCCATTGGCTGACCAAGCAGCTCAAGAGGGGGCTGCAAAAGCTCTCCTTGCACTAATACCTAGCAAAAACTGGAATGTTCTGCAACAACAACCAGATTCCAGTGATCAGGACAGGCAGTCAGCCCCAGCAGCAGCAGCAGCTACGGAAAATCCCAGCAGGTGATTGGTAACCCCGTGTGGGCAGGTAATTGTAGCTCCACAATTAATGTAGAACGGAACTAAAACATCAGGAACCACATGAGGAAATGGAGAATCTGGTGGCCAGTTTACAAAGGCATCTAGTAAGCACCAAAATGGCAAAAAATGATAGATCAGTTGTTGAGAAAGATGGGATTGGTTTTGAAGGAAGAAGGCTGCCTGCAGGGCTCGTTAAATGGGAATCACCAGGTGATTTTGGCCAACTGATTTTGCAGAAGTGCCCAGGCAGAAGGGGACTGACACATTTTGGCATTTGGTGGATCCTTTTTCTGGATGGCCAGAAGCTTTCCCATGTGGCACCAACAAGCCAAGGGAAGGCTCAGAAGTTTTGCTGAAATGAATATTTAATAGCACTGGGCCTAACTCTTGTAAGCCTTAAAAGGTGCATGGTTCTCAACAGATCATTGGGGCTGGACTCGCCTGTACATCCTTTCCAACCAGGAGATGCGGTGTGCATCAGAACCTGGAATTTTGGAACAATCCAGCCAAAGTGGAAGGGACCATCTCAAGTCCTCCTGGTAACCTACCCTGCACTCAAGGTAGAAGGAATCCAACTCGGGCTTCATCACATGTGGGTAAAACCAGCGAGCACACATTAAACACAGCAGAAACAAGACTGACTGACACCGTGGGGTTTGGGGTTTTACATAAATCCTATTGTTTTAGGTATTGAATATGATTTTCTAAGGGGATACTATTTATTGGATCTGGATAAAGATGATCAATAATTGTGTATCTATAATAATAATAGAAACAATGTTCCTGACTTCTGGGAAGGGAAATGCGGTTTTCAAAGTCAGTTCAAGGTGTTGGCAGATGACAGAATGTAACCCCTGTAACAGCTTGTTTGCCAACACCAACCTCTGCAGAAAATCCAGTGCCATGGGGAGCTTCAGTCAACAATTTGACAAAAATCTGGGAACACGTGTGGGAAGGAAATAGCACCCAGGGCACCTGGACAGGGATGGAAGGAGAATATTCCTTACCATGGACACATCAGAACAATAATGCTGAGAATTGTAACATTCCAAAGCGGATCTGGAAATTACATCAGGAAATATTGATCAGCTGACAGATTGCACTGTCAGCAAATTGGGGCTGTCAAATTCCAGCAGTATGGAATGGCCCTCAGACAGGACACTGGGAATGTTTCCAGCCAGTTCAGGGGTGTCTGGGCTGGGCAGGGAGCCCAGGCCTCCCACAGGACCCCTTAGAGGTGGGTATAAAATATCCAGATTTAACAAGGTCAAGGCCAAAGGATCTGAGGACCAAGGAAAAGTGGGATTGCCCTGGGACAGACACTTGAGCTGTTTGGAATGCTGAGGTCCAGCGGCTCCTGGCTGTGGCCCAGGCTCTGAGGCTGGGCTGTGTTTGTAGAAATGATTCTGCCTTTCTCAGGGACACGTGGGCTGAGCCAACAAACAAGGAGCCTTGGAGAGGCACAGAGTGTCAGCAGGACACGGTCAGATCCTTAGGAGCCCCAGGATGGGTGGGAAGGGATGGAATTTGGAGCACACGTTTGCCCTGGGAGAATCAGGAGCACCACGGACACTGGGGGTATGAACGTTCCGTCCCTCGTGCAAGGAGTCACCACTGGGAACCCGACTGTGGGGAAAGGTTAAAGGGGATGGAACTGGGAAACATCCCAGTGCGGGAACTCCAGCGGGATGGATTTTAGAATCCATCTCTGCTCCGCAAAGATCTGCCTTTAGGAACAGACCAGCCCCACACCATTGGGCTCTGCAAATGGGAACTTCAGTGAATGCAGCTCCTTTGGGGTTTGCTGAAATAAAGGAACAATTGCCAGCCCCAGCTAAAATGACCTTCCAGAGCAGATTGGCTTTAGCCCTATTGCTGCTACATGGACAGGGAGTGTGTGGATTCTTGAACTGAAACAGCAACACTTGTTGTGTGCACATTCCAAATGTGATGCTGGATTGGATGATCAGGTAGAGAGGATAAAATCGGCTGCTGCATCCAGCAGGGAATTAAGGGGAGGGTTAGACTGTAATTGTTTGAATAAAATATTTAGAGGACTTGGATTTTCCCTGACTGATGGTTGGCCTCACTTTTGCAAAGTCTAACTGGGATCACAGCACTACTTGTGCTTATGACACTTGCTTTGAGCTGTGTAAAGAACATGGCTGTGAAAGCAGCTGAGGAACTCGTGGGATGTGAGTAAAGGAGCAGAGTGAGGCTTCTGAAGGCTTGAAGGGAAGAGAAGCTTCACAGCCCTCCAAGGGGGGGAGATTTGCCAGATGAAAAACCGTTTGCACCTGGTGGGTTCATACAATGCTTCTTCTCCAAAAGCCACTGGCCATGGACCCGCCCAAGGCTGATTCTGTGGGCAGCAACCAGCCCAGGTGTGCCAACTTTCACCAGTTCACCGGGCAGTCAGGACTGGCTTTGGGGTCAGCGACCAGCAGGGACCCCCAAAGAGACCCCCAGGGCAGAAGAAGGGATGTGCAAAGGGGTGGGGGAAATCTGCAATGATTTTGGGGCAATGATGATCGTGTGTGTGTTTCTGGTGGGACAATCTGGGAATGTGTCTGTGAAGCACAGTCTGCAAACAGGAACATTCCTGAACTCGGCACCCACGGCTTTGGGAGGGGCTCTCCCCTCGTGCATCCGGCCCAATAAAGAATGCTGCTGCTTCGTGCTGCGCTGGTGCTGAGGAGGTTTTGTTTCACTGAAGTTTTGGGAACACCTCTGTGCCTGTGTCACAGACCCACAGAGCAGCTGTGATGTCAGGAAGGGGCTGTGTGACATCACAGAGTGGGCTGTGACATCACAGGGTATTGGTGTGACATCACAGAGAGGGCTGGGCCATCGCAGAGTAGGCTGTGACATCACAGCGTGGGTTGTGACATCACAGGGTATTCGTGTGACATCACAGAGAGGGCTGGGCCATCCCAGAACAGGCTGTGACATCACAGAGTGGGTTGTGACATCCCAGGGTGGCTGTATGACATCACAGAGTCTACTGTGACATCATGGAGCAGCTCTGTGACATCACAGAGTGGTGCTGTGACATCACAGATTGGGTCCTGACATCACAGGTCTGAGGTCAGACATCATCTAGCAGACTATGACATCACAGAACAATTGTGACATCACAGAGGAGGCTGTGACATCACAGGGTGCTGGTGTGACATCACAGTGCAGAGTTGTGATGTCATACATGAAATCCCTATTTGTGCTTGGTCTTTGCATATTAAGTGCTTTAATTAATTAATTTTGAGTTAAATATTTTTAGATTGAATCTTAAAATTAACCCATTAGCCCAGGTACAAAAATCCAGTTCCATTATCAGTGTTTTCAATTGTTCAGGGTGGTTTATTGGGAGAGTTCACCCTTCCCAGTTGGAAATTCCCCAGTTAGAGATCACCAGCTTGCTCCCTTTTCAGGCTTCGGGCCACTTGTGCACTGTGGGAGTTGTCTTTCCTGTGTTTGCTGTGTACTTTTGCAGGTGTTTTGAGATGTGTTGGATGTATTTTAATACTTTTTTTAGGTGTTTTTACTTGCATTTGGTTCCAAGGCCAAAAATCCCAGTTCTAACAGCCAGCAGCTATTTTTAGCCCATAGCTGTTGCCCTGGGGGCAAGCTCCACGGCAACCTGGGTTTTGGTGGGGGCATTTTAGCCCCCTTGTCTCAACTAGTACCACCCCTCTGGCAGCAATGAGCCATTGGTGGATGGAGATGATCCATCAAAGGGAAAGCACCAATCGCTTTGGACCAAAGGGGCGGGCTGTGGGCGGGCTGTGGGCGGGCTGTGGGTGGATAGGGGCGGAGCAAAGACACTATAAAAACAGCGAGGCAGGGAGGTGGGGACCCTTTCCTCTCTTTTTCTCTGCAGGCTGTCTGTGGTTGACGTCGGTGCTGGGCATTCAAAGCCTTACTCCTTTTAAGGAGCCTTTAGTAATTTTTTTACTTTTGGACCAGCCAAAAGCCAGTCCAGCACTGCAAGTCTTTCTTTTTCTCTACCTGAGGTCTAGTGCTGTCTCAGCCAGAAGATCTCAAATCCCTGCGCTCCTGGGGCATACCATCTACCGAGCCATAGGATCTCAAATTTTTATATTTTTCTAATTTCTGTAATTTTTCAATTTTTCTGTTTTCAATGAATTAATCTTTTTAAGAGTTGTCTCATTTCTCACATGTGACATCACAGATAGTTCTGTGACATCACAGGGTGCTTGTGTGACATCACAGAGGGGTCGGGTGACATCCCAGAAGAGGCTGTGACATCACAGAGTGGGTTGTGACATCACAGGGTGGCTGTATGACATCAGAGAGCCTACTGTGACATCATGGAACAGCTCCATGACATCACAGAGTGATGCTGTGACATCAGAGAGTGGTGCTGTGACATCAGAGAGTGGCTATGACATCACTGGGTGGCTGTGTGACATCACAGAGTGAGCTGTGACATCGCAGACATGGCTGTGATATCACAGAGCAGAAGTCTGACATCATAGAGTGGACTATGACATCACTGAGTGGTTGTGACATCACAGAATGGGTTGTGACATCCCAGGGTGGCTGTGTGACATCCCAGGGTGGCTGTGTGACATCCCAGGGGGTTGGATGCCATGGCAACCCTCAGCAGTTCCAGTTCCCTTGGAAACCCCCCCAGGCCCCATTGCTGCAGTCAGGCTCCGTGGCCACTTGCCCGCAGAGCTGTGGCTGCCCTCGGCTGCCATGGCAGCCCTCAGGACAGAGCGGTGCCGGGCTGGTGCCAGCTACAATTGCAGTGACACTCGCTGATGCCCTCAGGTGCCACGGCAGCGGCCACAGGGACCCGTTCCTCACTTTGGTGCCACGGACACCAACGCTTGGCCCCGCTGCCATGGGCATTGGCACGGTCACCTGCACTCAGGGCCCGTGGCCGGGCACTGCTGCCATGGACACGGGCACGCAGCCCTGGGCCACAGGCGGCTGCCGTGGCCACCAGCCCAAGGTCCCGTGGCCAGGGCCGGGGCCATGGAAAGGAACCCGTGGAGCCGTGGTGATGCTGGGTGGCCATGGGGTGCTGCTGTGGGCTGGGCCACAGGGAATTTCCTTGCCAGCCCTTTCTCTGGGGCTGTGTTGGGCTCTGTGCTGAGCACAGCGTTGCTCCCACTGAGATGGTTTTGTTCTTGCTCAGCTTGCACAGAGCCAAGGCCTTTCCTGCCCCTCGTCCGGCCACGCTGGCGAGGGGCTGGGGGTGCGGGGCAGCTTGGCAGGGGTCACAGCCAGGACAGCTGACCCCAACTGACCCCAGGCATATCCCAGACCACAGGACATCATGGCCAGGGTATAAAGTGGGGGGAACAAGGAGGAAGGGGGGACATTTGGAGTGAGGGGTTTTCTCTTCCCAGGTAACACTCAGGCAGGATGGGGCCCTGATTTGCTGGTGGGCAGGGTCAGCACCAAAGACACAGACACCAACTGAAGGGGTTGTGCCATTTATAAAATGCAAATCTGCAAAAAGTCACAAAAGCATAAGCTCAGCAAACACATAATCATTAGCAAAGAATCACAGCAGGAGCAGCTCAGCAATGCCCCCAGTCATCCCTGCCAAAGATTGCCTGCAGTGATTAACCAAGATGCAGCCCCAGTTCCCCTCAGACTTTACCAGCACCCAGAGCCACCCATCAGCTGGGGGAAGCTGTCCCAGCCAAGGACTGGAGAGCCACTCGCGGACACTGGGAATTCCTGCAGCTGCCTCCAGCCACAGCTGAGGCTCCAACCCCGCTGGGAGAGGGCCCAGCTTTGACAGTGCTGGAGAAACAGACTGACAGCACTTCTAGAGCGGGAACATCTGCTTTCATCCTCCTCTTGGCTTCCTCCTAAGCCTGGCCAGGGCTCAAGGAGGAGCCAAGGCAGCTGCCTTTGACCATACAGCCCCAAACAAGGCCAGATGTGGGATTTCATGGCCTTGTCCCAGCCGCCCGCAGTGCCCAGGCCGTGCTGGCCGTGCTCAGAGCTGGGCCCAAAGCTGCTGTGGCCTCCTCTGTGCCCTTCACGCCTTTCAGCACTTTGAAACAGCCAAGAGCTTTCTCCAAGAGTGCAATGAAGCAGCTGTTCCTGCTCCCAGCTCTCGCCCTTCCCAGTCTCTGCCCTTGATGACTGCTTTTGTCCCTCTTGCTGTGCCCTCTGTGCCGCCGGGGCTCGGTGGCTGCTGCCCAGGGCTGTGGCACTGGCACAGATCCAGTGCTCGAGAACCTCCTTTCTCTGCCCTTGGAGCCGCCTGCTCAGAGCAGCCTTTTCCACCTGGAAGCTCCACATGGACAGGGAGTGCCCACCTCATTGATCATTGAAGAGCTCTTCCAAGGACGGCCTGGCCAAGGCTGCTTCCCACACAGGATTCCTCTGCAGGACTGCGGAAAGCTGAGAGGCAGCTCTGGCTTCTCCGCTTTTCATGTGCTAAAGCTGCCTGGCAGAAGAAATGGAGGGACAGCTGTGGTGGCACAATCCCTCCCGGCCCAGGGCCCAGCGCTGGGAAGGTCTTTCCGTGCCGAGGCTTTGCTGCGGCCAAGGAAAGCTCCTGGCTCAGGGTCACCTTTCCTGCTGGGCCAGAGCCCCCAAGTGGCCCAGCAGCAGCAGAGAATTCCAGCACAGCCCCGGCACGGGCAGGGCGGCCCTGGGCGGGCTGCGGGAGCCGGCAGCGCCTGAGCTCAGAGCAGCTGAGCCCGGGGGCTCTTGGCCAAGGCCGAGGCCCAGCGAGCATTTCTCAGCTCGCAGGGCAGCCTGGAAAGGTGCTGGGGGGGATCATTCACCCCCCAGGGCGGTCCCAGTGGCTCCCAGGATTTCCATGTCCGTGCTCCCAGCGCTGCTCCCAGCCCTGATCCGTGGGGATGGCAATGTCCCGCTCCCTTCCCGGGGCAGGCTCACACCTGAGCCAGGTGTGCAGGGCAGGACCTTGCCCTGAGCCCAAGCCCTGTCCCCCCTGCAGGATCTGCTTCCCATCGGCCTCTTCCTCCTGCGGCCCCAAGCCCAGCTCGGTGCTGAACGAAGGGCGCTGGGCCGGGGTCATCCCCCGGCGGGGGCTGCGCACCCCCTCTGCCCCCTCCCCAAACTCCCTCCCGGGGCAGCAGGGGCTGCCTCAGGAGCCCTGGGGCTCCTGGGGCTCCGTGCTTTCCTTCCTAAGGAAGAGAACCGTCCTTCCCATCCAGGCTCCCATGGCCAAAACTGAGATTTACCTCCCAAATTCTGTCTGTCCAAGGATTGCTCCCAGACAAAAGCTGCCATGAGAGACAGGTCTGGCTGCTCTCGCCCATGGTGGCCACCTCTCATCTTCTACAAAACTCTTGGACTTTGTGCTTTTCTTTCATGTGGAATAAACCCATCCTTCTCAACAAGGTGCTCATGGCCAAAATTGGGATTCCACCTCCCAAATTCCCAATATCCAAGGGTTGCTCCCAGACAAACCTGCCAGGACAGACAGATGTGGCTGGCCTTGGCCTCTGGTGGCTGTAGCTCATCTGCCCTGAATCCCTGGGGCTCGGTGCTGCCCTTCCTCTGGAGACCACTGTGACCCTGCGTGGCCTCGTGGAACCCAGGGGCCGTTGTGACCTTGCAGGGCTGGTGGCACCAAGGGGACCATTGTGACCCTGTGGCGTTCCATGGAACCAAGGGGCCACTGTGGCACTGCTGGCCCCAAAGAACCGAGGGGCCTTTGTGACAGGGCAGCTGAGGAGGCCCAGAGTGGACACCAGGAGAAAGGAATTTCCCTCCCAGGCAGGGCTGGGGTGTAACATGTCCCCCAGAAGGAGTCTGGAGCAGCCCAAGGCTTTGTGTGCCCAGGCAGAGGCAGGCAGGACGCAGAGCTGCCAGCAAAGGAAGGGGCCAGCCAGGTGGGGCAGCCGGGGGGATGAGGACAGCCTGCAGGGACAGAGGCGCAGGGCAGGGACACCGTGGGACAGCCTGGGCTGCAGAGGGCAGAGGGATGGGCAGCAGCTGCAAGGCCCTGACAGAGCCAACTTGTGCAGCCCTTTGGCCACGGCTGCTGGCCCTGGCCCTGAGGCCAGGAGGGGACAAGTGACCTCTGCAGCCCTGGGGCCTCAGGGCCTCCTTGTCCCTGCCCAGCAGCCTGGCAGGGGCCGCCCCATGGTGCTGCCCTGGGCACTGCCCATCCCCACATCCCAGTGCCCCGGCAAGAGCCCTGAGCACTGAGGGAGGGACAGGATCTGCCTTGCCAGGGGCTGGGGCTCAGGCCTTGGCCCTTTGCACTCATGGAACACAGCCAGCTTTGCTCAGCACCAGAGACACCTTTCCCTTGCTTGTCCCCCCCTGCCATCGCTGCCTCCAGAGTTCTGCTCTCACTGGAACCTGGGGACACTTTCACGTGAGTCGTGTCCCTCACTGGGACCCATTAAAAGTTAAAGAAACTTTGGACTTTGAATCTGACTTTGAGTTCTTGAGAAGTTTTTTGAAGACACTCTGAGGGACTGAGTCTGATGTGAACAACACCAAAGCCCCGAGAGGGTCATTAAAATCCTTGTGCTGCTGCTGTGCTGCTGAGCTGGGCTGGGCTCCTGGCACAGAGGGAACTCTCAAGCTCCTGGCAACCAAGGAGAGCTTCAAAGAGGCAGCTCTGCTGAGGAGCAGCTCCTCTGCCAGCCCAGCAGGGCTGAGGGCACTGCCTGCAGGTACCTGGGAGGAGTGAGCAGAGAGCTGGCTAAAGCAGCTGGGAGGGCAGCTCTGAACTCATTCCTGGAGAAACCTTCCCAGCGTGGGACACAGTGAGTCTCTGGCTGCAGGGATCCTCTAGAGCTGGCCCATGGCACGGCTGCCATGGCTGTGAGGATGGCTCTGCTGCCGTTCCTGCCTTGGGGGAGGATGTGCTGCAGAGCGGGGCTGCCCTGGGCACCGTCAGAGGGACAGGGCAGGACGGCTCCTGCTGCCAGGGCCGGCTGCAGGCTGTGAAGGTGGGCAGCAGCCAGGGGTGCCCAGGGCTGTCCTGCAGAGCAGCTCCTGCAGCCCTGAGGGCTCTTTGCCAGGCCAGGGCATCTGCCACCTGCCAGGGGCAGCTCTCAGCCTGCCTGGCAGCTCCCCATGGGCGGTGCAGGGGAGCTGTGGCTGCAAGGAGTGACTCCTGCAGGGCAGGTCCTGCTGCTGTGGAGAGGCTGCTGTGGGGGCCAGGGCTGCTCAGAGCTCCAGCTCATTCCTGAGGGGATTTTCATGAGCACATTCAGGGCAGGAGATTCCTGCTTGAGTCTCTGCTTTCCTCAGTTTGTGCTCCCACTTTTCCCAGGCTCAGCTTGGTGGGAATGGAAACTCAGCTGTGCAGGTGGAGCAGGGGCTGAGGCTCTTAAACCATCCCACTGAGGATTCCTGGGAGCCTCAGCAAGTGCCTGCACCTCCGCGGCCTCCAGATCCAGCCAGCATCACCTTTCCATGGTGCCCAGGCCCGGGGGAGCTGCTCTTTAATCCCCGCAGCCCCGAGCGGCTGCCGGGCAGGGCTGGCCCAGGGGCTGGGCTGGGCTCCGGCAGCAGCGGCAGGGACGGAGCCCGGGCCGCAGGAGCAGCTCCCGGCTGGGACAGCTCCAGCAGCAGAGCCGTGGGCAGGGAGGGAGGGAGGCAGCGCTGAGGGCAGCCCTGCTGAGGGGAGCTGTGGCAGCTGCCGGGCCTGCCCTGCAGTGCAGACACCGCGCTGAGCAGCGCAGCCCCGGTGTCCCCTCGCAGCCAGCACAGCCCTCAGCCCGGGGGCTCGGGGCCCTCAGCCCGGGGGCTCGGGGCCCTCAGCCCGGGGGCTCGGGGCCCTCAGCCCGGGGGCTCGGGGCCCTCGGTGCCCTCCTGGGCCGGCAGAGCAGCACCAGAGATGAAGGGCATCTCTGCGGCCGCGGGCCCGTTCCTGCTGCCCGGGGCCTGAGGGCGACTGTCCTGCCCTGGTGCTGCCCGGGAGGGGCTGGGCAGCGCTGCGCAGGGAAAGGCTTTTCCTCAGGGCCCGGCTCTCTCTCCTTGCCCTGCTCAGCTGCTCCTGGCGCTGCTCAGGGGCTCTCTGGGAATGGCAGCTCCAGCTGCAGGCTCAGGCCCAGCCCTGGGGCTCCTCCTGTGCAGGCTGAGCACAGCAATGGGGTGTCCCAGCTCCCTGTGCCCCGGGAGCTCTGGGCACGCCGGGCTGGGAGGCTGGCAATGAGCCGGCTCTCCTCCAGCAGGGCCATGGACAGGACCCTCGCTGTGCCCTCGGGATGCCATCCCAGCTGTGAGCTGCCTTCCAGGGGACACTGGGGCCGGGAGTGTCCTTGGCCAGCAGTGGGGCTGAGACTCTGAGAAAGGCTGAGCCACTTTGCTCTGCTGTGGGTCCCTCTGCTCTCAGCTGTGCCAGGCTGATTTTCAGGGGAACACAGTGACTGCCCTCGATCTCAGGAGGGGCAGCTGGGGACAGATGGAGCGACAGAGCAGCTCCCCTCACCCTTCTCTGAGTTACAGCCAATGCTCTTGCCTTGCACAGCTCTCTGCTCTCCCTGGGCACGGCAGGAAACCCTCTCAAAGTGCCTTTGGCCGTCACCGTTCCTTAGCCCTGGCACAGGAGATGCTGCCCAGCTCCTCTGCCTCAGGAGCACTTTGGGCTGATGGAGTCCAGCCCCCGGACTGGCCCCTGTCCCCATTCCCATGTCCCCGCTGAAGCAGAGCAGAGCTGACTCCTCGCTGTCCATGGGCACAGCCCCTGCTCGTCTCAGCAACGGGGCCAGATCCCAGCAGAGCTCCAGGCACGGGGCTGAGGGAAGGGCTCTGAGAAAAGGAAAACTGGGGGGCAGGGCCAGGAGAAAGGGCTTGGACATTGCTCAGCAAAGTCTCCCCTGACTCCTCACTGTCTCGTCCTTCAACAGCACTCCATGGCCAGAGGCTCAAAATGTGCAACAGCAGCTCCATCAGCCCCTTCCTCCTGCTGGCATTGGCAGACACGCGGCAGCTGCAGCTCCTGCACTTCTGCCTCTTCCTGGGCATCTCCCTGGCTGCCCTCCTGGGCAGCGGCCTCATCATCAGTGCCGGAGCCTGCGGCCAGCACCTGCACAGCCCCATGTTCTTCTTCCTGCTCAGCCTGGCCCTCACCGACCTGGGCTCCATCTGCACCACTGTCCCCAAGGCCATGCACAATTCCCTCTGGGGCACCAGCCACATCTCCTACTCAGCATGTGCTGCTCACGTGTTTTTCTTTCTGTTCTTCCTCTCAGCAGAGGATTTCCTCCTCACCATCATGTGCTACGAGCGCTACGTGTCCATCTGCAAAGCCCTGCACTACGGGACCCTCCTGGGCAGCAGAGCTTGTGCCCACATGGCAGCAGCTGCCTGGGCCAGTGCCTTTCTCTACGCTCTCCTGCACACGGCCAATACATTTTCCCTGCCCCTGGGCCAGGGCAATGCCCTGGGCCAGTTCTTCTGTGAAATCCCACACATCCTCAAGCTCTCCTGCTCACACTGCCACCTCAGGGAACTTGGGCTCATCACTGTCAGTGCCTGTTTGGTGTTTGGCTGTTTTGTGTTCATTGTTTTCTCCTATGTGCAGTTCTTCAGGGCTGTGCTGAGGATCCCGTCTGAGCAGGGCCGGCACAAAGCCTTTTCCACGTGCCTCCCTCACCTGGCCGTGCTCTCTCTGTTCCTCAGCACTGTTATGTTTGCCCACCTGAAGCCCCCCTCCATCTCCTCCCATCCCTGGATGTGGCAGTGTCAGTTCTGTACTCGGTGGTGCCTCCAGCCCTGAACCCCCTCATCTACAGCCTGAGGAACCAGGAGCTCAGGGATGCCCTGAGGAAAGTGAGGACTGGATACTTTTCACAAGTTAAAATCTTTCTATTTCCTTCTGCCATGCGAGGAAAATGATGACTAGGATGCTTCTCAGAAGCAATAAACTCTCTCTTTTCTGCTCCAGAACCTTCAGAATGTAACTCTTTACAATCTTGGCCTCTTTTTCCTCTTTGTCCATATTTTCATTGGTGCTTTTTCTTATTCTTTTTCTGGTGTTATTCTGCTTTTTATAAAGTACTGTAGTACTACTCCTTGCATTTCTGCATGAACATCTACCTTTCTTTTGAAACACAAAGACTTTCAGGAGGCTTTTTCCCTGTGCATTTGAATCAAAACAAGGGGCTGTCCTGACCTTTGTGTCCAAGGTTTGTTCCTCAGCCCTTCTCTGGCTCTGCAGGGGCAGTGCCTGTGGGCAGAGCTGGAGGGAAGAGACTCCCAGCACAGCAGCACGGCCAGGGACAATGGCCCAGCCTCTCCCCACCTCTGCTCTTCCCAGCTCCACACTCCCTTTCCCAGCCCTTCTGAGGGTGCAAGGCCGGAGTGCTCGGGCAGCTCGGTCACTGTCCTGCTGCGTGTCCGTGCTGTGAGCACAGGCAGGGACAGGCCACGGGCACTGCTGGGACACAGCCGGGCTCCAGCACAGCAGCTCCATCAGCAAAGGGCATCTCCTGAGGGCAGGGCAGGAAGGCTTTGCTCTCCTCCAGAGCTGCTGTCAGGAATGTGCCCCAGGAATGCCCTGGCAAAGCAAACCCCAGTGCCCAGGGGCAGGGGGGAGTGTGCAGGGGGGGCAGGCAGCAGTGTCCTGGCACTGCCAGAGCTCCTGGGATGGACCTGAGGGAGCAGCAGAGCAGGGCCTGGGCTGTGCCTTTGTTCCGGGCACAGCCTGGGAAGGTGCCCAGGGCAAGTGTCCCACACCAGCCCCTGCCACCAGCAATCCCAGCACTGGCCTCTGCCCTCCCCTGCAGGAGGTTGTTTGTCCCTGCACAGAGGGACACCAAGTGACCAGGCCAGCAGTCCATGTTTGCTGTGTCCTGAGGAGCCTTCAGCAGTGCATCGAGTGGGTGTGGGGAGATGAACCCGAGTGAGCACAAACACCATCAGCAGCACTCGGGGCTGGCACAATTCCAGGGGCACAAACTGTGCCCTGAGGCCACTTCACTCCCAGAGTAATGTCCTCTGGGAAAGCACCTGTTATAAACATATATTATAGTATTGGCTTCTCGCAAAGTATTAAAGTAGATATTATATAATGTTAGAAATGCTTTTTGCTGTGTGGATGTAGTTTTCTCTCGTTTTAGCAAGAATGTTAGCAAGTGTGAGCAAGTAAGATAACCTCCAAGGGAGCAGAGGATGAGGCCCAAGGAGCTGCTAATCAACACTTTGTCCAGAGAACAAAAGGGCCCAAAGGCTGCTCCGCCCGGAGAACGGGCAGCCAGGAGGGTCCGAGAGCTGCTATCACCGCTCTGCCCGGGGGGCAAAGAGGCCCAAAGCTGCAATCAGCCCTGACTGTCTGGAGAATTAAGAGATCCACCCCACCATCGACTCTTACCTAGCGGGCCCAACCCCAAGAATCAAAAGAAATAAAACCACAAGGCAGAAGACTACGCATGCTCTAAAAAGGCGGACCCAAGGAGTGGCCATGCAGATCAATTCCTGGAAAAGTTTTAATATGAATACAGAACAGACAGTAAAAATGGTATAAAAGAGACTCACCTCGGGCATCAGGTGTGCTCTTGGCAGAGCGCCAAGGCACCCGGCCGTTATCCCTTTGCTTTATTTTACGTGTCTCTTATTGTCTTTATATTAAACTCTTTAAATTCTAACAGGAGAGTGAACCTCGCTTTTCACAGCACCTGAATTCTTTGCTGGGCTGTGCTGAGAACTGCATGCAGACAAACGTCCAGGGCAGGGAGGCTCCAGGGAAAGTGCTCAGGACAGCCAAGGGCTGCACAGAGAGACACCGGAGTGGTGGGTCTGTGGGGAGAAATCACAGCTGCCTCCCTTGGGAATCTCCCCCAGGACCTGGACAGGCTGTGCTGTGTTCTGGGCACTGACCTGGAACCGAGGGATGTGGAAAAGGCGTCTGGTGTCAGGGACGTTGGGAAGGCTGGGCAGGCACTGGCATTTGTCCCTCAGGGATTCCATGAGGGTCCTGCCAAGATGAGCTCTGCTCCTCCTTGGAGCCCTTCATGGGCATAGAGGGCTGAGAGACCTTTCCAGGACAGGCTCAGGCCAAGGAGCCCTTGAGTCTCTCAGCCCTCCGTCGGTGCCTGCTGGAATTCAATCCCCCTCCCCATCCCGCAGCAGCCCCGCATTTCCCTCCTCCAGCCTTGCTCTCCAGCACAGCCACGGGGGCTCTTCGGGCTCTCGGCTTTTCCTGCAGCCACCGAGGCCAGCTGAGCTCTGCCTTCCCCACACTCAGCCCTGCCCAGCGCAGGCAATGCCCAGAAATTCCCTGTGTGTCCCTGGCCTTGCTGTCAGCCCCGGCAGCGGCTCCGTGGCCCCTCTGTGCCCCGCTGCCCCAGCCATGGTGCCCCAGCCCCTGTGCAGGCCCAGCCCAGGACAGGAGCGCTGCGGGTGGGAACGGCCCCTGGGCCCTGCTGCCCACAGCAGCCTTGGGGCTCTGCGCTGTTGAGCTTTGGACGGGGTACCCTTCCTTCCCGGACCAGGGTGAGAGAGCAGAGGAGGCTGCTGTTCTGCTGAGTTCTGTATTTCATAGTCTCACAGCTTTCTTGAAGGCAGAGTTCAAAGGGGGTTACATGATAAAGGCAAGCAGCAACAGCAACAACAGGCAAAACAGCTTCTTCTTCTTCTTCTGTATGCTCTATATGCTCTATACTCTATATGCTCTAGACTCTATATTTTTTCTTGCAGAAGTGTGGATTATATTTGTTAATTGACCAATAAGATTAACACACGATTCCAGTTTTCCTTTTCTTAACCGATCCTGGTCTAATTCTAACAGTCGTAAGCCTCACACCAGTGTTACACAGGTATTACACAGATTTGTGGATGCAGTTTCTATCAGCTCTTACTGTTTACATGAACGCTCTATCTAAAAAATGTGAACAGTGTCATTCTATCAATTTTTTGTCTAAAGTAAAGAATTCTGTGAAAAGGTAACACTGCTGCAGTAAGAACTGTGTTTAAGGTCTCTGCTGCAGCTTTTCAATGTTTAAGGCACTTAGCATATATTTCTACTAAAGGTTAAAAAATCTGTATTTCTATTTCACTTTGGTGTGACTTCATGTATCTCAGCTTGTCCAAAGGTTTTAATTCAACCCCTGTGCTTTGGCTTCCCTCTGGGCCTGAGTCCAGAGGAGCTTTCACTTCAACAAAACAGAACACTTACAAGAAAAGTAAATGGAGTGGGAACTCATGAGAGATTGAATTTTCTCTGATTCAACTCCAGGATTGATGCCATAGACTTCTGAGTGGAAGAATAATTAATTCATTCTCCTTGAGACAATAAATCAAGAGAATAAATTAGACTTTTGTATCAGGTATGAGTGAATAGATTGCATCCAACACAAGTTTTTCCTGTAGGATTTTTATTTTATTTTTTATTTTCTCAGGAGATTGTATCAAGGCAGAAGAATTAAATTCAAGATATTTGTAGCAAAGAGATCTCTGCTGAACTGATTGTTCCAAATAAACATATCCCTTACCCCATATTTCCATGACCAGAAGTTTTTCTAATTTTGGACTCTAGTATATTGTACTGTATGTGTATTCAGAATACTTTGCAACAGTTAAATTTGCTTAAATTTCATTTCAGGCATTTACTTAATTTTAAGAATTTGCCTAATTTCAGCCATCTTTTAAAAAGTATTTTCACACTTTTATTTTTTTTGTCTGTTACCTTTTCAGTGAGGAGGATCATCATTTGGGTTTTCTCTTGGTACCTCACTAATGCACTCTGAGAGCCATGTTCTGTGTTATTAATGTAGTAGTGATCCGGGGTTCATGGATGGCTACTGCAGGAAACTTGATGGCCAGTAGTGAAAACAGCAAAAATAATGATGAGAGGAGCCACAGACGTTCTGCTGTCTGAGAACTGTGAACTGCCAAAATCAAAAGGTCAGTGCTCTTCTGGTTCAGAATGCCCTTCAGTTGGAGCTGGAACATACTTTGGGCTAAGAGCCTGAGCACAAGAGGCTGTAGCACCTATTTGGTTCAGCAGTTCCCTATTGCCCTACTCCATACTCCACTGCATTCCAGCATGTGATTTGCTGAGCTGTAGACTGTCCCTGAGTGGTGTGATTGCCTGGAATGCTTGAAAATTTGGCTTCACATTCCTCCGTTTCTTTTCAGCATTTTCTCTGTTGCCCTCGTTGCCTCACACCAGCCCCTGTTTTACTTCTAGATGGAGAACAAGGTTACAAACTACAACTTCTCTTCCTATGTCCTTAGAGGGGTTCTCACCTGTAATAATAAATGAAATAGGTTTCATTCCTTTTGATTCCTCCTGGTATGATGCAAAGAAAGGAAAGGTAGCTGGAACTATGGCTTTTTGGGGTGGCTGTTATACCAGAGCCCTGCATCTGTATTAGGGATATTTGTGTTGGCCAGACTGTCTCAGCAGAAAGAGGGAGGAGTGCAATATTAATGTCAGGAGCTCATCCCTGTCCGTGATTTATTAAAAGAAGCCTAGCTTCATGTCTTAGGCCCTGAATGAAATACCTGCAGTTTGGCTGCCTGAGTTTGTATCTATGGATCCCACTTCTGTGCAATGTCTGAAGGCCAGGGAACTGCCTTTGTTACCTCTCCTACTGGCACTGCTACAGGAGAAGGAAAGAAATCCAACTAATTTTGAATCATCTAACGTGTCCCTTTTGGATACAGAATTCACTGAGAGCCATAAATACAGTGTGTGGCTTTAATAAAGCACAAACGTGAATTTTAAACCACACCTGGCATTGATGTTGCTTGGACTGAATGTGTGCACAGCCCAATGTTTCTCCTCATCGTCCCTATTATGAATTTCTGCCATTTTTCCTCTTCATTCCTGTCTGAACAAAAGCAGACTTTGTGCCACTGAGTTGAGAAAGTTATAAATAAGGTATGTAATTTGTGCTATTATGTATAAAATTGGAGTGTAATCAGACCCTACAGAGACCGAGTTTCAAAATCCCTTCACCAGCCCGGCTGAGAGAAAAATTTCACAACACTAAAAGAAGTTCTCTCACAATAAGTGAGGATTCCACCCAGGTGGGGTTAGATCTTATCACCGGGACATTTGCACCATAACGACTTGATTGCCACCTTCTGATATCTACATCTCATCTGATAAGGAATCGGACATCCCGGGAACTAAAAATAACTGTTCCAGGAAGCAGAGATGGCCCATTCATCAGCAGAAATGGCCCACTCATCACCCAGGATGGACAATTCCTGGGATCCAGGAAAGGCTTTGTGCAGCCCAACTCCGGGACAAGAAAACTTCATGAATATGCTAAAATGACGAGAAGAGTAGAATTAATTCGGACTCTGCCCAAAAAATGTATAAGAAGGGACCAACCAAAGCAGCATCCGTGAACTTGGGAGGTCTGGTGCGACAGAGATCAGATCTATGCGTGTTCACCCAGCTCTGACCCCGGGCTCGGAGCTGCTTTTCTCGATCGTGGCTTTTAAAACCGATATTTCGGTAGCATAATAAATGTCATTTCTTTATAAATTTTGATTGGGCAATTTTGTTTATCTTAAGAACATCCTTCTCAGGCATCAGGAAACTGCCCCATCTCTTTGTTCACCATCTCGAGTGCTTTTCTCACTCAGAGAGGATGGTAACACCACAGGGATTCGTGTACTGACTCTGAGCAGCAAGCTTTGGCCCTGGTGAAGCTGAAGGACCATAAAGCAAGGCAGGAATTTGTTAAGAAGTTCTCACTAATCCCTGGATTTGAAGGAATGATGGAATAAATGGCAAACCTTTTGCTTCAGGCACTGGAGCAGATGATTTTTCTAACAAATAATACTGGTTTGAGCGTTACTGAGCTCATTCACCTTGTGAGGGATTTTTTCTTTAAAAAAACATTGATTTCTTTGTACCTTAACTGCACAGCTTTTGAACAGCTGGGTGCTTTTGTGTTCCTTCTCCTGTTTATGATGTCAGTGTGCTTTTTACTGCATATCCAAGAACAGCTTTTAATTTTTCTCATTTTTAGCTTCACTTCCTAGTTCTTACAGTTAAGTGCATTTTTTATGTTGTAGGTCACCTGTCACATTTCCCTCGGGCAGTATCTGTACACTGCAAGTGATTCAGCCTCTCTCTTTCTGTTTCATCTCATGCTAATGGCTGGGAGATGTTATCTGGGTTAGCCAGGCTAAGGAACATCCTGTTCTTGCCTGATTTTCTTGAGCTGAGAACCTTCTGGCTATCTCACTGCTCCTTGGAGTATTATGTTGCTCTGGGTTCTGCAGATAGTTATCTGAGGTGTGAACTGGCCAGATGAGTTGCTGCCCTTTGTAAATGGCTCTGTTTAAATTTCTGTGCTATCTTGGACACCGCTTAAGGTGTTGGGTCCTTCTTGCTTCAGGTGCTGTAAAATGGGAAGATGAGAAATTCCTTCCCATCACTGATCAAAGTCCTGGCCAATCTCAGTATCAGGGGAGATCTGTAATGTGATGAATTTCCTTTGCTGCAGTGTCTGTGCCAGGCTTTTCTCCCTTGTATTTGATCGTTTATAACATACACAGATACATGTTTTACTTAGGGAAAATCTGGGAGCATGGTGTGTTCATAGCTACTCGGTAACATATTTTCAGTATATATAACACGTGAATGGAAAAGGGGAAGTGCAGCACAATGAGTGTGTTTTGGGTATCTCCTGCAGATGTTGAATCTGTCCATAAGAAGAGATTTCTAAGAAAGTTTTATTAATGAACGTTGCATCATTGCTTTTTTTATGCTTGCAGCTGCTCAGAGGGAAGGAAAGTCCCACGTCTCTCTTACACTTGTTGAAACACAGCATGATTTGTTGGTGTATATAAATTTAAGCTAGCTATTTCTCATTTGACTTCATTTTGCTTTGTGCCAAGGTCCTCTGGAGTAACTGAAACAAAAGTAAAATGCCTGTTCTGATGGAATGATTGAATAAAATGTAAAAGGTTAGCAACAGTCAAATTAGATCCCCTTGCTGCTCATTGCCAGGAAGAGCTGGTTCATTAAACCAAAGCAGGATGGAAGTGATGAGCAATGTGCTTGCTTAAAGGATTCCTCCCTTGGGAGGGTGATGGTGTCACCTGGATCCTTGAGATCATCATCTGCTGCTTGCTGACTGCCTCTGAGGAACAAGCCTCAATGTCATCTTACCTGTCTGTGACCCATCGGCCTCGGGAAACAGCTGCTTTCTCTCATGCTGCACTGGTTTGGAAAGGAAGGAAGAGGCAGGAAAATTGTGACTTTCACCTGTGTGAGTGCTTTGGTGGCAACAAGATTGTGTCTTTCTATGTAAGAAAGTGTGTGTGTGTCTCTCTTAAAAAGCCTGGTGCTTGTTATCTTTGCTAAGCAATTGCAAAGAACCAATAAAATAGACAGTGTTGTGGTGGATATTAACTTTTAATGAGCTTACAGAATAGAGCCTCTCATGATTGGAATTCCTTAGCTCTACAGAGATAATGAAAATAAGAATGCAGTGAAGTTGCTATATACGCTAGCAGATGATTTCCAAACACTGAAACCCAAAGGATTTAAAATTTATTCTGCTAAGAAATTGCTTGGGACATGCAACTCTTGGACAGGAACTACATTTCATGCTAAGTAGACATCATCTGGTTATGTTGAAATGTAAAGACTCAATTGGGGTCTTGCAGAAAGCAGTGGTAGAAGTACTGTTGGCTTTGCTAAACGCAGACCTGGGGCAGTGGGAACTATCCTGGTGCTGGCAGACAACAAGGTCTGCATGGAGGCGGGGGTGGGGGAAATCACGGGTAGGGCTTGGCCCCAGTATTTTCAGAACTATAAAGGACTTGGAATGGCCTGGGAAATTCTGTTCTGGGTAGAGCTGATGATGGGATGGGTCAGCATTTAGGAAATGCTGATTAAATGAAGGGCACGCAGGGAGTTGAAGACATTGTGTTAAGGTGAGGAACAAGACCGGGACACCGCGCTGGGGCCCCGCGCACTTTTCCAGCCCGGCCGCCCCCACAGGCCGGGCCCCGCGGCTCCCGCTGCCGCCCCCCAGCACGGGGCTGTGTCCCAGACCCCACGGTCCAGCCCGAGGGTTGGGGGCGGCAGCGGAGCTGCTGGACGGAGCTTCCAGCCCCGCCAGCCGCAGCTCCGATCCCTTGGGCCGTGACGCCGGGGACGGGTGTCCGTCGGCACTCGGGGTCTGTCAGCTTTTGCAATGCAGAGGGAGAAACTGAGTCCCAAGGGGTGTCGCTTTCCATCAATCGCTATTTCTCCTCTCTTTTCCATGACGGATTTCACAGCGCTTCCTTTCGCCCCAGAGATTTGGAAAACAAAATTCCCGGCTGCCCCGGCATCCCTGCAGCTCTCCACAGCTCCAGCCTCGTCCCTCCTCTCCGTTTCCTTCTCTCCAGTCTCTCCCGCCTGGCCCTGCCGGCTCGGAGGAAGGAGATTCCCCCGGCACCCCCTGCCTCCTCCTCCTGTCCCGTGGGGCGCAGTTGGTGCTTCTGGAGCCGCCTGCCCGCGCAGCCGGACCCGCCCTGCGGCCGCTCAGCGCTGCAGCCGAGGGAATGAATTGCAGGCACCGCTGCGCTGGGCTGGCCCTGGCCGGGTGCCCGGGGCCACCAAAGCCGCTCTGGCACTCTGCTCACAGCTGCAGCACACAGAGCACAGAAGGAAAGGCTCGTGGGCTGGGATCGGGGCAGGGAGAGTACACTCATTGCTCACTGCCAGGGCCACAACAGACCCAAGCTGGGGAAATTAATGGAATTTATTTCCAAACCAATCACACCAGGACAAGGAGAACTAAAACAAATCCTAAAGAAACACCTTCCCCCCCCCTCCCTCCTTCCCGGGCTCCCAGTCTCCGCCCGCAGTCCCTCCTCTGCCCTCCCTGCACGGCAATCGTGTCACCAGCCATGAACTTGGCTTTTGCCTCATCCCGGGATCTCTTCCCGGACAGGAAGAACTTTCCCCAGCACAGATTCAGGCTGTGGCAGCCTTTGAGGCTCAGGGTGTTTCTCCTGCAGCTCCTTGCAGGTCTCCTCTCCCCGTGCCGGCTCTCCTGCGCCACAGAACTCTGCCGGCTGCAGCTTTGCAAACGTCAGGTCCAGGTCTGGATGTTCCTGCACGATTTGCTCGAGGTCCTTGGGGGCTGCATCCGATCCACTGTTGTTGTGCTCCCCCTCGGCACGGAGCCCATGGATCTGATGGCCCCTGGCCAGGGCCTGGCACAGGAGGTGGAACCTGGGTGCTGCTGCAGCGGCGCCGGGGGAGCCCCAGGACTCGCTGTGGCCGCTGTGGCAGCCGCAGCACAGCCCGTTCCCAGCGAGGAGCCCAGGGCTCCGTGGGGCTCTGCAGGACCTCGGCCCTGGGGCTCGTCTGCATCAGCCCGGGCAGCTGGGCTGGACTTGGCTTCCTTTGTGTCTCTGGCTGCCCTGGCACAGCAGCTGCCCAGCGCTCAGGGGACAGCAATGGGAGCGGGGCAGGTCGGGGTGAGCTTCAGTGTCTGTGCCCGGCAGAAATGCCAAAGCCTTCCCTAAGGAGCAGCGAGTGCTGCCAGAGCACAGGATGCTGCTGCTGCTGCTGCTGCTGCTGCTGAGCACGGGACGGCCCCAGGGCTGATGCCAGACAAAGCCGGGATGGGAGCCACAAACAACGGGAGGAGGGGTAGGAGAGGACGAGGAAGAGCGAGGGGGGAGGGCGGATGGAGGAGCAGGAGCGGGAGGAAGAGGAGAGATAAAAGGGGAGGGGCGGGAGGAAGAGGAGAGATAAAAGGGGAGGAGCGGGAGGAAGAGGAGAGATAAAAGGGGAGGGGCGGGAGGAAGAGGAGAGATAAAAGGGGAGGAGCGGGAGGAAGAGGCAGGACAGAGGAGGCAGGAAGAGGAGCCTCCACGTGCATCCATCGCTCTCTGTGTCCGCAGCTCTCGGCTCCCCCCATCCCGCAGGTGACCGGGTAGGGACAGCTCGCCCCAAATATCTTGGGGAGTCACTGGGGTTATTTTTGGGAGAGGGGATTTTTGGAGCTTGGAGGACTCCAGCACCGAGCCCCAAATATCTTTGTTGGTTCCTGGGGGAAGGGGGTTTGGTGGGGCGGGGGGTGAGGCGGATGTTTGGATCTTACAGGGCTCCAAATGTGAGTCGCAAATGCCCCTTGGGGGATATTGGGGAGCCCCCGGCACGCGGGGTTTTTGGGGTCCCGGTGGCGGCTGCCGGGAGAAATGGGATGGGGCGGGATGGGGCCCGGGAAGGGTGGGATGTGGATTGGGGGGTGGGATGAAGTGTGGCGGAGGGGGATGGGCGGGATGGGGCCTGGGCTGAGGCAGCCGAAGGTTGGGGATGATGAGGCCGGGGGGACCCCACTCCTGAGGGGCGTGCGGGGTATCCGGCAGCTCGGAGGGAGTTTTGGGGCACCCCTAATCCTGGGGGGGTGGTGCCGGCAGCGGGGGACACGTGGCTCCGGCAGCTCTGGCCCCAGCTGAGCCCCCCCCGCCGCCAGCGCCCCCCGGAGCGGAATTTGGGGAGGGGGAGGTGGGGGCGGCCAGGCCGGGCCCCCCCGCGCTGTCCCGGCGGGGGCCGAGTGCGGGCGGGAGCCCCGCGGGGCCCGGCCCTGCCCGGGCACGGCTGATGCCGCCCGCCCGCGCTCCGCACTGGTCCGGACTGGTGCTCCCAGTGCCGTGCGGGGCGGGGCCGCTCTGGGGACCCCCCAGGGCACAGCGCGGCTGCTTTGGGGCTGTGGGCAGCGCCCGGCGCTGGGCATGGGGCGTGTGGGGGCAGCTGGGGCCGCACTGGTGGCACTGGTGGTGCTGGGAGCCCCCCGGCCGCGGGCGAGGAGCTCTGGGGTGAGGGGCGGGGGGGGGGAAGGGAGACCCGTTTTAAAGAGGGGAAGAGCAGTGAAAAGGGGATCGGACTCCCCAGACTGAGTGGGAGAGGGAACTGAGAGCCCCAAACCAGGTACGTGGGACACGGAGGCTTTGGGGGAAGATGAGAAAGGAGAGGGGGATATTGGAGAGAGGGAGGAAAAAGGGAGTGGGACCCTTCCCCTTCGTGGGGTCCGTTGGTGGATGAGGATTGGGGGATGATGGGAAAAGGGTGGAGGAGGGGAAAGATGGGGGGTGGGACCTCCAGAGGAGTGGGAGGGGTTCTGGAGAAGTCCAAAGTTGCCATCATTGCAGGGGACTGATCTCCTGTGGGAAGAGCTTTGGCCGGAGCACGGAGCTGATCTCCCAGCACAGGATCCAAGTGGGGGAGAAGTCCTGTGTCTGCCGAAGCTTTGCCCAGAGGTGCCATCTCAGAGGAGAGAGACCCTACAGGGGCCAGGAGGGCAGGAAAAGCTTTCATAGGAGCTCCAGCCTCCCCAGACACCAGGGGATCCACACTGGGGAGCCCCTATGGATGCCCAGACTCTGGGAAGGGCTTCACCGTGAGCCCCAAGCCCCTGGAACACCTGGAGGAGCCACCTGGAGGAGGTTCCCTACAAGTTCTCGGCTGCAGGAAGAGCCCCAAGGAGCCCAGGTCCCTCCAGAACCACCACCTGAAGCAGAAGGTGGTGACAACTCTCCATCCCAGGGCCCTGGGAACACTCTGGGGTCTCCGGGCTGACCTCTCCCAACAAGAACTCACAGCAGCCCTCGTCCTGCCCCTAAAATCCCTTGGGATCTCCCATCAGTCTCTGCATTCCCCGCTCCCCTCTCCATCCTGACATGAGACCAGAGGGGTGGAAGTCCCCACCCAGGGTGACCACAACACCAAGTTTTTATCTCCACCCACCAATTTTGCATCTTTTCCCTTGGCCAGGTTACCCCAGGGCGTGGGAGCAGCCCAGAGCCCTGCACTGCCCATCCCGACCTGTCCTGGCTCCATTCCCATTCCTCCCGTGGGATGTGAGGGGCTTGGGGAACAGGGGAGGAGGGATGGAAGAGAAGAACGGGGGAAGAAGAAGCAGGAGAAAGGATGGAGAGAGGAGGAGCAGGAGGTGGGATTAGGGAGAAGGAGGAGGACGGATGAAGGTAGACGAGAAGAAGATGGAGGAAGAGGAGGGAGCTCGTGGGTCCAGCGGTCCCAGAATTTGCAGGCCCCTCACCCCAAGGAGCATCGACCCCCCCATCCCACAGGTGATGGGGAGGGGGAGCTTGGCCCAAATATCCTGGGGAGTCCCTGGGCCAGTGTTTGTGGGGGGGATGTTTGGATCTTGCAGGAGTCCAGAGCTGAGCTGTAGGTGCCCCTTGAGGGGATACTGGGGGGTCCCCAGGCGGTGTTTTTGGGGGGTCCCTGTGCTGGCTGCTGGCAGAGCCTCAGTGGGGGGTGGTGGGATGTCAGGTCCACCCCATGCTGGTGGGTCAGGCACGGCCACCTCCAGCCCGGAGCCAGGGGGCTGCGGGACCCCTTGGGAGAGCCGGAGGGGGAACCTCGGGAGCCCCAGAGTGGGACGAGCAGAGAGGGGCAGTACCGGGAGCAGGGGAGCCCCGGCAGTCTGGAGGAGCGAACCCCTGTGACCCCCAGGGCCCCAAAGTGGGGAGCCCAGAGAGGGGGGAGCGCCGCCATTCGCGGGACCCTCAACAGCCTGGAGAGGGGCAGGGGGGACTCCTTGGACCCCCTGCACCCCGAAGCAGAGAATAAGGGGAGAAGGGACCTGGGGATCCCATAACCCCCAGCATCCCTAAGTGGGGAGACCAAAGCGGGGAGCTTTTGGATTCCTGGACTCCCAGCAGCCTGGGGAGGGTGGAGACCAAGGAGAGAGGGGGACCCCAATAAAAGAGGGACCCCAGCAGCTGGGACAGGGGGGAACCCCCAAACACCAAAGGGGAGAGACCAGAGACAGGGAACTCCTGAGAGGCTTTTTCAGAGCAGATTTTTATGGACACACAGTGCCCAGTGACTTCTAGAGATGGACTTGGGCAGAGGGACCTTAAACTCAATGTGCTCATCCCTTGTTTTCCCCAAACCAGGATTTCCCATTCCCAGCCCTTGGCCAGATGGAGGAGGAGGCTGTGAGGAAGAGGAAGATGCCCCGGGAGCCCCAGGCAGGTGAGGAGGAAGTCAGTGCCCCTTTCCCCTCTCTCCTGCTCCATCTCCCAGCCCAGCATCGCCCCCGGCTGCAGGACAACCCCGCTGCCGACGCCGTCCTGCCGGGGACGGACTGGGGGGATCTCCTTGCCCTTCCCTGTGGCCCGGAGGCAAATCCCATCCTCTCCTTGTCCTTCCTCCCCAGACAAGGAGCTGAGCACGGAGCCCAGGGAGGACAAATCCCCGCGGCAGAACCTGGTGGAAGAGGCCGTTTTGAGCGGCTCCGCAGCGCAGGAATCCAACGGGGAGGAAAAGCCCCGGAGATCCCGCAGGAGGAGGGGCTGCAAACGCAGCCCAGGGTGCTCTGAGGAGGAAAGACCCACCCTGTGCCGGGAAGGCGGCCGGAGATGCAGCCAGAGGTCAGAGCTGGTGGTTCATGAGCAGCTTCACGATGGGGAGAAGCCCCACAAGTGTGGGGAATGTGGGAAGAGCTTCAGGTGGAGCTCCCACCTGATTGTCCACCAGATGATCCACACTGGGGAGAGGCCCTACGAGTGTGGGGAGTGTGGGAAGAGGTTTCACACCAGCTCCAATCTCCTCCGGCACCAGCGGATTCACACGGATGCGAGGCCCTTCCGCTGCCCCGACTGCAGGGAGGGCTTCAAGCAAAACTCCCACCTCGTCAGGCACCGGCGCATCCACACAGGGGAGAGGCCCTACGAGTGTCCCCAGTGTGGGAAGAGCTTCTCACAGAGCTCTACCTTGACCAAATACCAACAGAGGCACCACTAAGGGAAGCCCTGCGAGTGCCCCGACTGCGGGAAGAGCTTTGTCCTCTGCTCCAACTTCATCTCCCATCAGAGGAGCCACGTTTGGCAGAGCCCTGGTGACCCACATTCCCTGTGATCCAGGTTGGGAAGAGCCCTGGCTGGTGCTCTCCACGTTCTCCTGGATCCCCTTAGGCACCTGGGTGAACGCAGGGGCAGGAACATCCATCGGGACTCAGATCAACATTGGAGATCCATTGGGAAGAGCTGATTTTTGACCTTTACACCCTAAATTTTCATCTGCTCTGTCCAATTGTTTTCTCTGGTGGTATCAAGCAACCCTGGATGATCTTGGAGATCTTCTGCAGCCTAAGTAACTTCTGTGTTAATCCTACTGAAACAACCAAAATTGGGGTAAAAATAAAGAAATTAAACAAAGAGGTCTAAAGCGGCACCATTTTACCGGAATTTGGGGGTGAATTTGGGGTTCAGAGGAATATTTGGGAGGATCTGAATGTTGTGGGGCAGCGAAGCCAGGCAGATTGGGGCCACAGTCTCGTAGTTGTGCTGGCAGAAGGTGTCCACCTGAGCCCATCTGTTCTCCAGGAATTCCGGTTGTCTGTCCCTGTCCCTGGCCTGGGTCTCCCCCTTTGGGGTGTGACCTCCCAAGTGCCCCCAAGGACCTCGAGCAAATCGTGCAGGAACATCCAGACCTGGACCTGACGTTTGCAAAGCTGCAGCCGGCAGAGTTCTGTGGCGCAGGAGAGCCGGCACGGGGAGAGGAGACCTGCAAGGAGCTGCAGGAGAAACACCCTGAGCCTCAAAGGCTGCCACAGCCTGAATCTGTGCTGGGGAAAGTTCTTCCTGTCCGGGAAGAGATCCCGGGATGAGGCAAAAGCCAAGTTCATGGCTGGTGACACGATTGCCGTGCAGGGAGGGCAGAGGAGGGACTGCGGGCGGAGACTGGGAGCCCGGGAAGGAGGGAGGGGTGGGGAAGGTGTTTCTTTAGGATTTGTTTTAGTTCTCCTTGTCCTGGTGTGATTGGTTTGGAAATAAATTCCATTAATTTCCCCAGCTTGGGTCTGTTGTGGCCCTGGCAGTGAGCAGTGAGTGAGCTCTCCCTGCCCCGATCCCAGCCCACGAGCCTTTCCTTCAGTGCTCTGTGTGCTGCAGCTGTGAGCAGAGTGCCAGAGCGGCTTTGGTGGCCCCGGGCACCCGGCCAGGGCCAGCCCAGCGCAGCGGTGCCTGCAATTCATTCCCTCGGCTGCAGCGCTGAGCGGCCGCAGGGCGGGTCCGGCTGCGCGGGCAGGCGGCTCCAGAAGCACCAACTGCGCCCCACGGGACAGGAGGAGGAGGCAGGGGGTGCCGGGGGAATCTCCTTCCTCCGAGCCGGCAGGGCCAGGCGGGAGAGACTGGAGAGAAGGAAACGGAGAGGAGGGACGAGGCTGGAGCTGTGGAGAGCTGCAGGGATCCGGGGCAGCCGGGAATTTTGTTTTCCAAATCTCTGGGGCGAAAGGAAGCGCTGTGAAATCCGTCATGGAAAAGAGAGGAGAAATAGCGATTGATGGAAAGCGACACCCCTTGGGACTCAGTTTCTCCCTCTGCATTGCAAAAGCTGACAGACCCGAGCGCCGACGGACACCCGTCCCCAGCGTCACGGCCCAAGGGATCGGAGCTGCGGCTGGCGGGGCTGGAAGCTCCGTCCAGCAGCTCCGCTGCCGCCCCCAACCCTCGGGCTGGACCGTGGGGTCTGGGACACAGCCCCGTGCTGGGGGGCGGCAGCGGGAGCCGCGGGGCCCGGCCCGTGGGGGCGGCCGGGCTGGAAAAGTGCGCGGGGCCCCAGCGCGGTGTCCCGGTCTTGTTCCTCACCTTAACACAATGTCTTCAACTCCCTGCGTGCCCTTCATTTAATCAGCATTTCCTAAATGCTGACCCATCCCATCATCAGCTCTACCCGGAACAGAATTTCCCAGGCCATTCCAAGTCCTTTATAGTTCTGAAAATACTGGGGCCAAGCCCTACCCGTGATTTCCCCCACCGCCGCCTCCATGCAGACCTTGTTGTCTGCCAGCACCAGGATAGTTCCCACTGCCCCAGGTCTGCGTTTAGCAAAGCCAACAGTACTTCTACCACTGCTTTCTGCAAGACCCCAATTGAGTCTTTACATTTCAACATAACCAGATGATGTCTACTTAGCATGAAATATAGTTCCTGTCCAAGAGTTGCATGTCCCAAGCAATTTCTTAGCAGAATAAATTTTAAATCCTTTGGGTTTCAGTGTTTGGAAATCATCTCCTAGCGTATATAGCAACTTCACTGCATTCTTATTTTCATTATCTCTGTAGAGCTAAGGAATTCCGATTATGAGAGGCTCTATTCTGTAAGCTCATTAAAAGTTAATATCCACCACAACACTGTCTATTTTATTGGTTCTTTGCAATTGCTTAGCAAAGATAACAAGCACCAGGCTTTTTAAGAGAGACACACACACACTTTCTTACATAGAAAGACACAATCTTGTTCCCACCAAAGCACTCACACAGGTGAAAGTCACAATTTTCCTGCCTCTTCCTTTCCAAACCAGTGCAGCATGAGAGAATGCAGCTGTTTCCCGAGGCCGATGGGTCACAGACAGGTAAGATGACATTGAGGCTTGTTCCTCAGAGGCAGTCAGCAAGCAGCAGATGATGATCTCAAGGATCCAGGTGACACCATCACCCTCTCAAGAGAGGAATCCTTTAAGCAAGCACATTGCTCATCACTTCCATCCTGCTTTGGTTTAATGAACCAGCTCTTCCTGGCAATGAGCAGCAAGGGGATCTAATTTGACTGTTGCTAACCTTTTACATTTTATTCAATCATTCCATCAGAACAGGCATTTTACTTTTGTTTCAGTTACTCCAGAGGACCTTGGCACAAAGCAAAATGAAGTCAAATGAGAAATAGCTAGCTTAAATTTATATACACCAACAAATCATGCTGTGTTTCAACAAGTGTAAGAGAGACGTGGGACTTTCCTTCCCTCTGAGCAGCTGCAAGCATAAAAAAAGCAATGATGCAACGTTCATTAATAAAACTTTCTTAGAAATCTCTTCTTATGGACAGATTCAACATCTGCAGGAGATACCCAAAACACACTCATTGTGCTGCACTTCCCCTTTTCCATTCACGTGTTATATATACTGAAAATATGTTACCGAGTAGCTATGAACACACCATGCTCCCAGATTTTCCCTAAGTAAAACATGTATCTGTGTATGTTATAAACGATCAAACACAAGGGAGAAAAGCCTGGCACAGACACTGCAGCAAAGGAAATTCATCACATTACAGATCTCCCCTGATACTGAGATTGGCCAGGACTTTGATCAGTGATGGGAAGGAATTTCTCATCTTCCCATTTTACAGCACCTGAAGCAAGAAGGACCCAACACCTTAAGCGGTGTCCAAGATAGCACAGAAATTTAAACAGAGCCATTTACAAAGGGCAGCAACTCATCTGGCCAGTTCACACCTCAGATAACTATCTGCAGAACCCAGAGCAACACAATACTCCAAGGAGCAGTGAGATAGCCAGAAGGTTCTCAGCTCAAGAAGATCAAGCAAGAACAGGATGTTCCTTAGCCTGGCTAACCCAGATAACATCTCCCAGCCATTAGCATGAGATGAAACAGAAAGAGAGAGGCTGAATCACTTGCAGTGTACAGATACTGCCCGAGGGAAATGTGACAGGTGACCTACAACATAAAAAATGCACTTAACTGTAAAAACTAGGAAGTGAAGCTAAAAATGAGAAAAATTAAAAGCTGTTCTTGGATATGCAGTAAAAAGCACACTGACATCATAAACAGGAGAAGGAACACAAAAGCACCCAGCTGTTCAAAAGCTGTGCAGTTAAGGTACAAAGAAATCAATGTTTTTTTAAAGAAAAAATCCCTCACAAGGTGAATGAGCTCAGTAACACTCAAAACAATATTATTTGTTAGAAAAATCATCTGCTCCAGTGCCTGAAGCAAAAGGTTTGCCATTTATTCCATCATTCCTTCAAATCCAGGGATTAGTGAGAACTTCTTAACAAATTCCTGCCTTGCCTTATGGTCCTTCAGCTTCACCAGGGCCAAAGCTTGCTGCTCAGAGTCAGTACACGAATCTCTGTGGTGTTACCATCCTCTCTGAGTGAGAAAAGCACTCAAGATGGTGAACAAAGAGATGGGGCAGTTTCCTGATGCCTGAGAAGGATGTTCTTAAGATAAACAAAATTGCCCAATCAAAATTTATAAAGAAATGACATTTATTATGTGACCGAAATATCGGTTTTAAAAGCCACGATGGAGAAAAGCAGCTCCGAGCCCGGGGTCGGAGCTGGGTGAACACGCATAGATCTGATCTCTGTCGCACCAGACCTCCCAAGTTCACGGATGCTGCTTTGGCTGGTCCCTTCTTATACATTTTTTGGGCAGAGTCCGAATTAATTCTATTCTTCTCGTCATTTTAGCATATTCATGAAGTTTTCTTGTCCCGGAGTTGGGCTGCACAAAGCCTTTCCTGGATCCCAGGAATTGTCCATCCTGGGTGATGAGTGGGCCATTTCTGCTGATGAATGGGCCATCTCTTCTTCCTGGAACAGTTATTTTTAGTTCCCGGGATGTCCCATTCCTTATCAGATGAGATGTAGATATCAGAAGGTGGCAATCAAGTCGTTATGGTGCAAATGTCCCGGTGATAAGATCTAACCCCACCTGGGTGGAATCCTCACTTATTGTGAGAGAACTTCTTTTAGTGTTGTGAAATTTTTCTCTCAGCCAGGCTGCTGAAGGGATTTTGAAACTCGGTCTCTGTAGGGTCTGATTACACTCCAATTTTATACATAATAGCACGAATTCCATACCTTATTTATAACGTTCTCAACTCAGTGGCACAAAGTCTGCTTTTGTTCAGACAGGAATGAAGAGGAAAAATGGCAGAAATTCATAACAGGGACAATGAGGAGAAACATTGGGCTGTGCACACATTCAGTCCAAGCAACATCAATGCCAGGTGTGGTTTAAAATCCACGTTTGTGCTTTATTAAAGCCACACACTGTATTTATGGCTCTCAGTGAATTCTGTATCCAAAAGGGACATGTTAGATGATTCAAAATTAGTTGGATTTCTTTCCTTCTCCTGTAGCAGTGCCAGTAGGAGAGGTAACAAAGGCAGTTCCCTGGCCTTCAGACATTGCACAGAAGTGGGATCCATAGATACAAACTCATGCAGCCAAACTGCAGGTATTTCATTCAGGGCCTAAGACATGAAGCTAGGCTTCTTTTAATAAATCACGGACAGGGATGAGCTCCTGACATTAATATTGCACTCCTCCCTCTTTCTGCTGAGACAGTCTGGCCAACACAAATATCCCTAATACAGATGCAGGGCTCTGGTATAACAGCCACCCCAAAAAGCCATAGTTCCAGCTACCTTTCCTTTCTTTGCATCATACCAGGAGGAATCAAAAGGAATGAAACCTATTTCATTTATTATTACAGGTGAGAACCCCTCTAAGGACATAGGAAGAGAAGTTGTAGTTTGTAACCTTGTTCTCCATCTAGAAGTAAAACAGGGGCTGGTGTGAGGCAACGAGGGCAACAGAGAAAATGCTGAAAAGAAACGGAGGAATGTGAAGCCAAATTTTCAAGCATTCCAGGCAATCACACCACTCAGGGACAGTCTACAGCTCAGCAAATCACATGCTGGAATGCAGTGGAGTATGGAGTAGGGCAATAGGGAACTGCTGAACCAAATAGGTGCTACAGCCTCTTGTGCTCAGGCTCTTAGCCCAAAGTATGTTCCAGCTCCAACTGAAGGGCATTCTGAACCAGAAGAGCACTGACCTTTTGATTTTGGCAGTTCACAGTTCTCAGACAACAGAACGTCTGTGGCTCCTCTCATCATTATTTTTGCTGTTTTCACTACTGGCCATCAAGTTTCCTGCAGTAGCCATCCATGAACCCCGGATCACTACTACATTAATAACACAGAACATGGCTCTCAGAGTGCATTAGTGAGGTACCAAGAGAAAACCCAAATGATGATCCTCCTCACTGAAAAGGTAACAGACAAAAAAAATAAAAGTGTGAAAATACTTTTTAAAAGATGGCTGAAATTAGGCAAATTCTTAAAATTAAGTAAATGCCTGAAATGAAATTTAAGCAAATTTAACTGTTGCAAAGTATTCTGAATACACATACAGTACAATATACTAGAGTCCAAAATTAGAAAAACTTCTGGTCATGGAAATATGGGGTAAGGGATATGTTTATTTGGAACAATCAGTTCAGCAGAGATCTCTTTGCTACAAATATCTTGAATTTAATTCTTCTGCCTTGATACAATCTCCTGAGAAAATAAAAAATAAAATAAAAATCCTACAGGAAAAACTTGTGTTGGATGCAATCTATTCACTCATACCTGATACAAAAGTCTAATTTATTCTCTTGATTTATTGTCTCAAGGAGAATGAATTAATTATTCTTCCACTCAGAAGTCTATGGCATCAATCCTGGAGTTGAATCAGAGAAAATTCAATCTCTCATGAGTTCCCACTCCATTTACTTTTCTTGTAAGTGTTCTGTTTTGTTGAAGTGAAAGCTCCTCTGGACTCAGGCCCAGAGGGAAGCCAAAGCACAGGGGTTGAATTAAAACCTTTGGACAAGCTGAGATACATGAAGTCACACCAAAGTGAAATAGAAATACAGATTTTTTAACCTTTAGTAGAAATATATGCTAAGTGCCTTAAACATTGAAAAGCTGCAGCAGAGACCTTAAACACAGTTCTTACTGCAGCAGTGTTACCTTTTCACAGAATTCTTTACTTTAGACAAAAAATTGATAGAATGACACTGTTCACATTTTTTAGATAGAGCGTTCACGTAAACAGTAAGAGCTGATAGAAACTGCATCCACAAATCTGTGTAATACCTGTGTAACACTGGTGTGAGGCTTACGACTGTTAGAATTAGACCAGGATCGGTTAAGAAAAGGAAAACTGGAATCGTGTGTTAATCTTATTGGTCAATTAACAAATATAATCCACACTTCTGCAAGAAAAAATATAGAGTCTAGAGCATATAGAGTATAGAGCATATAGAGCATACAGAAGAAGAAGAAGAAGCTGTTTTGCCTGTTGTTGCTGTTGCTGCTTGCCTTTATCATGTAACCCCCTTTGAACTCTGCCTTCAAGAAAGCTGTGAGACTATGAAATACAGAACTCAGCAGAACAGCAGCCTCCTCTGCTCTCTCACCCTGGTCCGGGAAGGAAGGGTACCCCGTCCAAAGCTCAACAGCGCAGAGCCCCAAGGCTGCTGTGGGCAGCAGGGCCCAGGGGCCGTTCCCACCCGCAGCGCTCCTGTCCTGGGCTGGGCCTGCACAGGGGCTGGGGCACCATGGCTGGGGCAGCGGGGCACAGAGGGGCCACGGAGCCGCTGCCGGGGCTGACAGCAAGGCCAGGGACACACAGGGAATTTCTGGGCATTGCCTGCGCTGGGCAGGGCTGAGTGTGGGGAAGGCAGAGCTCAGCTGGCCTCGGTGGCTGCAGGAAAAGCCGAGAGCCCGAAGAGCCCCCGTGGCTGTGCTGGAGAGCAAGGCTGGAGGAGGGAAATGCGGGGCTGCTGCGGGATGGGGAGGGGGATTGAATTCCAGCAGGCACCGACGGAGGGCTGAGAGACTCAAGGGCTCCTTGGCCTGAGCCTGTCCTGGAAAGGTCTCTCAGCCCTCTATGCCCATGAAGGGCTCCAAGGAGGAGCAGAGCTCATCTTGGCAGGACCCTCATGGAATCCCTGAGGGACAAATGCCAGTGCCTGCCCAGCCTTCCCAACGTCCCTGACACCAGACGCCTTTTCCACATCCCTCGGTTCCAGGTCAGTGCCCAGAACACAGCACAGCCTGTCCAGGTCCTGGGGGAGATTCCCAAGGGAGGCAGCTGTGATTTCTCCCCACAGACCCACCACTCCGGTGTCTCTCTGTGCAGCCCTTGGCTGTCCTGAGCACTTTCCCTGGAGCCTCCCTGCCCTGGACGTTTGTCTGCATGCAGTTCTCAGCACAGCCCAGCAAAGAATTCAGGTGCTGTGAAAAGCGAGGTTCACTCTCCTGTTAGAATTTAAAGAGTTTAATATAAAGACAATAAGAGACACGTAAAATAAAGCAAAGGGATAACGGCCGGGTGCCTTGGCGCTCTGCCAAGAGCACACCTGATGCCCGAGGTGAGTCTCTTTTATACCATTTTTACTGTCTGTTCTGTATTCATATTAAAACTTTTCCAGGAATTGATCTGCATGGCCACTCCTTGGGTCCGCCTTTTTAGAGCATGCGTAGTCTTCTGCCTTGTGGTTTTATTTCTTTTGATTCTTGGGGTTGGGCCCGCTAGGTAAGAGTCGATGGTGGGGTGGATCTCTTAATTCTCCAGACAGTCAGGGCTGATTGCAGCTTTGGGCCTCTTTGCCCCCCGGGCAGAGCGGTGATAGCAGCTCTCGGACCCTCCTGGCTGCCCGTTCTCCGGGCGGAGCAGCCTTTGGGCCCTTTTGTTCTCTGGACAAAGTGTTGATTAGCAGCTCCTTGGGCCTCATCCTCTGCTCCCTTGGAGGTTATCTTACTTGCTCACACTTGCTAACATTCTTGCTAAAACGAGAGAAAACTACATCCACACAGCAAAAAGCATTTCTAACATTATATAATATCTACTTTAATACTTTGCGAGAAGCCAATACTATAATATATGTTTATAACAGGTGCTTTCCCAGAGGACATTACTCTGGGAGTGAAGTGGCCTCAGGGCACAGTTTGTGCCCCTGGAATTGTGCCAGCCCCGAGTGCTGCTGATGGTGTTTGTGCTCACTCGGGTTCATCTCCCCACACCCACTCGATGCACTGCTGAAGGCTCCTCAGGACACAGCAAACACGGACTGCTGGCCTGGTCACTTGGTGTCCCTCTGTGCAGGGACAAACAACCTCCTGCAGGGGAGGGCAGAGGCCAGTGCTGGGATTGCTGGTGGCAGGGGCTGGTGTGGGACACTTGCCCTGGGCACCTTCCCAGGCTGTGCCCGGAACAAAGGCACAGCCCAGGCCCTGCTCTGCTGCTCCCTCAGGTCCATCCCAGGAGCTCTGGCAGTGCCAGGACACTGCTGCCTGCCCCCCCTGCACACTCCCCCCTGCCCCTGGGCACTGGGGTTTGCTTTGCCAGGGCATTCCTGGGGCACATTCCTGACAGCAGCTCTGGAGGAGAGCGAAGCCTTCCTGCCCTGCCCTCAGGAGATGCCCTTTGCTGATGGAGCTGCTGTGCTGGAGCCCGGCTGTGTCCCAGCAGTGCCCGTGGCCTGTCCCTGCCTGTGCTCACAGCACGGACACGCAGCAGGACAGTGACCGAGCTGCCCGAGCACTCCGGCCTTGCACCCTCAGAAGGGCTGGGAAAGGGAGTGTGGAGCTGGGAAGAGCAGAGGTGGGGAGAGGCTGGGCCATTGTCCCTGGCCGTGCTGCTGTGCTGGGAGTCTCTTCCCTCCAGCTCTGCCCACAGGCACTGCCCCTGCAGAGCCAGAGAAGGGCTGAGGAACAAACCTTGGACACAAAGGTCAGGACAGCCCCTTGTTTTGATTCAAATGCACAGGGAAAAAGCCTCCTGAAAGTCTTTGTGTTTCAAAAGAAAGGTAGATGTTCATGCAGAAATGCAAGGAGTAGTACTACAGTACTTTATAAAAAGCAGAATAACACCAGAAAAAGAATAAGAAAAAGCACCAATGAAAATATGGACAAAGAGGAAAAAGAGGCCAAGATTGTAAAGAGTTACATTCTGAAGGTTCTGGAGCAGAAAAGAGAGAGTTTATTGCTTCTGAGAAGCATCCTAGTCATCATTTTCCTCGCATGGCAGAAGGAAATAGAAAGATTTTAACTTGTGAAAAGTATCCAGTCCTCACTTTCCTCAGGGCATCCCTGAGCTCCTGGTTCCTCAGGCTGTAGATGAGGGGGTTCAGGGCTGGAGGCACCACCGAGTACAGAACTGACACTGCCACATCCAGGGATGGGAGGAGATGGAGGGGGGCTTCAGGTGGGCAAACATAACAGTGCTGAGGAACAGAGAGAGCACGGCCAGGTGAGGGAGGCACGTGGAAAAGGCTTTGTGCCGGCCCTGCTCAGACGGGATCCTCAGCACAGCCCTGAAGAACTGCACATAGGAGAAAACAATGAACACAAAACAGCCAAACACCAAACAGGCACTGACAGTGATGAGCCCAAGTTCCCTGAGGTGGCAGTGTGAGCAGGAGAGCTTGAGGATGTGTGGGATTTCACAGAAGAACTGGCCCAGGGCATTGCCCTGGCCCAGGGGCAGGGAAAATGTATTGGCCGTGTGCAGGAGAGCGTAGAGAAAGGCACTGGCCCAGGCAGCTGCTGCCATGTGGGCACAAGCTCTGCTGCCCAGGAGGGTCCCGTAGTGCAGGGCTTTGCAGATGGACACGTAGCGCTCGTAGCACATGATGGTGAGGAGGAAATCCTCTGCTGAGAGGAAGAACAGAAAGAAAAACACGTGAGCAGCACATGCTGAGTAGGAGATGTGGCTGGTGCCCCAGAGGGAATTGTGCATGGCCTTGGGGACAGTGGTGCAGATGGAGCCCAGGTCGGTGAGGGCCAGGCTGAGCAGGAAGAAGAACATGGGGCTGTGCAGGTGCTGGCCGCAGGCTCCGGCACTGATGATGAGGCCGCTGCCCAGGAGGGCAGCCAGGGAGATGCCCAGGAAGAGGCAGAAGTGCAGGAGCTGCAGCTGCCGCGTGTCTGCCAATGCCAGCAGGAGGAAGGGGCTGATGGAGCTGCTGTTGCACATTTTGAGCCTCTGGCCATGGAGTGCTGTTGAAGGACGAGACAGTGAGGAGTCAGGGGAGACTTTGCTGAGCAATGTCCAAGCCCTTTCTCCTGGCCCTGCCCCCCAGTTTTCCTTTTCTCAGAGCCCTTCCCTCAGCCCCGTGCCTGGAGCTCTGCTGGGATCTGGCCCCGTTGCTGAGACGAGCAGGGGCTGTGCCCATGGACAGCGAGGAGTCAGCTCTGCTCTGCTTCAGCGGGGACATGGGAATGGGGACAGGGGCCAGTCCGGGGGCTGGACTCCATCAGCCCAAAGTGCTCCTGAGGCAGAGGAGCTGGGCAGCATCTCCTGTGCCAGGGCTAAGGAACGGTGACGGCCAAAGGCACTTTGAGAGGGTTTCCTGCCGTGCCCAGGGAGAGCAGAGAGCTGTGCAAGGCAAGAGCATTGGCTGTAACTCAGAGAAGGGTGAGGGGAGCTGCTCTGTCGCTCCATCTGTCCCCAGCTGCCCCTCCTGAGATCGAGGGCAGTCACTGTGTTCCCCTGAAAATCAGCCTGGCACAGCTGAGAGCAGAGGGACCCACAGCAGAGCAAAGTGGCTCAGCCTTTCTCAGAGTCTCAGCCCCACTGCTGGCCAAGGACACTCCCGGCCCCAGTGTCCCCTGGAAGGCAGCTCACAGCTGGGATGGCATCCCGAGGGCACAGCGAGGGTCCTGTCCATGGCCCTGCTGGAGGAGAGCCGGCTCATTGCCAGCCTCCCAGCCCGGCGTGCCCAGAGCTCCCGGGGCACAGGGAGCTGGGACACCCCATTGCTGTGCTCAGCCTGCACAGGAGGAGCCCCAGGGCTGGGCCTGAGCCTGCAGCTGGAGCTGCCATTCCCAGAGAGCCCCTGAGCAGCGCCAGGAGCAGCTGAGCAGGGCAAGGAGAGAGAGCCGGGCCCTGAGGAAAAGCCTTTCCCTGCGCAGCGCTGCCCAGCCCCTCCCGGGCAGCACCAGGGCAGGACAGTCGCCCTCAGGCCCCGGGCAGCAGGAACGGGCCCGCGGCCGCAGAGATGCCCTTCATCTCTGGTGCTGCTCTGCCGGCCCAGGAGGGCACCGAGGGCCCCGAGCCCCCGGGCTGAGGGCCCCGAGCCCCCGGGCTGAGGGCCCCGAGCCCCCGGGCTGAGGGCCCCGAGCCCCCGGGCTGAGGGCTGTGCTGGCTGCGAGGGGACACCGGGGCTGCGCTGCTCAGCGCGGTGTCTGCACTGCAGGGCAGGCCCGGCAGCTGCCACAGCTCCCCTCAGCAGGGCTGCCCTCAGCGCTGCCTCCCTCCCTCCCTGCCCACGGCTCTGCTGCTGGAGCTGTCCCAGCCGGGAGCTGCTCCTGCGGCCCGGGCTCCGTCCCTGCCGCTGCTGCCGGAGCCCAGCCCAGCCCCTGGGCCAGCCCTGCCCGGCAGCCGCTCGGGGCTGCGGGGATTAAAGAGCAGCTCCCCCGGGCCTGGGCACCATGGAAAGGTGATGCTGGCTGGATCTGGAGGCCGCGGAGGTGCAGGCACTTGCTGAGGCTCCCAGGAATCCTCAGTGGGATGGTTTAAGAGCCTCAGCCCCTGCTCCACCTGCACAGCTGAGTTTCCATTCCCACCAAGCTGAGCCTGGGAAAAGTGGGAGCACAAACTGAGGAAAGCAGAGACTCAAGCAGGAATCTCCTGCCCTGAATGTGCTCATGAAAATCCCCTCAGGAATGAGCTGGAGCTCTGAGCAGCCCTGGCCCCCACAGCAGCCTCTCCACAGCAGCAGGACCTGCCCTGCAGGAGTCACTCCTTGCAGCCACAGCTCCCCTGCACCGCCCATGGGGAGCTGCCAGGCAGGCTGAGAGCTGCCCCTGGCAGGTGGCAGATGCCCTGGCCTGGCAAAGAGCCCTCAGGGCTGCAGGAGCTGCTCTGCAGGACAGCCCTGGGCACCCCTGGCTGCTGCCCACCTTCACAGCCTGCAGCCGGCCCTGGCAGCAGGAGCCGTCCTGCCCTGTCCCTCTGACGGTGCCCAGGGCAGCCCCGCTCTGCAGCACATCCTCCCCCAAGGCAGGAACGGCAGCAGAGCCATCCTCACAGCCATGGCAGCCGTGCCATGGGCCAGCTCTAGAGGATCCCTGCAGCCAGAGACTCACTGTGTCCCACGCTGGGAAGGTTTCTCCAGGAATGAGTTCAGAGCTGCCCTCCCAGCTGCTTTAGCCAGCTCTCTGCTCACTCCTCCCAGGTACCTGCAGGCAGTGCCCTCAGCCCTGCTGGGCTGGCAGAGGAGCTGCTCCTCAGCAGAGCTGCCTCTTTGAAGCTCTCCTTGGTTGCCAGGAGCTTGAGAGTTCCCTCTGTGCCAGGAGCCCAGCCCAGCTCAGCAGCACAGCAGCAGCACAAGGATTTTAATGACCCTCTCGGGGCTTTGGTGTTGTTCACATCAGACTCAGTCCCTCAGAGTGTCTTCAAAAAACTTCTCAAGAACTCAAAGTCAGATTCAAAGTCCAAAGTTTCTTTAACTTTTAATGGGTCCCAGTGAGGGACACGACTCACGTGAAAGTGTCCCCAGGTTCCAGTGAGAGCAGAACTCTGGAGGCAGCGATGGCAGGGGGGGACAAGCAAGGGAAAGGTGTCTCTGGTGCTGAGCAAAGCTGGCTGTGTTCCATGAGTGCAAAGGGCCAAGGCCTGAGCCCCAGCCCCTGGCAAGGCAGATCCTGTCCCTCCCTCAGTGCTCAGGGCTCTTGCCGGGGCACTGGGATGTGGGGATGGGCAGTGCCCAGGGCAGCACCATGGGGCGGCCCCTGCCAGGCTGCTGGGCAGGGACAAGGAGGCCCTGAGGCCCCAGGGCTGCAGAGGTCACTTGTCCCCTCCTGGCCTCAGGGCCAGGGCCAGCAGCCGTGGCCAAAGGGCTGCACAAGTTGGCTCTGTCAGGGCCTTGCAGCTGCTGCCCATCCCTCTGCCCTCTGCAGCCCAGGCTGTCCCACGGTGTCCCTGCCCTGCGCCTCTGTCCCTGCAGGCTGTCCTCATCCCCCCGGCTGCCCCACCTGGCTGGCCCCTTCCTTTGCTGGCAGCTCTGCGTCCTGCCTGCCTCTGCCTGGGCACACAAAGCCTTGGGCTGCTCCAGACTCCTTCTGGGGGACATGTTACACCCCAGCCCTGCCTGGGAGGGAAATTCCTTTCTCCTGGTGTCCACTCTGGGCCTCCTCAGCTGCCCTGTCACAAAGGCCCCTCGGTTCTTTGGGGCCAGCAGTGCCACAGTGGCCCCTTGGTTCCATGGAACGCCACAGGGTCACAATGGTCCCCTTGGTGCCACCAGCCCTGCAAGGTCACAACGGCCCCTGGGTTCCACGAGGCCACGCAGGGTCACAGTGGTCTCCAGAGGAAGGGCAGCACCGAGCCCCAGGGATTCAGGGCAGATGAGCTACAGCCACCAGAGGCCAAGGCCAGCCACATCTGTCTGTCCTGGCAGGTTTGTCTGGGAGCAACCCTTGGATATTGGGAATTTGGGAGGTGGAATCCCAATTTTGGCCATGAGCACCTTGTTGAGAAGGATGGGTTTATTCCACATGAAAGAAAAGCACAAAGTCCAAGAGTTTTGTAGAAGATGAGAGGTGGCCACCATGGGCGAGAGCAGCCAGACCTGTCTCTCATGGCAGCTTTTGTCTGGGAGCAATCCTTGGACAGACAGAATTTGGGAGGTAAATCTCAGTTTTGGCCATGGGAGCCTGGATGGGAAGGACGGTTCTCTTCCTTAGGAAGGAAAGCACGGAGCCCCAGGAGCCCCAGGGCTCCTGAGGCAGCCCCTGCTGCCCCGGGAGGGAGTTTGGGGAGGGGGCAGAGGGGGTGCGCAGCCCCCGCCGGGGGATGACCCCGGCCCAGCGCCCTTCGTTCAGCACCGAGCTGGGCTTGGGGCCGCAGGAGGAAGAGGCCGATGGGAAGCAGATCCTGCAGGGGGGACAGGGCTTGGGCTCAGGGCAAGGTCCTGCCCTGCACACCTGGCTCAGGTGTGAGCCTGCCCCGGGAAGGGAGCGGGACATTGCCATCCCCACGGATCAGGGCTGGGAGCAGCGCTGGGAGCACGGACATGGAAATCCTGGGAGCCACTGGGACCGCCCTGGGGGGTGAATGATCCCCCCCAGCACCTTTCCAGGCTGCCCTGCGAGCTGAGAAATGCTCGCTGGGCCTCGGCCTTGGCCAAGAGCCCCCGGGCTCAGCTGCTCTGAGCTCAGGCGCTGCCGGCTCCCGCAGCCCGCCCAGGGCCGCCCTGCCCGTGCCGGGGCTGTGCTGGAATTCTCTGCTGCTGCTGGGCCACTCGGGGGCTCTGGCCCAGCAGGAAAGGTGACCCTGAGCCAGGAGCTTTCCTTGGCCGCAGCAAAGCCTCGGCACGAAAAGACCTTCCCAGCGCTGGGCCCTGGGCCGGGAGGGATTGTGCCACCAGAGCTGTCCCTCCATTTCTTCTGCCAGGCAGCTTTAGCACATGGAAAGTGGAGAAGCCAGAGCTGCCTCTCAGCTTTCCGCAGTCCTGCAGAGCTCCAGGGCAAGGTCCTGGCCCTGGCTCGGGGCTGGGCCGGGGCCAGCGGCAGAAAATCAACTTGCAGCTTGGGCCCCGCAGCAGGGAGGAGCAGCAATTGCTGGCTGAGAGAGACTCTTGCCAAGGGCCTGCGGGGCCGGGCCCCAGGGAACGGCTTCCCGCTGCCCGAGGGCAGGCTGAGATGGGATGTGGGGCAGCAATGGTTCCCTGGCAGGGCGCTCAGGGCCTGGCCCAGGCTGGCCCCAGAAGCTGCGGCTGCCCCCGCATCCCTGCAAGTGTCCCAGGCCGGCTCGGCCATTGGGGCTTCCTGCCCAGGAGGGCTGGGCTGGGCTGGGGCTGCTGAGGGCGGGATGGGCTCTGCCTGAGACAGCTGAAGGCTGCGCATGATGAGGCCGGGGGGACCCCGTTCCTCAGTGGGTTCTGGGGTATCCTGGGGCTCCTGGGGCTCCATGCTTTCCTTCCTAAGGAAAAGAACCGTCCTTCTCATCCAGGCTCCCATGGCCAAAACTGAGATTTACCTCCCAAATTCTGTCTATCCAAGGATTGCTCCCAGACAAAAGCTGCCATGAGAGACAGGTCTGGCTGCTCTTGCCCATGGTGGCCACCTCTCATCTTCTTTCCAAACTCTTGGACTTTGTGCTTTTCTTTCATGTGGAATAAACCCATCCTTCTCAACAAGGTGCCCATGGCCAAAATTGGGATTCCACCTCCCAAATTCCCAATATCCAAGGGCTGCTCCCAGACAAACCTGCCAGGACAGACAGATGTGGCTGGCCTTGGCCTCCTGTGGCTGTGTCTCATCTGCCCCTGAAACCCTGGGGCTCGGTGCTGCCCTTCCTCTGGAGACCACTGTGACCCTGCGTGGCCTCATGGAACCCAGGGGCCGTTGTGACCCTGCAGGGCTGGTGGCACCAAGGGGACCATTGTGACCCTGTGGCGTTCCATGGAACCAAGGGGCCACTGTGGCACTGCTGGCCCCAAAGAACCGAGGGGCCTTTGTGACAGGGCAGCTGGGGAGGCCCAGAGTGGACACCAGGAGAAAGGAATTTCCCTCCCAAGCAGGGCTGGGCTGCAACACGTCCCCCAGAAGGAGTCTGGAGCAGCCCAAGGCTTTGTGTGCCCAGGCAGAGGCAGGCAGGACGCAGAGCTGCCAGCAAAGGAAGGGGCCAGCCAGGTGGGGCAGCCGGGGGGATGAGGACAGCCTGCAGGGACAGAGGCGCAGGGCAGGGACACCGTGGGACAGCCTGGGCTGCAGAGGGCAGAGGGATGGGCAGCAGCTGCAAGGCCCTGACAGAGCCAACTTGTGCAGCCCTTTGGCCACGGCTGCTGGCCCTGGCCCTGAGGCCAGGAGGGGACAAGTGACCCCTGCAGCCCTGGGGCCTCAGTGCTTCCTTGTCCCTGCCCAGGGGTGCAGGATCAGGGGGGTTCTTCTCAGGCGGGCAGCGTCGGCTCCAGGAGGCCCCAGAGTGTCTGGCAGCAGGCGATGGTGGTGGGGGGAAAGGCAAAGTTCAGGGACTCTGCCCCTCGCTTTTCCCTCCACACCTGCACCAGTTTCACCTTCCTTTTTATGGGCCTCAAGGCGAGCTACCCATGGTCTGTACCGCCCATTTTATGATAAGCAGACCAAATGACGAGGCATTTTTGAAGCAGTCATAATGACAAAGCACTTTTTGGAGCCTTTCTCTTATTATTAGGCTCTTACAGTGACCCTGCAGGGCCCATGGAACCAAGGGAACGTGGAACAGCTCTGGCTGCCTTGGGCTCCCGGGGCCGCCTGACAGCTCTGGCTGACCTTGGCATGTCCAGGGCTGATTCTCATCTGCCCCTGGAGTGCTGGGGCTCTGTGCTTTCCTTCCTATGGAACAGAACTGTCCTTCTCCTCCAGGGGCCCGTGGTCCAAAGTGGAATTCTGCCTCCAAAATTCCATCTGTCAAAGGATTGCTCTGTGACGAAAGGTGCCAGGACAGACGGGTCTGGCTGGCCTTGGCCTCTGGCGGTCGCCTCTCATCTGCCTTCCAAACGCTGGGGCTCCGTGATTTCTTCCCATGGAAAAGAAACGTCCTTCTCCTCCAGGAACAAATGGCCAAAAGTGGGATTCTATCTCCCACATTCTGTCTATCCAAGGATTGCTCCTAGGCAGGAGCTGCCAGGACAGACGGGCCTGGCTGGCCTTGGCCTCCTGGGGGCCACTTCTCATCAACCTTCAAAACACCGGTGCTCCACTGTGGGAATTAACAGCAGGTCAGCGAGCCTGTCTGATTCCGACATCGATCTTAGCACAATCCGTTTGTACCCATGAGAAACTTAGTGTGAACAGAAGCAAGACACCTAAACAACAGAAAGAGAAAACAGCAACAAGGCTGCACCTGGTGTTTTTCTGAACACTCAGAATGCTGATGCTATAGGTAACCAATAACAGGATGTTGCAGTTAAATAATAGCCAATGACTCTGTTGTAGAAGTGAAGCAACCAATGGATAAGTTAATGAATGATAAACATACAAAAGTGTATAAATGACACTGACTTTTTAGAATAAACAGCCTTTTGCCTGGGGTTGTTGTTGGGGTTGGTGTGTGTCGTGTCCGTCCCAACAGCAACTCTCCACCCTTTCCCTACAGTGGAAAAGAACCGTCATTCCCATCCAGGTGCCCATGGCCAAAACTGGGATTCCACCTCCAAATTTCTGTATATCCAAGGATTGTTCCCAGATGAAACCTTCCAGGACAGACAGCTCTGCCTGCCTTGGCCTCCCAGGGACCACCTCTCATCTTCCCATGGAATTAAATATCTTTTATGTCCGGGCATCCATGGCCGATATTGAGAATCCACCTCCAAAATTCCAGATATCCAAGGATGGCTCCCAGACCAAAGCTGCCATGAGAGACAGGTCTGGCTGCCCTCACCCATGGTGACCACCTCTCATCTTCTTCCAAAACACTTGGACTTTGTGCTTTTCTTTCATATGGAAAAACCCATCCTTCTCAACAAGGTGCCCATGGCCAAAATTGGGATTCCACCTCCCAAATTCCCAATATCCAAGGGCTGCTCCCAGACAAAAGCTGCCATTACCATCAAGTCTGTCTGGCTTGGCCTCCTGAGGGCCAGATCTCACCCACCTTCCAAACCCTGGGGCTCTGTGCTTTCCTTCCTATGGAAAAGACTCATCCTGCCTGTCCAGGCACAAATGGCCAAAATTTGGATTCCACCTCCCAAATTCCCAATATCCAAGGGTTGCTCCCAGACAAACCTGCCAGGACAGACAGATGTGGCTGGCCTTGGCCTCTGGTGGCTGTGTCTCCTCTGCCCCTGAAACCCTGGGGCTCGGTGCTGCCCTTCCTCTGGAGACCACTGTGACCCTGCGTGGCCTCGTGGAACCCAGGGGCCGTTGTGACCCTGCAGGGCTGGTGGCACCAAGGGGACCATTGTGACCCTGTGGCGTTCCATGGAACCAAGGGGCCACTGTGGCACTGCTGGCCCCAAAGAACCAAGGGGCCTTTGTGACCCTGCAGGGCCCACGGAACCAAGGGAACATGGAACAGCTCTGGCTGCCTTGGGCTCCTGGGGCCGCCTGGCAGCTCCGGCTGACCTTGGCATGGCCAGAGCTGCTTCTCACCTGCCCTGCAGCGCTGGGGCTCCGTGCTTTCCTTCCTATGGAACAGAACTGTCCTTCTCCTCCAGGGGCCCATGGCCAAAACTGGGACTCTACATCCAAATTTGATTATGTAAGGATTGTTCCCATATGAAACTTGCCAGGACAGACAGCTCTGGCGGGCCTTGGCCTCTTGGGGGCCACCTCTCATCTGCCTTTGAAACACTGCGGGGCTGTGCTGTTCTTCCCATGGAAAAGAAACATCTTTCAAGTGCAGGTGTCCATGGCCAAAACTGGGAATCCGGCTCCAAAATTCCATATATCCAAGTACAGCTCCCAGGCAAAATCTGCCAGGACTGATAAGTCCAGCTTCCCTTGGCTTCCTGAGGGCCAGCTCTCAGCTGCCTTTGAAACGCTGGGGCTGTGCTGCTCTTCCTGTGGAACAGAACCATCCTTCTCCTCCAGCTGCCCATGGCCAAAATTGCAATTTGGCCTCCAAAATTCCATCTATCCAAGGATTGCTGCCAGACAAAAGCTGCCAAGGCCAACAGGTCTGGCTGGCCTTGGCCTCTGGTGGCCACCTTTCATGGATCACAGGGATACAGTTTGTTTTATCACAGATACTGTCCATGGTTACATCCACCCCTCGGTCTCGTGCCACCTATAGGTGGCATCTCTGCCCTGATGACCTGAGGCATCATGGGCCCATGAGTAGGGCTAATGAGGAACACCAAAACAACAAGCAGGTAGATCAGGCTGCAAAGATAGAAGTGTCACAGGTAGACTTGGACTGGAAACACAAGGGAGAGTTGTTCCTAGCTCGATGGGCCCATGATGCCTCAGGCCATCAGGGCAGAGATGCCACCTATAAGTGGGCACGAGACCGAGGGGTGGATCTGACCATGGACAGTATCTCCCAGGTGATCCATGACTGTGAGACATGCGCTGCGATCAAGCAGGCCAAGCGGGTGAAGCCCCTGTGGTACGGTGGGCAGTGGTCCAAATACAAGTATGGGGAGGCCTGGCAGATTGATTACATCACACTGCCTCAAACCCGCCAAGGCAAGCGCTGTGTGCTCACAATGGTAGAAGGCACCACAGGATGGCTGGAGACCTACCCTGTGCCTCACGCTACTGCCCGGAACACCATCCTGGGCCTTGAAAAGCAAGTCCTTTGGAGGCATGGCACCCCTGAGAGAATCGAGTCTGACAATGGGACTCATTTTAAGACAGTCTTATTAACACCCGGGCTAGAGAACATGGCACTGAGTGGTGTACCACATCCCTTACCATGCACCAGCTGCAGGCAAAGTGGAACGGTGCCATGGATTGTTGAAAACCACCTTGAAGGCACTGGGTGGGGGAACTTTCAAAAATTGGGAACAGAATCTGGCAAAGGCCACCTGGTTAGTTAACACCTGAGGTTCCACCAATAGAGCTGGTCCAGCCCAGTCTGAATCCCTGCATACAGCAGATGGAGATAAGGTCCCAGTAGTGCATGTCAGAGGTCTGTTAGGAAAGACTGTGGGGATGAATTCTGCCTCGAGTACAGACAAACCCATCCGTGGGGTTGTCTTTGCTCAGGGACCTGGTTGCACATGGTGGGTAATGCAGAAAGGTGGAACAACACGTTGTGTACCACAGGGAGATCTGATTGTTGGGTGAAAACCACCTGTAGTGTGAAATGCCTGGGTACCCCTGCTTGCTGAGGGTCACTGTCACTGTTCGTACATAGCTGTATATATATATGTATATGTATATGTATTGATGTGTGTGTGTAGAGTTAGAATATCTTAGTTTGGGCATTGAGCCAATGATATGGGATAAGGGGTGGAATGTCTTGGGGTGACTTTATGATGCATATCCCATATCACTGCCCTATGCCCAGAAATTAATTTTTGTGCCTTTCTATGCCTCTAAACTGAGCCTGAGAGAGGGAAGGAAAAACTGAGCAAAACTTTTTCAAAGCAGTTTGCAGCTTGTTCAGGGTCACACAGAGATAGGGACTTTCTTTTTCCCAGCTGCAGCAGGGGAGGGAGGAGGCACCCAGCTTGCTGCTTCCCTGGTCAGCTTTTGGCCAGTTCTTCAGCTTCTTTTTCTCCAAAGGGAGACTGAGAGCTGAATTTTTTTTTCCTTCCCTGGAATTCTGGATTTTCTTCCTTTTCTGATGGCCTACTTCAATATCAGAGCACATCGGGAGGACTTTCCACTGGGCACAGAGGGCCTGGCCCTGGGCCAAGCCCCAGCTCCGAGGAGACCAAAGGGAGGACTCTGACACTGTCACAGGTTTTTTCTCCACAGTGAGAGATTTTATTACTTAGCATTATTTTCCTTTTCCTGTGTGTTTGTTAAATAAATAGTTATTATCTCCTTCACTTTCCTTTGAGGAAAATTTATCTTTTCCCGAACCAGGTTCGGGGGAGGGGTGGTTGTGCCTTCTCTCAGAGGATATCTTTCTAAATTGGGCAAAACCGGCCCATATGCAAAGGAACCAAACTTACAAAAGTGTGAAGAACTCATGACCTGTTGTCCATCTTGGGGTCCCTCTTGGCAGTAGCCTCTGGCTACCCTGGGTGTACCTTTGAAGGCCTTTCAAATAAATACCTACCTTTATTCCCTTATTCTGGTCTAGCCTCTGTTTTTAGGTGGCCTCTCAAGGCATCAGCAGGGGCTGCGATCCCACACTTGTGGGGACCAGAACCGCCCCCAGGATCCCAACACTGCCTGACAGCGCTCCGGACACCGGGATGGCCGTGCGTCCGAGTCTCGGCCACCGTGCTGCTGCTTCCTTTGCTCATAGACACACCCAGAGGCCACTGTTAAGCCCGGATGGTCTCTGGTTCTGCCCTCTTCCTGATCCCGGGCAGGGATGCAGCACTGCTGCGCTTTCAGGAAGCTGCTCTTGAAAACTTCCAGCATTCCAAGCTCCTTTGCCCTCCGTGGAGGCTTGCCACGGAATCCCTCACAGCTGCCTCCGGAGCATCCTCCTGTTGGCTGTTCTAAAATCCAGGGCCTTCAGGGTGCTCAGCAAGACCTCTGACTCCACAGTGTTGTGGAACTGGACCTTCAGGACAGGGACCTTTCCAGCCTGAGCTGCCCTCGTTCCTCTGTGTCTCTGCACAAAACATGGCATGGTGTGGATACAAAAATGCTGCTAGCAAGGATTTTCTTGCTGTTTTCTAAGCCTGTGAGAGACTTTCCTCTCTCACAGAAGAGGTAGCAGAGTTATGTAAACAACCAAACAGCTGCAGCCTTGAAAAGTCTTGTTTATAGTACAGTAGAAAATATTTTGACAATGGATGCTTTAGGATTTTAGCCAATCACCCCAAGGGGTGGCTGATCCTTTGTCCAATTAGACTATGAAGAAAAAGGTCTATAAAAGAGTTTGTAAAATAGTTAAATAAATCAATCTTGCTGCACAGTTCCTGCCTGCTGGATCTTCTCTCCTCCTCCCTACGGCTGCGGGACACGGTGATATTCCCTAGGGTTGCAGTAATAGCACGGAAGAGAGCGGCAGGAGGGGCCTGTGTGTCCCAGGGCTCAGGTTTTGGGCTGCTTCAGCACCACAGAGATGCAGGTCAAGTGAAGAAGCCAAACTGTTTATTAATAGGAGGCGAAGCGAAGGGATGAGCTGGGAGGGAAAAAGGGGATGGGCAGGGTCTGAGGGCTGGAGGGATGGAGCTGTCAAAAGGGAGGGAGAGGGCAGGAGCTATGGGAGCTTTCCACAGGCTCAGCTGTGACCAGCATCAGCTGTGCCTGGAGCTCCAGCTGCTCTACTCTAGTCTCCAGATGGTCTCATCTTCCAGGATATCTGGAGGGCTTAAAGGGACTCTGGTTCTGAGCCAGCAGATGAACGTAGTTCAGCAGCTCTTTCCTTGAATATTTTCTGAACTACGATGTTTGTCTGGGAAGGGCTGTCGTCTCTCCTCAGGGCTTGAAGGGCTGGAAGAGACAGGAACAGAGCCACGGTCAGAGCCTGGATCTGCGGGAATCCAAGCAGACCTTCCTGCCAGGGCCATCTCACCCAGCTCCTGCCATGGCCAGAAGACAGCAGGGGCCAAGGAGATCAGCCAGAAGGTGCTGGCCATGAAGCTCCCCACCGTGTCCCTGAAACCTCTCTGTGCTCGGCCCACGTCACCCCGAGTCCACACTTGGAGCAAAGCCCCCACAGCCAGGGCAGGGATTGCGGCTCCCGAGCCAGGCATTGCAGCTCGCCCCCGCCAGCCCCCGCTGCCAGCCCGCTGCCCTCACTCACCCTCGCTGAGGACCTGGAGCTCTTCCTTGTGCCCCCTCAAGAACACCCTGGCAGTCCCTGGGAGCACAGAGGCGGTCACGGCCCCGCGGCACGGCTCCCTCGCAGCGGCGCTGCCAGCCCCGTGGCCACACGCTCTCCTGCCCCGGCAGGGCTCAGCCCGGGCCCTCGCCGCATCCTGACGCCCGAGGGCACGGCTGCGAGAGGGCGGCAGCGGCCCCGAGGGCAGGCGGGGCTCCACGGCCCCGGGCCCGGATCCCGCTGCCGGGGCAGCAGCCGGGGCTGGGGCCGAGCTGCGGCGGGGCGGGGACGGGCCCCGGGCCCGTGGCTCACCGATGAACCTGACGGCCGCCTCTCGCAGCGACTCCTGCGGGCTCTCCACGAACGGCAGCGCCTGGTGCAGGCGCTCGGCCGCTCGGCTCCTGTCCTCTGCCAGCTGCAGAGAGCGCCAGGAGGGAAGGGTTGGCGCGGGCTCAGCCCCTTGGCCGGGCTCTCTGCGCCCAGCCCTGGCCTCCCCTGCCCGCACGGCCCCGAGGCCCGGCCAGCAGCCGCTGGCGCCGGGCTCTGGAGGGGGCCGAGGGCCGGCTGCTGCCCGGGGAGCCGCGGTGCCGCCCCGCGCCACAGCCCAGCGGGGCCGGGGCTCCATCGGCTCCCGGCTCGGGGCCACAGGAGCCTGGAGCAGAGCCCGGGGAAGGGAGCAGCGTGTGGGGCGCAGGCTGGCGCCCCTGGTGCAGCACTGGGCAGGGGCACAGCTGCCAGCCCCACACACTGGGCTTCTCCAGGCTGTGCCTCAGGCTTCTCCAGTCAGGCTTTACCAGGCACTCGGCGAACGTCAACAGCTGCTCCTTCTTCAGCAGTTGCTTGAGATTCCTCCTCTTCAGGAACCCGGCCGCACAAAGAAGAGTTTCCATCGAGGCCTGGAGAGCAGCAGAGGCACAGAGATGGCACCGCAGCCTAGGGCACAGGACTCGTGTCCCTGTTCCAAGGCCAGGAGGATGCTGGAGCCCAGGAGGTACCAGGGCAGGAGGCAGCTGAGCCCCGTCCTTGGGATGCAGCAGCATCACACAAAACCTCACCTCTGCCACGTGGCGGTTCTCCTCATGGCAGTGCAAGAAGAGCAGGAGCAGGCTCTGGCTCACAGTCCTCTCCAGGGGCTTTTTTCCTTCCTCCACTACCAACTCCATCACCTTGCCGAAGAGGTGAATGGAGAACAGCTGCACATGGCTGTTGTCCTGGTGGAAAAAGATAAGACCCTAAGACCAATTACTCCAGGTTCCCCAAGGAAAAGGCCTGAAAATCCATAAGGCTTGAAGTTTTGCAGGTAGCACCCCAGCCTATGGCTGGGGGCACAGAGCCTTACATTTTCAAAGAGTGGCAGGAGCGCCTCAGCCAGTTTCGGGGCGGTGGTGCTGGATACCAGGATGTCTTTGTTCTCCAGCGCATTCATGAACACAGAGAGGGACATCCTGACCACCTCTCCATCTGCATCGCCCAGCAGCTCCACAAGCCGTTGGGACAGGCTGCCCATTCTTCTGGCCTGTGTGGAACACAAGGCTGTGCTGTGAAGCCATGAACGGCTGCACTGCCTACACCACCCTGGCCCTGCAAGCCCACCCTGCTGCCGCAGGGCCCAGAGGCCAAAGGCCTGTCCTGAAGCACTGGGGCAGCTGAGCCGGGAGGCAGGAGAGCTGGGAGCAGCTGCCTCAGCTCCTGAAGCCCAGCCAAGCCCATGTGACTGCTTTCCCCAGCGCAGCTTCAGCCACTGCCGCCTTCTCACCATCGCGGGATCCTTGCTGAGCACCACGAGGCCTCTGAGTGCCAGGCGACATCTCTGCGTGCACTCGCTCAGCAGGTACCTGGACATCATCTCCAGGACACTGTCACCGCATTCCCTCAAGTCCAGGCACTCGAGGAGCTGAAAGGCACAGGGCAGTGACAGGGGAGCCGGCTGGCAGGAGCCCGGAACCGCCCAGGGCTGGGCCCAGGCAGCAGCGCAGGGCGCGGGCACGTCCCAGGCAGCTGCGGCTACGAGAGGGCAGAGAGGCGGGAGGCAGCTCAGCGAGGCAGCGCTGGCGTCAGGCTCACCTCCACAAGGAATGCCAGGAAGGGCAGATCCCAGCGTGGCTCCTCCCTGCTCAGCAGCCCAAGCAGGCGGAGTGCAATCCCAGCACACATGGGAAGGGAGACCCGGCGCATCTCTCTGGCAGAGGGAAAAAGGCATCAAGGCTGTGAGCTGGGGGGCAAACATCTCCCAGGACTGACTCACAGAGGTCTGGTCTTTCCCCAGCATCCCTGCAGGGGATGTGGGTGCTCTGGGAGGTGGCTGCTCCTGAGCACCCTTCTCCAGCCTTTTCCAGCGTCCTTGGCCATCCCTCATTGACCAGGCCCTCTGGCCCATGGCCACAAGGACTGTGTGGGGCACCGCAGGCACAGGGCACAAGTGCCGGGGGCAGTGGGGAGAAGGGGGTCTCACCTGGCCAGCAGCCCCACTGCATAGTGCTGGGTGTCAGCACACAGCAGCGTGTCCCAGCCACGCTTGCGCTCCATCGCCACCACCTCATTGTCACAGTGCAGTCGACAGAGCAGAGCCTTCATGGCCTGCACTGCAAACCTGTGTGCAGAGCAAAGCCCAGGTCACACTGGGAGCACTGGCGCTGGCCACAAGGGCATGGGAAGGACAGGAGGACTGGGACCTGTTGGGGTTGCTGGGAAGGCGGTGTTCCTCCCGGCACGCTCTCCAGAAGTGATCAACTTCCTCTGGCATCTGCTGTGTGGTGATGACAACATGGGAGAGCAGAGCCACAAAGATGCGGGAGGAGTAAAGGTTCACTGCCTCGTGGCACCGAGGCACCTGGACAATCACCCACAGCCCCAGAGTTGCCTGCAAAAGAAGCAGCCCGAGACAGCGCTCGGTGCCGAGCTGTCCATGTGGCAGGGCCCGAGGGGAGACGCAGGGGGAGCACCGGGCCTGGTGCCCCCTGAGCCTGCCCCTAGCTCAGGTTTCACCCAGTGCTTGAGGCAGGGAGAGGATGGAGAGCTGCTGGAGCAGCAGCTTGGGGGCAAGCAAAGGCCAGTTCCAGAAACTCACAGCCAGGGCGAGGACAGGTGTGTCGTCCCCATCAGAGGTGCACATGCTGTGCAGAGGCCAGTCCTCCATCACACAGAGCAGTGTTGGCAGCACCTTCTCCAGTGTGCTGCCTGACAAGCCTAGGAGTCTCCACATCATTGTGGCAGCTCTGTGGGATCGGAGCTCTGAGTCAGGGGCGTCTCAGTCACAGTACCATGCCCTGTGCAGCTGTGGGGGCCCAGGTGACAGAGCCCCGGTGCCCTGAGGGGCAGGGAGGGAGCATGGCAGCAGGCTCAGGAAGCAGAGGGGCCCGAGGGTCCTGCAGCTCTCCGCCTGTCTGGCAGACCCCATTGGACAGGCGGCACAGGGCGATGGGCCCTAAGGGCTGGTGAGCCCCGAGCTCTCAAGGCAGCTGGGCCCCGTACCTGTCGCACGATGGGGCACAGCGCAGGAGGGTCAGCACCACATCAGCGGGGTGCTCTTCAGCCAGCCTCAGAAGGTTAAAGCCCAGCCTGGCGCCCACAGTGACATGGGACCCGAGACTCTGGTGAATGTTCCTCACCGTGGCTGGCACCTGGAGGAGGCATGGGGAAGACTTGGAGCACTGTCCAAGGGAGCAACTTCCCCAGCTGCCCCCAAGAAATGCTTCCCTTCTCGACTCACTGTTCTGGTCTCAAAGGCTGAGGGGGCCCAGCAGCTGTGGCTTGAGGGGGCACACGATCCTTGGAGGCTCCAGCCCTGACCCCAGGCTGCTTACCTGCTGCTGAGAAGAATCAGCACTCTCCTTGAAATAACCCAGTTCAGGAGCATGAATCCCAGTGGGAATGGGCGTAGTGTCAGTATTTGGGATGCCCTGAGTCTCTCCGGTGTCGGTGTTTGTGATGGCCATGTCCTCAGTCACTGCCACATCAGTCTTCACTCTGTGATCATTCATTGGACTGTCAGAGTCTTCTGAGGGTGCAGTGATATCTGGGCTGACATCAGGCTCTGCCTGGAGCTCGGTCAGCCCAGAGTCAGGCTCAGCTGTGCCCTCAGTTGCTGTGGTGCTGGTCTTTCCACGCCGAATGTGGATGAACTTCCGGAACATCTGCAGGAGAACAAAGGACAGGGAAGGGAGGGATGTTCCAAGGGGTGCTCCAGGCACGGTGCTCGGCTGAGCAGCGACAGCAGCCAGGTGGGGATGGCTGCAGGTACCTGCACTGTTCTCCGGAAGCGGCCGTGGGCACGGTCCTGCTCTTGTGTCCGGTCCGGGGCTGCATCTGGCAAAGAGCGAGCGCAGCCAGAGCTGAGGGGCTGCAGGAGAGGCCGGAGAACGCAGCCCAGCCCTGCGCTCCCCAGGCAGGGACAGACCCGGGATGCCCAGGGCATGGAGCACGGCTGCTGCAGAGGGTCTGGCCCGGCCCCTCTTCCATCCTATCCATGGGCCTGTTCTCCAGGGATGCGATGGGATGGGACGGGACGGGACGGGAGGGCATGGGATGGGATGGGATGGGATGGGATGGGATGGGATGGCGCCAAGCTGGCTGCCACCATCAGCCCTGTGGCCCAGCTCTGTCACTCACCGTCCTGCCGTGGCTGGAACTGCTCCAGCTCTTCAGGCTGTTGTGCTGGGGCAGCTCCAGGGCCTTTTTTCCCCCTGAACACCTTGAACAGGCGACGGAATCTGCCCGCCATGCCACAGTCTGGCCTCGAGGGCACCTTCAAGAGAGATTCCTTGGGAAAGCTCTGAGTGAACAAGTCCTGCACTTGTGCCTTGAAGGCACCAGCAGCAGAGAAGCCTCAGGAAGGCTACAGGACAGCAAGTCCTGCAGCCTGGTCTCAGAGGGCTCCTGCCACAAGGACAGGAGACTCCTCGTCAAGGATTGTGGTCAGCAAAGCCAACAGTCTGGCCTTGAGGGCACCGGCCACAGGGATGGCAGATGCCTCAGAAAAGCTCCAGGGCACCAAGTCCCATGGTCTGCCCTCGAGGGCACCTGCAAAAGAGAAGCCTCAAGAAGGCCACAGGTCACCAAGTCCTGTGGTCTGGCCTCGAGGTCACCTGCAGGAATAACGCCTCGGAAAAGCTCCGGGTCAGCGAGGATCGAGTGCGCTGTGCGGGGGCTCCTCACGGCACCGCTCTGTCCCGTCCTGTCCCGTCGCGTGCTCCGAGCACTGTGGCGTGGCCGCGTCGCCGCCAGCCCCTATGTCAGCACGTGTCACAAAGGGCCCTGGGACACCCTGTCCCGTTCCATCCCACGGTGACCATGCTGCACCGTGTCACAAAGGGCCCTGGGACACCCTGTCCCGTTCCATCCCACGGTGACCATGCTGCACCGTGTCACAAAGGGCCCTTGCACACGCTGCCACCTGCCCCGGGGCTGCCCCCAGCCCACCCCAAGTGGCCCAGGTTGGAAGGAATGCCTTGCCCCAAGTGTCTAAGGCAGCCCAACAGGAACTTTAGCATCAGCTCCAGCCATAAGCAAACGCTCCCCTGCTCTGCGGGCTCGGGGCAGCACCAGGAGCCCTCACGGCTGCCGCCGCAGCCACCGCGGGAAGGGTACGGGGCCTTCCACAGAAGCTGGCACGGCCCCTTCCTCTTCTTCCTCTTCTTCCTCTTCTTCCTCCTCGCTGCTGCCGGGATTCAGCCCCCGCCGCCGCCCGGCTCCTTCTGCCGCTCCTGCCTGGCACGAAGCGGCGGTGCCGCTGACGGGGCCGGAGCGCGGCTGCCCCGCGACTGCCCCGCGCCTCAGGGCCGGGCCGGGGAGTGACCGCACGGCTGGGGAGGGACCCCCCGCTGGCCAGGGCAGGGACTGACCCCATGGGAGGGACCCCGCGCTGGCCAGGGCAGGGACTGACCCCATGGGAGGGACCCCGCGCCGGAGCACGGAAGGATTCCTGTCCCCGAGGGGAAGCAGCGGCACGAACTGACCGCGACTCCCATCCCTTCTCCCTGCCCCGCTGGGCACAGCAGGGAGGAGCCGGGGATAAAGTGAACTCCGGCAAGGAGAAAGAGGTCGGGGGAAGGTTCTGTACCAGGGTTTATTTTCCTCCTCACTCTCCAGTTCTGATTCGCTCCGTCCCAAATCCAGGGGCCGGGGCCGCCTGCGGTGTCCGATCCCCGGCAGCAGCGGGGAGGCCTCGGGCAGCGGCGGCGGGCGGGGCCCTTTGGAGCCGCCCCGGGCCCCTGAAGGAGCCGCAGCGAGGGGCGTCTCCGCCGGCCCGTGGCACTGAAGGAGCTGCACCGAGACACCGGCGAGGAGCCCGGCGCTGAAAGAGCCGCAGCGGAGGGCGTGGGATGGGAGGTGCGAATGGAATAAAAGAAGGAGAATGGAATAATAAATTCTAGAAGAAGTGCACGGGGAGTGGCGGCTGCGCAGTGACTGAAAGAGCTGCAGCGAGGGAGCGTCGGGGCAGCAGCGCGGGGTCTCGGCCGCTCCGTGTCACCGCAAGAGCCGCAGCGAGGGACGGGCGGGGCGCGGCTCGGATCGAGCCCCTCCAGCTGCGCGAAGAGCGGCGACCCCGCGGGACCGCGCCGGGGCCGGGCGGCGGCGGCAGCAGGAGCCGGGGAAGCGGCTTCGAGCGGCGGAGACGAGCGGGGTGTTCCCGTCAGCTCCGCTCAGCCCTCGGGCACCGGGGGGTTCCGGGGCTTGTTCCCGTCAGCTCCGCTCAGCCCTCGGGCACCGGGGGGTTCCGGGGCTTGTTCCCGTCAGCTCCGCTCAGCCCTCGGGCACCGGGGGGTTCCGGGGCTTGTTCCCGTCAGCTCCGCTCAGCCCTCGGGCACCGGGGGGTTCCGGGGCTTGTTCCCGTCAGCTCCGCTCAGCCCTCGGGCACCGGGGGGTTCCGGGGCTTGTTCCCGTCAGCTCCGCTCAGCCCTCGGGCACCGGGGGGTTCCGGGGCTTGTTCCCGTCAGCTCCGCTCAGCCCTCGGGCACCGCGCTGGGGCCCCGCGCACTTTTCCAGCCCGGCCGCCCCCACGTGCCGGGCCCCGCGGCTCCCGCTGCCGCCGCCTCGGCCCCGCCGAGCCCAGAAATCCCGGAAAATCGCTCCCATGCACTAAAGAACCTTTCCGTGCGCAGCCAGGGGCGCAGAGGGGGGATCCTTATGAAGTCCCCTCCCCTCAGTCCCTCCTGGGCACGGCCGGGCTTTGGCGCAGCTCCCGGGGCTGTGTCCTGGCACCGGCTGCTGCCACAGGGCACGGGGCTGCCGTGCTTGGGCATTAAACGCGACAGATTTGGGGAGCAGGGACAGCCACAGAAACCCTCGGGGAGCCCTCGGGAGCCTGGAGCTGCCCGAGGGCCACAAAGGATGCCCTGGACACAGCGATGGCCCCAGCAGCGGCTCTGCCCCCCAGCACGGGGCTGTGTCCCAGACCCCACGGTCCAGCCCGAGGGTTGGGGGCGGCAGCGGAGCTGCTGGACGGAGGACGGATGGAGGAGCAGGAGCGGGAGGAAGAGGAGGGATAAAGGGGGAGGGGCGGGAGGAAGAGGCGGGACAGAGGAGGCAGCACAGAGGAGGCGGGACAGAGGAGGCGGGACAGAGGAGGCGGGAAGAGGAGCCTCTAAGAGGAGCCTCCACGTGCATCCATCGCTCTCTGTGTCCGCAGCTCTCGGCTCTGGGGGCAGCGGTCCCCCCATCCCGCAGGTGACCGGGGAGGGGCTCGCCCCAAATATCTCGGGCGGTGCCTGGGGTTGTTTTGGGAGAGGGGATTTTTGGAGCTTGGAGGACTCCAGCACCGAGCCCCAAATATCTTTGTTGATTCCTGCGGGAAGGGGGTTTGATGGGGTGGAGGGGGGAGGCGGATGTTTGGATCTTGCAGGGCTCCAAATGTGAGTCGGAAATGCCCCTTGGGGGATTTTGGGGAGCCCCCGGCACGCGGGGTTTTTGGGGTCCCGGTGGCGGCTGCCGGGAGAAATGGGATGGGGCGGGATGGGGCCCGGGAAGGGTGGGATGTGGATTGGGGGGTGGGATGAAGTGTGGCGGAGGGGGATGGGCGGGATGGGGCCTGGGCTGAGGCAGCCGAAGGTTGGGGATGATGAGGCCGGGGGGACCCCACTCCTGAGGGGCGTGCGGGGTATCCGGCAGCTCGGAGGGAGTTTTGGGGCACCCCTAATCCTGAGGGGGTGGTGCCGGCAGCGGGGGACACGTGGCTCCGGCAGCTCTGGCCCCAGCTGAGCCCCCCCCGCCGCCAGCGCCCCCCGGAGCGGAATTTGGGGAGGGGGAGGTGGGGGCGGCCAGGCCGGGCCCCCCCGCGCTGTCCCGGCGGGGGCCGAGTGCGGGCGGGAGCCCCGCGGGGCCCGGCCCTGCCCGGGCACGGCTGATGCCGCCCGCCCGCGCTCCGCACTGGTCCGGACTGGTGCTCCCAGTGCCGTGCGGGGCGGGGCCGCTCTGGGGACCCCCCAGGGCACAGCGCGGCTGCTTTGGGGCTGTGGGCAGCGCCCGGCGCTGGGCATGGGGCGGGTGGGGGCAGCTGGGGCCGCACTGGTGGCACTGGTGGTGCTGGGAGCCCCCCCGGCCGCGGGGTGAGCGGTGAGAAGGGGGGCGGGTCTGGGACCCCAAATTGAGCGAAATGGGGAATGGAACCCCCAAAGTGAGCACGAGGGGCCTGGAACACCCAAATATCAAGGCCGGGGGAGGGGCGGTGGGGATTGGGGATGGGGAAAGTGCAGAAGGTGGGGGGGGGGGGCAATAGGGGGCTGGGAGCCCCAAACAAAGCGGGAGGGGGCTGGGACACCCAAATTGAGCTGGAATGGGGCTGTGGATTGGGGGAACGCTGAGAAAGGGGAGGGAAAGGTGGGGTTGGGCCAGAAGAAGAGCGGTTCCATGGGGATCCAGCCCTGTCCCCCAGCACCTGAGCCCTGGAGCGATTCCCTGGGGCTCTGGGGAAGGGAGGGATCCGCACTGGGGGGGTCCCCAACCCCCCTGTCCATGCCTGGGGCTGATCGGGGCTCCCCCCCCACAGCAGCCGGTGCTGGGGCAGCCGTGGGGCAGAGGGGATGGGAAAGGGGGGGCAGGGTGGGAGTGGAGGAGGAGCGGGAGGGAGAGGAGGGAGAGAGGAGGAGGAGGAGCAGGAGAACCACGAGGTTCCACCGCCCGCCCACTGTGTCCGCAGCACCCCCAGCCCCGGTAGCATCTTCCCCCCCATCCTGCAGGTGAGCGGGGAGGGGGAGCTCACCCCAAATCTATCGGGGCATCACCAGGAGGGGTTTTTTTGAAGGGGTGTTTGGAGCTTGCAGATTCTGGAATCGAGCCCCAGATGTCCTTGCATGTCCCTGGGAGGGGTTTTTTGGGCCAGAGGGGATATGTGGGTCTTGCAGGACTCCAAAGCTGAGCCATAATTGCCCCGTGGGGGTCCATGTGAGGATCACCCGGTACTTGCAGGGTTGGACTTTGGCTTTGGGGATCCCCAGGAGAGCTGGGGGCTGGAACACGGGACCCCTGGAGTGGGGAGAGCAGAGAGGGATGATACCAGAGCTGGGGGACCCCCAAGAGCCTGGAGGGGTGGGGGGGCCTGGAGATGAGGTGGGGCTGGGACCCCTCGTCCCTGAAAGGGGGGGTGAGGAGAGAGGGGAGCCTCAAGTGCCTGGAGTGGAGGGAGGCTGAAGAGGGAGACCCTGGGACCTCTGGGAGCCAAAGCAGAATCAGGAAAAAAGGGACCTGTGGGACCCCTGAAACCCCCAGCATCCCTAAGCAGGACCCCGGAGAGGGGGATCCCCAGGACCCATGGAACAACCAGCAGCCCTGACAAGGGAGGCCCCCAGAACCCAAAGTGAGGAGACTGGAAAGGGGGGACTCCTGGAGGATTCTTTTGGAGTCACTGTCAATTTTTTGTTGGTTTTTATGGACACCGGTGACTTCTAGAGATGGACTTGAGCAGTAGGAAGCCCCAACCCAGGACACTCATCCCTAGTTTCTCCCCAAACCAGGATTTCCCATTCCCAACCCTTGGCCAGATGGAGGAGGAGGCTGTGAGGAAGAGGAAGATGCCCCGGGAGCCCCAGGCAGGTGAGGAGGAAGTCAGTGCCCCTTTCCCCTCTCTCCTGCTCCATCTCCCAGCCCAGCATCGCCCCCGGCTGCAGGACAACCCCGCTGCCGACGCCGTCCTGCCGTGGACGGACTGGGGGGATCTCCTTGCCCTTCCCTGTGGCACGGAGGCAAATCCCATCCTCTCCTTGTCCTTCCTCCCCAGGCAAGGAGCTGAGGACGGAGCCCAGGGAGGACAAATGCCCACGGCAGAACCTGGTGGAAGAGGCCGTTTTGAGCGGCTCCGCAGCGCAGGAATCCAACGGGGAGGAAAAGCCCCGGAGATCCCACAGGAGGAGGGGCTGCAAACGCAGCCCAGGGTGCTCTGAGGAGGAAAGACCCACCCTGTGCGGGGAAGGCGGCCGGAGATGCAGCCAGAGGTCAGAGCTGGTGGTTCATGAGCAGCTTCACAATGGGGAGAAGCCCCACAAGTGTGGGGAATGTGGGAAGAGCTTCAGGTACAGCTCCCACCTGATCATCCACCAGCGCATCCACACCGGGGAGAGGCCCTACGAGTGTGGGGAGTGTGGGAAGAGGTTTCACACCAGCTCCAGTCTCCTCTGGCACCAGCGGATTCACACGGATGAGAGGCCCTTCCGCTGCCCCGACTGCAGGAAGGGCTTTAGGTACAACTCTGACCTCATCAAGCACCGGCGCATCCACACCGGGGAGAGGCCCTACGAGTGTCCCGAGTGTGGGGAGAGCTTCTCCAGGAGCTCTCACTTGACCAGACACCAACGGAGGTACCACTAAGGGAAGCCCTGCGAGTGCCCCGACTGTGGCAAGAGCTTTGTCCTCTGCTCCAACTCCATCTCCCATCAGAGGAGCCACGTTTGGCAGAGCCCTGGTGACCCACATTCCCTGTGATCCAGGTTGGGAAGAGCCCTGGCTGGTGCTCTCCACGTTCTCCTGGATCCCCATTGGCACCTGGGTGAATGCAGGGGCAGGAACATCCATCGGGACTCAGATCAACATTGGAGATCCATTGGGATGAGCTGATTTTTTTACCTTTACACCCTAAAATTTTCATCTGCTCTGTCCAATTGTTTCTACTGGTGGTATCAAGCAACCCTGGATGATCTTGAAGATCTTCTGCCACCTAAGTAACTTCTGTGTTAATCCTACTGAAACAACCAAAATTGGGGTAAAAATAAAGAAATTAAACAAAGAGATCTAAAGCGGCACCATTTTACCAGAATTTGAGGGTGACTTTGCTGTTCAGGGGAATATTCGGGAGGATCTGAGTGTTGTGGGGCTGTGAAGCCGGGCAGATTGGGGCCACAATCTCGTAGTTGTGCTGGGAGAACGTGTCCACCTGAGCCCATCTGTTCTCCAGGAATTCCGGTTGTCTGTCCCAGTCCCTGCCCTGGGTCTCCCCCTTTGGGGTGTGACCTCCCAAGTGCCCAAATCGTTGCTGAAGTGCCTGAGGTGCTCTGGGCTGTGGATGTTCCTGTCCCCCAGCCTGTCCTGGTCGGTGCCATGGGGGGTGGGAGGGTGTCTGGGGGCTCCTTGGGGGACTGGGCTGGGCTTTTGTGTCTCTTGAGAGCATTGGTGGTGCTTGGAGGGGCCTTTTGGGGCGGTCTCTGAGAGAGTTTTGGTGATCTTGGCTGGGCTGTGTGGCTTGGAGAGAATTTTGTGGTTCTTGGGGTCATTTATGATGCAGGGAGTGGTTGGGGAGTTCCTGGCCAGGAGCTGTGGGGTGGTTTGAGGGGTCCGGGAGTGGCTGTGGGGCTGGGAGGGGGTTTTAGGGCAGTTGTGACCTCTCCCCCAGACCCCCAAAGCTGCCACCAGACCCTACCCCCAAGATGCTGCTGGGGGTCTGGTGGCTCCATGTTGGGGTTCACCCTCCTGGCACTGCAGGAGAAGGTGAGGGGGGATCCCCAGGGGCCGTGTGTGTCCCCCCAGAGTGTGTGTGAACCCCCCCCTTCCCGGAGTCACCCTCTTTTCCCTGCCCACAGGGCTCCTGAGCCAGCCCCTGTTGCCCCGGGAGGGAATTTGGGGAGGGGGCAGAGGGGGTGCGCAGCCCCCGCCGGGGGATGACCCCGGCCCAGCGCCCTTCGTTCAGCACCGAGCTGGGCTTGGGGCCGCAGGAGGAAGAGGCCGATGGGAAGCAGATCCTGCAGGGGGGACAGGGCTTGGGCTCAGGGCAAGGTCCTGCCCTGCACACCTGGCTCAGGTGTGAGCCTGCCCCGGGAAGGGAGCGGGACATTGCCATCCCCAGGGATCAGGGCTGGGAGCAGCGCTGGGAGCACGGACATGGAAATCCTGGGAGCCACTGGGACCGCCCTGGGGGGTGAATGATCCCCCCCAGCACCTTTCCAGGCCACCCCGCGAGCTGAGAAATGCTCGCTGGGCCTCGGCCTTGGCCAAGAGCCCCCGGGCTCAGCTGCTCTGAGCTCAGGCGCTGCCGGCTCCCGCAGCCCGCCCAGGGCCGCCCTGCCCGTGCCGGGGCTGTGCTGGAATTCTCTGCTGCTGCTGGGCCACTCGGGGGCTCTGGCCCAGCAGGAAAGGTGACCCTGAGCCAGGAGCTTTCCTTGGCCGCAGCAAAGCCTCGGCACGGAAAGACCTTCCCAGCGCTGTGCCCTGGGCCGGGAGGGATTGTGCCACCAGAGCTGTCCCTCCATTTCTTCTGCCAGGCAGCTTTAGCACAGGAAAAGTGGAGAAGCCAGAGCTGCCTCTCAGCTTTCCGCAGTCCTGCAGAGGAATCCTGTGTGGGAAGCAGCCTGGGAACAGGGTTGAGGTGCCAGGGCAGGGGAATTGAGAGCCCTTTCCTCCGCCGTGGGCCCAGGCTCTGGCCCTTGCCCTTTGCAATGGCCCTGCAGCTGCCAGAGGGGCCTTTTTGGCTCAGCTGAGAGCAGTCCTGCTGCAAGGCTGTCCTCGAGCTGCTTGGGCTGCACATGTGCCCAGGGAATGCTCATTGCTTGCAGTCTCAGGCGCTGTGGGTGTGCAGGTGTAACTACTGCAGGAGGGAACAGCTCTGCTGGGGGCAGTTCTCTTTTTCTTGGTGGTTTTTCTGTTGAAGGAACGTTCCCTGCCAGCTCTGGGCAGAGCTCTGTAGCTGTATGTGCCACTTGTGTGTGGCACTGTGGCTCAGGAGGTGGCCAAGGGGAGCTTGGCCGAGGTGTGGGCAGAGGAATGGCCATCAGGCCAGGCTGGGGGGTCAGCGGCCGGTCAGTTGCGTTGCGTGGCCGCGGCTCTGGAGGCTTGTGTGGGAGCGTGTGCAGGGCTGGAAGGCTGGGGCTGCCGCCGCTGTGTCCCAGAGCCGGGAAGGCCGGGGCTGGCCCGGCCCTGGCCCGGCCCCGCCAGCTCTGGCAGCTGCCGGCGGGGACACAAAGGGCAGCTCCGAGCTGCGGCCGCTGCGCTGCGGCCGCACAAAGGCAGCGCCCGCAGAGCTCCAGGGCAAGGTCCTGGCCCTGGCTCGGGGCTGGGCCGGGGCCAGCGGCAGAAAATCAACTTGCAGCTTGGGCCCCGCAGCAGGGAGGAGCAGCAATTGCTGGCTGAGAGAGACTCTTGCCAAGGGCCTGCGGGGCCGGGCCCCAGGGAACGGCTTCCCGCTGCCCGAGGGCAGGCTGAGATGGGATGTGGGGCAGCAATGGTTCCCTGGCAGGGCGCTCAGGGCCTGGCCCAGGCTGGCCCCAGAAGCTGCGGCTGCCCCCGCATCCCTGCAAGTGTCCCAGGCCGGCTCGGCCATTGGGGCTTCCTGCCCAGGAGGGCTGGGCTGGGCTGGGCTGGGGCTGCTGAGGGCGGGATGGGCTCTGCCTGAGACAGCTGAAGGCTGCGCATGATGAGGCCGGGGGGACCCCGTTCCTCAGTGGGTTCTGGGGTATCCCACATTCCTGAAGGGATCTCAGGGTATGTCCCATTCCTGAGGCAGTTTTGGGGTCCCCCCAATGCTTTGGGAGGGGTTGTGAGAGGGGGGCTCTGGTACTTGGAAGGGGGACCTATTGTCAGGGATGTGGGAAGCCCATTTTGGGAAGGATGCTGCTGTTTCTGGCAATGTTGAGAGGTTCTGAATGGGCTGTGGGGCCCTGGCTCTCATTTTGGGACTTGAGGTGAGCCCATGGGCACAGCAAGGGCTGAGGAGAGGTTCCAAGCTCCCATTTGGGATGGAGGGATTGAGCGGGTGCCTGCAATCAACTCAATGCCAGCCCCAATGTGTCGATGGCAGCCCCAAATGGCTCGATCCGTCAGCCCCAAGGCCCGGCTGTGGGGAGTCAGGAAGCACAGAAGGGGAATTGGTGTCCAGGAGGGGTGGGATGGGATGGGATGGGATGGGATGGGGGTGGCATTGTGGGGGTGGGATGAAGTTTGGGATTGATGGGGTGGTTTGGGCACTTGGAGTGGGGCATTTCAGGAAGGGAAAGAAGGAGCTGCTTTTGGGGAGGCTGCCGGTGCTTTTTGACAATTTTGGGGCCTCTAAGTGGCTTCTGGGAGGTTGCAGTGAATTTGGGGAAGGTGCCGAAACCCCCCGCAATTTGGGGGGCTGAGGTGAAGTCCCCACATTTTGGGAGGGTGAGGGGATCCCAATTGGGAGGGGGTCCTGCTGCTTTGCACCCCTTAAGTGGGGTGAGAATTGGGCAAGGAAGGAAGGAAGGAAGGAAGGAAGGAAGGAACAAGGAAAGGAAGGAAGAAAAGAAAAATAGAAGAAAGAAAAAAAGAAAGAAGGAAAGAGAGCAACAAGAAATAATAAAAAAGAAAAAAGAAGAAAAAAATTAAAAATGAAGGAAGGAAGCAAGAAAGATATAATAAAAATGAAAAAAAAGAAAAGAAGAAAGGAAGAAGATCAAAAGACATATAAAAAAGGAAATGAAAGTGATTAAAAAAGAAAAGAATTAGAAAGCAAGACTAAATAACATGAAACCAACAAGGAAAAATTATTTAAAAAGAAAAGAAAAATCATTAAAAAAATGAAGCAAGGAAGCAAAAAGATAATAAAAATGAAAGGAAGAAAAGAGGAAAGAAAGAAAGTGAAAGAAAAGAAAAATGAACAAGAAAATGAAAAAAGTGAAGAAATTAGAAAAGAAGAAAGAAACAAAGAAATAAACAAAGAAAGCAAGAGTACATAACATGAAACCAACAGAAAAATAAAAGGAAAAGAAAAACAAAGAAGAAAGAAAGAAGCAAGGAAGAAAGAAAAAAAGAACAGAAAGACACAAGAAAAAAACAAAAGAAGAACAGAAAGAAAGCCAAAAGAGAAAGAAGGAAGACACAAAGCAACAAAAAAAAATTTAAAAGAAAGAAAAAAAGATAAAAGAGTGAAGTATGAAGAAAGCAAGCTAAAAGAAATCAACACGAAAATTTAAAAAGCAAAGGAAAGTAAAAGATAAAGGAAAGACTCAATAATGTGAGACCAAGAAGAAAAATGAAAAAATAAAATGAAGAAAGCAGTAAGAAACAATTAAAGAACCAAGAGAAATATTGAAAAATGAAGAAATAAAGAAAAAAGCAAGAAGGTAATAAAAATGAAAGAAGGAAAGGAAGAAAAAAAAGAAAGACTGAAAACATGAAACCAGCAATAAAATAAATGTTAAGAAAAGTCAAAAAAAGAAGAAAGAAACAAGGAAGAAAGAAAATGACAGAAAGAAAGACATGAGAAAAAAAAAAAGAACAAGAGAACCAAAGAAAGCAGAAAAAGAAAGAAAGATGAAAACCAGAAAGCAACAAAGACAAGAAAAAGAAAAAAGGTAAAAAAATGAAGGAAAGAAAAAAGAAGGAAAGAAAACGAAAAGAAATCAACCAGAAAATTTTAAAAGTGAAGAAAAAGAGAAGAAGAAAGAAAGACTAAGTAATGTGAAACAAAAAAACTTTAAAAAAAAAAGAGGAAAGAAGCAAAAAAGAAAGAGAAAAGAAAAAAAAGAAAGACACAAGAAAAAATAAAAGAAAGAAGAAAGAAAGAAAGAAAGAAAGAAAGAAAGAAAGAAAGAAAGAAAGAAAGAAAGAAAGAAAGAAAGAAAGAAAGAAAGAAAGAAAGAAAGAAAGAAAGAAGAAAGCAACGAAAAAATAGGAAAAAGAAAGAAAAAAGATGAAAGAATGAAGAAAGAAAGCAAGCTAAAAGAAATCCAGGAGAAAATGAAACCCTTGTGCCACTGCGGGACCTTGTGCAGCCAAGGAGAGCATTGTGAGAGTGCGGGGCCATGGAACCAAGGGACCATTGGGACCTTGTGGGGCCTCCTGGACTCAAGGGACCATTGCCACACTGTGGGGCCTCATGGAATGAAGGGTCCATGGTGCCACTGCAGAGCCAAGGACACCGTGGTTACACTGCGGGGCCATGGAACCAAGGCACCATTGGGACACCCCGTGGCCTCATCCTCTGGAATTCCAACACATCTGAGGGATGGCAGCACCTGCAGGCAGCACGGAAGGATTCTGGGGAGAGCCTTTGATCCCTGCTCCAAAGGACATCAGAGAAAGAGCCCTGCTCAGATCAAGGCACCTTTTCCTTTTCCTTTTCCTTTTCCTTTTCCTTTTCCTTTTCCTTTTCCTTTTCCTTTTCCTTTTCCTTTCCCTTTCCCTTTCCCTTTCCCTTTCCCTTTTCCTTTCCCTTTCGCTTTCCCTTTCCCTTTTCCTTTTCCTTTCCCTTTCGCTTTCCCTTTTCCTTTTCCTTTCCTGGTGTAAACTGTTGACCTGCCTGTAAGGTGCAGCAAAAGCTTTGCACGGTTTGGTTCAAGGTGCCCAAGGTTGGAAGAGGGAAGTGTTCAAGTCCCTTCTAAGAGAAGGCTTGGAGTCTTTGTGCCATGACTGCCTGGGATGCATGGAACAAGTGTGTTCTGGCAGACTCTGGGACCTCGAGAGCAATCCCATGCAGGAGCCAGCACTGGCCCTGCACCCTGGTGGGAGCAGCGTGGTGCGGATGGGAAACGGGCAGCTGGGTGTGCAGTGGCAACCTCGAGCCAGGTCCTAGAAGGCCAGGCTTTAGCTTTGAACAGAGCAGCACAAAAAGAATGAATGACCTTGCCTAGAAATCCCTGAAGGACAAAGGGTGACCATATGGACTGATTTGAACTCTGGGTTTGCAATAATACACGCCCAGGGAGCCACATGGAAGGAAAGGGCACAGAGGTCTCCAGTGAGTACAAAAAGAAATCAGTCACCTACTGCAGAGTGTGCCAAAGCCAAAAGAAGTGGCCCTGGTGCCCTTGTAAAGCCCATGGGTTTGGAGACTCCCCAGGTAATCCAGGGAATCCATTGGCTGACCAAGCAGCTCAAGAGGGGGCTGCAAAAGCTCTCCTTGCACTAATACCTAGCAAAAACTGGAATGTTCTGCAACAACAACCAGATTCCAGTGATCAGGACAGGCAGTCAGCCCCAGCAGCAGCAGCAGCTACGGAAAATCCCAGCAGGTGATTGGTAACCCCGTGTGGGCAGGTAATTGTAGCTCCACAATTAATGTAGAACGGAACTAAAACATCAGGAACCACATGAGGAAATGGAGAATCTGGTGGCCAGTTTACAAAGGCATCTAGTAAGCACCAAAATGGCAAAAAATGATAGATCAGTTGTTGAGAAAGATGGGATTGGTTTTGAAGGAAGAAGGCTGCCTCCAGGGCTCGTTAAATGGGAATCACCAGGTGATTTTGGCCAACTGATTTTGCAGAAGTGCCCAGGCAGAAGGGGACTGACACATTTTGGCATTTGGTGGATCCTTTTTCTGGATGGCCAGAAGCTTTCCCATGTGGCACCAACAAGCCAAGGGAAGGCTCAGAAGTTTTGCTGAAATGAATATTTAATAGCACTGGGCCTAACTCTTGTAAGCCTTAAAAGGTGCATGGTTCTCAACAGATCATTGGGGCTGGACTCGCCTGTACATCCTTTCCAACCAGGAGATGCGGTGTGCATCAGAACCTGGAATTTTGGAACAATCCAGCCAAAGTGGAAGGGACCATCTCAAGTCCTCCTGGTAACCTACCCTGCACTCAAGGTAGAAGGAATCCAACTCGGGCTTCATCACATGTGGGTAAAACCAGCGAGCACACATTAAACACAGCAGAAACAAGACTGACTGACACCGTGGGGTTTGGGGTTTTACATAAATCCTATTGTTTTAGGTATTGAATATGATTTTCTAAGGGGATACTATTTATTGGATCTGGATAAAGATGATCAATAATTGTGTATCTATAATAATAATAGAAACAATGTTCCTGACTTCTGGGAAGGGAAATGCGGTTTTCAAAGTCAGTTCAAGGTGTTGGCAGATGACAGAATGTAACCCCTGTAACAGCTTGTTTGCCAACACCAACCTCTGCAGAAAATCCAGTGCCATGGGGAGCTTCAGTCAACAATTTGACAAAAATCTGGGAACACGTGTGGGAAGGAAATAGCACCCAGGGCACCTGGACAGGGATGGAAGGAGAATATTCCTTACCATGGACACATCAGAACAATAATGCTGAGAATTGTAACATTCCAAAGCGGATCTGGAAATTACATCAGGAAATATTGATCAGCTGACAGATTGCACTGATACCCCCTGGGGCTGTCAAATTCCAGCAGTATGGAATGGCCCTCAGACAGGACACTGGGAATGTTTCCAGCCAGTTCAGGGGTGTCTGGGCTGGGCAGGGAGCCCAGGCCTCCCACAGGACCCCTTAGAGGTGGGTATAAAATATCCAGATTTAACAAGGTCAAGGCCAAAGGATCTGAGGACCAAGGAAAAGTGGGATTGCCCTGGGACAGACACTTGAGCTGTTTGGAATGCTGAGGTCCAGCGGCTCCTGGCTGTGGCCCAGGCTCTGAGGCTGGGCTGTGTTTGTAGAAATGATTCTGCCTTTCTCAGGGACACGTGGGCTGAGCCAACAAACAAGGAGCCTTGGAGAGGCACAGAGTGTCAGCAGGACACGGTCAGATCCTTAGGAGCCCCAGGATGGGTGGGAAGGGATGGAATTTGGAGCACACGTTTGCCCTGGGAGAATCAGGAGCACCACGGACACTGGGGGTATGAACGTTCCGTCCCTCGTGCAAGGAGTCACCACTGGGAACCCGACTGTGGGGAAAGGTTAAAGGGGATGGAACTGGGAAACATCCCAGTGCGGGAACTCCAGCGGGATGGATTTTAGAATCCATCTCTGCTCCGCAAAGATCTGCCTTTAGGAACAGACCAGCCCCACACCATTGGGCTCTGCAAATGGGAACTTCAGTGAATGCAGCTCCTTTGGGGTTTGCTGAAATAAAGGAACAATTGCCAGCCCCAGCTAAAATGACCTTCCAGAGCAGATTGGCTTTAGCCCTATTGCTGCTACATGGACAGGGAGTGTGTGGATTCTTGAACTGAAACAGCAACACTTGTTGTGTGCACATTCCAAATGTGATGCTGGATTGGATGATCAGGTAGAGAGGATAAAATCGGCTGCTGCATCCAGCAGGGAATTAAGGGGAGGGTTAGACTGTAATTGTTTGAATAAAATATTTAGAGGACTTGGATTTTCCCTGACTGATGGTTGGCCTCACTTTTGCAAAGTCTAACTGGGATCACAGCACTACTTGTGCTTATGACACTTGCTTTGAGCTGTGTAAAGAACATGGCTGTGAAAGCAGCTGAGGAACTCGTGGGATGTGAGTAAAGGAGCAGAGTGAGGCTTCTGAAGGCTTGAAGGGAAGAGAAGCTTCACAGCCCTCCAAGGGGGGGAGATTTGCCAGATGAAAAACCGTTTGCACCTGGTGGGTTCATACAATGCTTCTTCTCCAAAAGCCACTGGCCATGGACCCGCCCAAGGCTGATTCTGTGGGCAGCAACCAGCCCAGGTGTGCCAACTTTCACCAGTTCACCGGGCAGTCAGGACTGGCTTTGGGGTCAGCGACCAGCAGGGACCCCCAAAGAGACCCCCAGGGCAGAAGAAGGGATGTGCAAAGGGGTGGGGGAAATCTGCAATGATTTTGGGGCAATGATGATCGTGTGTGTGTTTCTGGTGGGACAATCTGGGAATGTGTCTGTGAAGCACAGTCTGCAAACAGGAACATTCCTGAACTCGGCACCCACGGCTTTGGGAGGGGCTCTCCCCTCGTGCATCCGGCCCAATAAAGAATGCTGCTGCTTCGTGCTGCGCTGGTGCTGAGGAGGTTTTGTTTCACTGAAGTTTTGGGAACACCTCTGTGCCTGTGTCACAGACCCACAGAGCAGCTGTGATGTCAGGAAGGGGCTGTGTGACATCACAGAGTGGGCTGTGACATCACAGGGTATTGGTGTGACATCACAGAGAGGGCTGGGCCATCGCAGAGTAGGCTGTGACATCACAGCGTGGGTTGTGACATCACAGGGTATTCGTGTGACATCACAGAGAGGGCTGGGCCATCCCAGAACAGGCTGTGACATCACAGAGTGGGTTGTGACATCCCAGGGTGGCTGTATGACATCACAGAGTCTACTGTGACATCATGGAGCAGCTCTGTGACATCACAGAGTGGTGCTGTGACATCACAGATTGGGTCCTGACATCACAGGTCTGAGGTCAGACATCATCTAGCAGACTATGACATCACAGAACAATTGTGACATCACAGAGGAGGCTGTGACATCACAGGGTGCTGGTGTGACATCACAGTGCAGAGTTGTGATGTCATACATGAAATCCCTATTTGTGCTTGGTCTTTGCATATTAAGTGCTTTAATTAATTAATTTTGAGTTAAATATTTTTAGATTGAATCTTAAAATTAACCCATTAGCCCAGGTACAAAAATCCAGTTCCATTATCAGTGTTTTCAATTGTTCAGGGTGGTTTATTGGGAGAGTTCACCCTTCCCAGTTGGAAATTCCCCAGTTAGAGATCACCAGCTTGCTCCCTTTTCAGGCTTCGGGCCACTTGTGCACTGTGGGAGTTGTCTTTCCTGTGTTTGCTGTGTACTTTTGCAGGTGTTTTGAGATGTGTTGGATGTATTTTAATACTTTTTTTAGGTGTTTTTACTTGCATTTGGTTCCAAGGCCAAAAATCCCAGTTCTAACAGCCAGCAGCTATTTTTAGCCCATAGCTGTTGCCCTGGGGGCAAGCTCCACGGCAACCTGGGTTTTGGTGGGGGCATTTTAGCCCCCTTGTCTCAACTAGTACCACCCCTCTGGCAGCAATGAGCCATTGGTGGATGGAGATGATCCATCAAAGGGAAAGCACCAATCGCTTTGGACCAAAGGGGCGGGCTGTGGGCGGGCTGTGGGTGGATAGGGGCGGAGCAAAGACACTATAAAAACAGCGAGGCAGGGAGGTGGGGACCCTTTCCTCTCTTTTTCTCTGCAGGCTGTCTGTGGTTGACGTCGGTGCTGGGCATTCAAAGCCTTACTCCTTTTAAGGAGCCTTTAGTAATTTTTTTACTTTTGGACCAGCCAAAAGCCAGTCCAGCACTGCAAGTCTTTCTTTTTCTCTACCTGAGGTCTAGTGCTGTCTCAGCCAGAAGATCTCAAATCCCTGCGCTCCTGGGGCATACCATCTACCGAGCCATAGGATCTCAAATTTTTATATTTTTCTAATTTCTGTAATTTTTCAATTTTTCTGTTTTCAATGAATTAATCTTTTTAAGAGTTGTCTCATTTCTCACATGTGACATCACAGATAGTTCTGTGACATCACAGGGTGCTTGTGTGACATCACAGAGGGGTCGGGTGACATCCCAGAAGAGGCTGTGACATCACAGAGTGGGTTGTGACATCACAGGGTGGCTGTATGACATCAGAGAGCCTACTGTGACATCATGGAACAGCTCCATGACATCACAGAGTGATGCTGTGACATCAGAGAGTGGTGCTGTGACATCAGAGAGTGGCTATGACATCACTGGGTGGCTGTGTGACATCACAGAGTGAGCTGTGACATCGCAGACATGGCTGTGATATCACAGGGCAGAGCTCTGACATCATAGAGCAGACTATGACATCACTGAGTGGTTGTGACATCCCAGGGTGGCTGTGTGACATCCCAGGGGGTTGGATGCCATGGCAACCCTCAGCAGTTCCAGTTCCCTTGGAAACCCCCCCAGGCCCCATTGCTGCAGTCAGGCTCCGTGGCCACTTGCCCGCAGAGCTGTGGCTGCCCTCGGCTGCCATGGCAGCCCTCAGGACAGAGCGGTGCCGGGCTGGTGCCAGCTACAATTGCAGTGACACTCGCTGATGCCCTCAGGTGCCACGGCAGCGGCCACAGGGACCCGTTCCTCACTTTGGTGCCACGGACACCAACGCTTGGCCCCGCTGCCATGGGCATTGGCACGGTCACCTGCACTCAGGGCCCGTGGCCGGGCACTGCTGCCATGGACACGGGCACGCAGCCCTGGGCCACAGGCGGCTGCCGTGGCCACCAGCCCAAGGTCCCGTGGCCAGGGCCGGGGCCATGGAAAGGAACCCGTGGAGCCGTGGTGATGCTGGGTGGCCATGGGGTGCTGCTGTGGGCTGGGCCACAGGGAATTTCCTTGCCAGCCCTTTCTCTGGGGCTGTGTTGGGCTCTGTGCTGAGCACAGCGTTGCTCCCACTGAGATGGTTTTGTTCTTGCTCAGCTTGCACAGAGCCAAGGCCTTTCCTGCCCCTCGTCCGGCCACGCTGGCGAGGGGCTGGGGGTGCGGGGCAGCTTGGCAGGGGTCACAGCCAGGACAGCTGACCCCAACTGACCCCAGGCATATCCCAGACCACAGGACATCATGGCCAGGGTATAAAGTGGGGGGAACAAGGAGGAAGGGGGGACATTTGGAGTGAGGGGTTTTCTCTTCCCAGGTAACACTCAGGCAGGATGGGGCCCTGATTTGCTGGTGGGCAGGGTCAGCACCAAAGACACAGACACCAACTGAAGGGGTTGTGCCATTTATAAAATGCAAATCTGCAAAAAGTCACAAAAGCATAAGCTCAGCAAACACATAATCATTAGCAAAGAATCACAGCAGGAGCAGCTCAGCAATGCCCCCAGTCATCCCTGCCAAAGATTGCCTGCAGTGATTAACCAAGATGCAGCCCCAGTTCCCCTCAGACTTTACCAGCACCCAGAGCCACCCATCAGCTGGGGGAAGCTGTCCCAGCCAAGGACTGGAGAGCCACTCGCGGACACTGGGAATTCCTGCAGCTGCCTCCAGCCACAGCTGAGGCTCCAACCCCGCTGGGAGAGGGCCCAGCTTTGACAGTGCTGGAGAAACAGACTGACAGCACTTCTAGAGCGGGAACATCTGCTTTCATCCTCCTCTTGGCTTCCTCCTAAGCCTGGCCAGGGCTCAAGGAGGAGCCAAGGCAGCTGCCTTTGACCATACAGCCCCAAACAAGGCCAGATGTGGGATTTCATGGCCTTGTCCCAGCCGCCCGCAGTGCCCAGGCCGTGCTGGCCGTGCTCAGAGCTGGGCCCAAAGCTGCTGTGGCCTCCTCTGTGCCCTTCACGCCTTTCAGCGCTTTGAAACAGCCAAGAGCTTTCTCCAAGAGTGCAATGAAGCAGCTGTTCCTGCTCCCAGCTCTCGCCCTTCCCAGTCTCTGCCCTTGATGACTGCTTTTGTCCCTCTTGCTGTGCCCTCTGTGCCGCCGGGGCTCGGTGGCTGCTGCCCAGGGCTGTGGCACTGGCACAGATCCAGTGCTCGAGAACCTCCTTTCTCTGCCCTTGGAGCCGCCTGCTCAGAGCAGCCTTTTCCACCTGGAAGCTCCACATGGACAGGGAGTGCCCACCTCATTGATCATTGAAGAGCTCTTCCAAGGACGGCCTGGCCAAGGCTGCTTCCCACACAGGATTCCTCTGCAGGACTGCGGAAAGCTGAGAGGCAGCTCTGGCTTCTCCGCTTTTCATGTGCTAAAGCTGCCTGGCAGAAGAAATGGAGGGACAGCTGTGGTGGCACAATCCCTCCCGGCCCAGGGCCCAGCGCTGGGAAGGTCTTTCCGTGCCGAGGCTTTGCTGCGGCCAAGGAAAGCTCCTGGCTCAGGGTCACCTTTCCTGCTGGGCCAGAGCCCCCAAGTGGCCCAGCAGCAGCAGAGAATTCCAGCACAGCCCCGGCACGGGCAGGGCGGCCCTGGGCGGGCTGCGGGAGCCGGCAGCGCCTGAGCTCAGAGCAGCTGAGCCCGGGGGCTCTTGGCCAAGGCCGAGGCCCAGCGAGCATTTCTCAGCTCGCAGGGCGGCCTGGAAAGGTGCTGGGGGGGATCATTCACCCCCCAGGGCGGTCCCAGTGGCTCCCAGGATTTCCATGTCCGTGCTCCCAGCGCTGCTCCCAGCCCTGATCCCTGGGGATGGCAATGTCCCGCTCCCTTCCCGGGGCAGGCTCACACCTGAGCCAGGTGTGCAGGGCAGGACCTTGCCCTGAGCCCAAGCCCTGTCCCCCCTGCAGGATCTGCTTCCCATCGGCCTCTTCCTCCTGCGGCCCCAAGCCCAGCTCGGTGCTGAACGAAGGGCGCTGGGCCGGGGTCATCCCCCGGCGGGGGCTGCGCACCCCCTCTGCCCCCTCCCCAAACTCCCTCCCGGGGCAGCAGGGGCTGCCTCAGGAGCCCTGGGGCTCCTGGGGCTCCGTGCTTTCCTTCCTAAGGAAGAGAACCGTCCTTCCCATCCAGGCTCCCATGGCCAAAACTGAGATTTACCTCCCAAATTCTGTCTGTCCAAGGATTGCTCCCAGACAAAAGCTGCCATGAGAGACAGGTCTGGCTGCTCTCGCCCATGGTGGCCACCTCTCATCTTCTACAAAACTCTTGGACTTTGTGCTTTTCTTTCATGTGGAATAAACCCATCCTTCTCAACAAGGTGCTCATGGCCAAAATTGGGATTCCACCTCCCAAATTCCCAATATCCAAGGGTTGCTCCCAGACAAACCTGCCAGGACAGACAGATGTGGCTGGCCTTGGCCTCTGGTGGCTGTAGCTCATCTGCCCTGAATCCCTGGGGCTCGGTGCTGCCCTTCCTCTGGAGACCACTGTGGCCCTGCGTGGCCTCGTGGAACCCAGGGGCCGTTGTGACCTTGCAGGGCTGGTGGCACCAAGGGGACCATTGTGACCCTGTGGCGTTCCATGGAACCAAGGGGCCACTGTGGCACTGCTGGCCCCAAAGAACCGAGGGGCCTTTGTGACAGGGCAGCTGAGGAGGCCCAGAGTGGACACCAGGAGAAAGGAATTTCCCTCCCAGGCAGGGCTGGGGTGTAACATGTCCCCCAGAAGGAGTCTGGAGCAGCCCAAGGCTTTGTGTGCCCAGGCAGAGGCAGGCAGGACGCAGAGCTGCCAGCAAAGGAAGGGGCCAGCCAGGTGGGGCAGCCGGGGGGATGAGGACAGCCTGCAGGGACAGAGGCGCAGGGCAGGGACACCGTGGGACAGCCTGGGCTGCAGAGGGCAGAGGGATGGGCAGCAGCTGCAAGGCCCTGACAGAGCCAACTTGTGCAGCCCTTTGGCCACGGCTGCTGGCCCTGGCCCTGAGGCCAGGAGGGGACAAGTGACCTCTGCAGCCCTGGGGCCTCAGGGCCTCCTTGTCCCTGCCCAGCAGCCTGGCAGGGGCCGCCCCATGGTGCTGCCCTGGGCACTGCCCATCCCCACATCCCAGTGCCCCGGCAAGAGCCCTGAGCACTGAGGGAGGGACAGGATCTGCCTTGCCAGGGGCTGGGGCTCAGGCCTTGGCCCTTTGTACTCATGGAACACAGCCAGCTTTGCTCAGCACCAGAGACACCTTTCCCTTGCTTGTCCCCCCCTGCCATCGCTGCCTCCAGAGTTCTGCTCTCACTGGAACCTGGGGACACTTTCACGTGAGTCGTGTCCCTCACTGGGACCCATTAAAAGTTAAAGAAACTTTGGACTTTGAATCTGACTTTGAGTTCTTGAGAAGTTTTTTGAAGACACTCTGAGGGACTGAGTCTGATGTGAACAACACCAAAGCCCCGAGAGGGTCATTAAAATCCTTGTGCTGCTGCTGTGCTGCTGAGCTGGGCTGGGCTCCTGGCACAGAGGGAACTCTCAAGCTCCTGGCAACCAAGGAGAGCTTCAAAGAGGCAGCTCTGCTGAGGAGCAGCTCCTCTGCCAGCCCAGCAGGGCTGAGGGCACTGCCTGCAGGTACCTGGGAGGAGTGAGCAGAGAGCTGGCTAAAGCAGCTGGGAGGGCAGCTCTGAACTCATTCCTGGAGAAACCTTCCCAGCGTGGGACACAGTGAGTCTCTGGCTGCAGGGATCCTCTAGAGCTGGCCCATGGCACGGCTGCCATGGCTGTGAGGATGGCTCTGCTGCCGTTCCTGCCTTGGGGGAGGATGTGCTGCAGAGCGGGGCTGCCCTGGGCACCGTCAGAGGGACAGGGCAGGACGGCTCCTGCTGCCAGGGCCGGCTGCAGGCTGTGAAGGTGGGCAGCAGCCAGGGGTGCCCAGGGCTGTCCTGCAGAGCAGCTCCTGCAGCCCTGAGGGCTCTTTGCCAGGCCAGGGCATCTGCCACCTGCCAGGGGCAGCTCTCAGCCTGCCTGGCAGCTCCCCATGGGCGGTGCAGGGGAGCTGTGGCTGCAAGGAGTGACTCCTGCAGGGCAGGTCCTGCTGCTGTGGAGAGGCTGCTGTGGGGGCCAGGGCTGCTCAGAGCTCCAGCTCATTCCTGAGGGGATTTTCATGAGCACATTCAGGGCAGGAGATTCCTGCTTGAGTCTCTGCTTTCCTCAGTTTGTGCTCCCACTTTTCCCAGGCTCAGCTTGGTGGGAATGGAAACTCAGCTGTGCAGGTGGAGCAGGGGCTGAGGCTCTTAAACCATCCCACTGAGGATTCCTGGGAGCCTCAGCAAGTGCCTGCACCTCCGCGGCCTCCAGATCCAGCCAGCATCACCTTTCCATGGTGCCCAGGCCCGGGGGAGCTGCTCTTTAATCCCCGCAGCCCCGAGCGGCTGCCGGGCAGGGCTGGCCCAGGGGCTGGGCTGGGCTCCGGCAGCAGCGGCAGGGACGGAGCCCGGGCCGCAGGAGCAGCTCCCGGCTGGGACAGCTCCAGCAGCAGAGCCGTGGGCAGGGAGGGAGGGAGGCAGCGCTGAGGGCAGCCCTGCTGAGGGGAGCTGTGGCAGCTGCCGGGCCTGCCCTGCAGTGCAGACACCGCCCTGAGCAGCGCAGCCCCGGTGTCCCCTCGCAGCCAGCACAGCCCTCAGCCCGGGGGCTCGGGGCCCTCAGCCCGGGGGCTCGGGGCCCTCGGTGCCCTCCTGGGCCGGCAGAGCAGCACCAGAGATGAAGGGCATCTCTGCGGCCGCGGGCCCGTTCCTGCTGCCCGGGGCCTGAGGGCGACTGTCCTGCCCTGGTGCTGCCCGGGAGGGGCTGGGCAGCGCTGCGCAGGGAAAGGCTTTTCCTCAGGGCCCGGCTCTCTCTCCTTGCCCTGCTCAGCTGCTCCTGGCGCTGCTCAGGGGCTCTCTGGGAATGGCAGCTCCAGCTGCAGGCTCAGGCCCAGCCCTGGGGCTCCTCCTGTGCAGGCTGAGCACAGCAATGGGGTGTCCCAGCTCCCTGTGCCCCGGGAGCTCTGGGCACGCCGGGCTGGGAGGCTGGCAATGAGCCGGCTCTCCTCCAGCAGGGCCATGGACAGGACCCTCGCTGTGCCCTCGGGATGCCATCCCAGCTGTGAGCTGCCTTCCAGGGGACACTGGGGCCGGGAGTGTCCTTGGCCAGCAGTGGGGCTGAGACTCTGAGAAAGGCTGAGCCACTTTGCTCTGCTGTGGGTCCCTCTGCTCTCAGCTGTGCCAGGCTGATTTTCAGGGGAACACAGTGACTGCCCTCGATCTCAGGAGGGGCAGCTGGGGACAGATGGAGCGACAGAGCAGCTCCCCTCACCCTTCTCTGAGTTACAGCCAATGCTCTTGCCTTGCACAGCTCTCTGCTCTCCCTGGGCACGGCAGGAAACCCTCTCAAAGTGCCTTTGGCCGTCACCGTTCCTTAGCCCTGGCACAGGAGATGCTGCCCAGCTCCTCTGCCTCAGGAGCACTTTGGGCTGATGGAGTCCAGCCCCCGGACTGGCCCCTGTCCCCATTCCCATGTCCCCGCTGAAGCAGAGCAGAGCTGACTCCTCGCTGTCCATGGGCACAGCCCCTGCTCGTCTCAGCAACGGGGCCAGATCCCAGCAGAGCTCCAGGCACGGGGCTGAGGGAAGGGCTCTGAGAAAAGGAAAACTGGGGGGCAGGGCCAGGAGAAAGGGCTTGGACATTGCTCAGCAAAGTCTCCCCTGACTCCTCACTGTCTCGTCCTTCAACAGCACTCCATGGCCAGAGGCTCAAAATGTGCAACAGCAGCTCCATCAGCCCCTTCCTCCTGCTGGCATTGGCAGACACGCGGCAGCTGCAGCTCCTGCACTTCTGCCTCTTCCTGGGCATCTCCCTGGCTGCCCTCCTGGGCAGCGGCCTCATCATCAGTGCCGGAGCCTGCGGCCAGCACCTGCACAGCCCCATGTTCTTCTTCCTGCTCAGCCTGGCCCTCACCGACCTGGGCTCCATCTGCACCACTGTCCCCAAGGCCATGCACAATTCCCTCTGGGGCACCAGCCACATCTCCTACTCAGCATGTGCTGCTCACGTGTTTTTCTTTCTGTTCTTCCTCTCAGCAGAGGATTTCCTCCTCACCATCATGTGCTACGAGCGCTACGTGTCCATCTGCAAAGCCCTGCACTACGGGACCCTCCTGGGCAGCAGAGCTTGTGCCCACATGGCAGCAGCTGCCTGGGCCAGTGCCTTTCTCTACGCTCTCCTGCACACGGCCAATACATTTTCCCTGCCCCTGGGCCAGGGCAATGCCCTGGGCCAGTTCTTCTGTGAAATCCCACACATCCTCAAGCTCTCCTGCTCACACTGCCACCTCAGGGAACTTGGGCTCATCACTGTCAGTGCCTGTTTGGTGTTTGGCTGTTTTGTGTTCATTGTTTTCTCCTATGTGCAGTTCTTCAGGGCTGTGCTGAGGATCCCGTCTGAGCAGGGCCGGCACAAAGCCTTTTCCACGTGCCTCCCTCACCTGGCCGTGCTCTCTCTGTTCCTCAGCACTGTTATGTTTGCCCACCTGAAGCCCCCCTCCATCTCCTCCCATCCCTGGATGTGGCAGTGTCAGTTCTGTACTCGGTGGTGCCTCCAGCCCTGAACCCCCTCATCTACAGCCTGAGGAACCAGGAGCTCAGGGATGCCCTGAGGAAAGTGAGGACTGGATACTTTTCACAAGTTAAAATCTTTCTATTTCCTTCTGCCATGCGAGGAAAATGATGACTAGGATGCTTCTCAGAAGCAATAAACTCTCTCTTTTCTGCTCCAGAACCTTCAGAATGTAACTCTTTACAATCTTGGCCTCTTTTTCCTCTTTGTCCATATTTTCATTGGTGCTTTTTCTTATTCTTTTTCTGGTGTTATTCTGCTTTTTATAAAGTACTGTAGTACTACTCCTTGCATTTCTGCATGAACATCTACCTTTCTTTTGAAACACAAAGACTTTCAGGAGGCTTTTTCCCTGTGCATTTGAATCAAAACAAGGGGCTGTCCTGACCTTTGTGTCCAAGGTTTGTTCCTCAGCCCTTCTCTGGCTCTGCAGGGGCAGTGCCTGTGGGCAGAGCTGGAGGGAAGAGACTCCCAGCACAGCAGCACGGCCAGGGACAATGGCCCAGCCTCTCCCCACCTCTGCTCTTCCCAGCTCCACACTCCCTTTCCCAGCCCTTCTGAGGGTGCAAGGCCGGAGTGCTCGGGCAGCTCGGTCACTGTCCTGCTGCGTGTCCGTGCTGTGAGCACAGGCAGGGACAGGCCACGGGCACTGCTGGGACACAGCCGGGCTCCAGCACAGCAGCTCCATCAGCAAAGGGCATCTCCTGGGGCCAGGGCAGGAAGGCTTCGCTCTCCTCCAGAGCTGCTGTCAGGAATGTGCCCCAGGAATGCCCTGGCAAAGCAAACCCCAGTGCCCAGGGGCAGGGGGGAGTGTGCAGGGGGGGCAGGCAGCAGTGTCCTGGCACTGCCAGAGCTCCTGGGATGGACCTGAGGGAGCAGCAGAGCAGGGCCTGGGCTGTGCCTTTGTTCCGGGCACAGCCTGGGAAGGTGCCCAGGGCAAGTGTCCCACACCAGCCCCTGCCACCAGCAATCCCAGCACTGGCCTCTGCCCTCCCCTGCAGGAGGTTGTTTGTCCCTGCACAGAGGGACACCAAGTGACCAGGCCAGCAGTCCATGTTTGCTGTGTCCTGAGGAGCCTTCAGCAGTGCATCGAGTGGGTGTGGGGAGATGAACCCGAGTGAGCACAAACACCATCAGCAGCACTCGGGGCTGGCACAATTCCAGGGGCACAAACTGTGCCCTGAGGCCACTTCACTCCCAGAGTAATGTCCTCTGGGAAAGCACCTGTTATAAACATATATTATAGTATTGGCTTCTCGCAAAGTATTAAAGTAGATATTATATAATGTTAGAAATGCTTTTTGCTGTGTGGATGTAGTTTTCTCTCGTTTTAGCAAGAATGTTAGCAAGTGTGAGCAAGTAAGATAACCTCCAAGGGAGCAGAGGATGAGGCCCAAGGAGCTGCTAATCAACACTTTGTCCAGAGAACAAAAGGGCCCAAAGGCTGCTCCGCCCGGAGAACGGGCAGCCAGGAGGGTCCGAGAGCTGCTATCACCGCTCTGCCCGGGGGGCAAAGAGGCCCAAAGCTGCAATCAGCCCTGACTGTCTGGAGAATTAAGAGATCCACCCCACCATCGACTCTTACCTAGCGGGCCCAACCCCAAGAATCAAAAGAAATAAAACCACAAGGCAGAAGACTACGCATGCTCTAAAAAGGCGGACCCAAGGAGTGGCCATGCAGATCAATTCCTGGAAAAGTTTTAATATGAATACAGAACAGACAGTAAAAATGGTATAAAAGAGACTCACCTCGGGCATCAGGTGTGCTCTTGGCAGAGCGCCAAGGCACCCGGCCGTTATCCCTTTGCTTTATTTTACGTGTCTCTTATTGTCTTTATATTAAACTCTTTAAATTCTAACAGGAGAGTGAACCTCGCTTTTCACAGCACCTGAATTCTTTGCTGGGCTGTGCTGAGAACTGCATGCAGACAAACGTCCAGGGCAGGGAGGCTCCAGGGAAAGTGCTCAGGACAGCCAAGGGCTGCACAGAGAGACACCGGAGTGGTGGGTCTGTGGGGAGAAATCACAGCTGCCTCCCTTGGGAATCGCCCCCAGGACCTGGACAGGCTGTGCTGTGTTCTGGGCACTGACCTGGAACCGAGGGATGTGGAAAAGGCGTCTGGTGTCAGGGACGTTGGGAAGGCTGGGCAGGCACTGGCATTTGTCCCTCAGGGATTCCATGAGGGTCCTGCCAAGATGAGCTCTGCTCCTCCTTGGAGCCCTTCATGGGCATAGAGGGCTGAGAGACCTTTCCAGGACAGGCTCAGGCCAAGGAGCCCTTGAGTCTCTCAGCCCTCCGTCGGTGCCTGCTGGAATTCAATCCCCCTCCCCATCCCGCAGCAGCCCCGCATTTCCCTCCTCCAGCCTTGCTCTCCAGCACAGCCACGGGGGCTCTTCGGGCTCTCGGCTTTTCCTGCAGCCACCGAGGCCAGCTGAGCTCTGCCTTCCCCACACTCAGCCCTGCCCAGCGCAGGCAATGCCCAGAAATTCCCTGTGTGTCCCTGGCCTTGCTGTCAGCCCCGGCAGCGGCTCCGTGGCCCCTCTGTGCCCCGCTGCCCCAGCCATGGTGCCCCAGCCCCTGTGCAGGCCCAGCCCAGGACAGGAGCGCTGCGGGTGGGAACGGCCCCTGGGCCCTGCTGCCCACAGCAGCCTTGGGGCTCTGCGCTGTTGAGCTTTGGACGGGGTACCCTTCCTTCCCGGACCAGGGTGAGAGAGCAGAGGAGGCTGCTGTTCTGCTGAGTTCTGTATTTCATAGTCTCACAGCTTTCTTGAAGGCAGAGTTCAAAGGGGGTTACATGATAAAGGCAAGCAGCAACAGCAACAACAGGCAAAACAGCTTCTTCTTCTTCTTCTGTATGCTCTATATGCTCTATACTCTATATGCTCTAGACTCTATATTTTTTCTTGCAGAAGTGTGGATTATATTTGTTAATTGACCAATAAGATTAACACACGATTCCAGTTTTCCTTTTCTTAACCGATCCTGGTCTAATTCTAACAGTCGTAAGCCTCACACCAGTGTTACACAGGTATTACACAGATTTGTGGATGCAGTTTCTATCAGCTCTTACTGTTTACATGAACGCTCTATCTAAAAAATGTGAACAGTGTCATTCTATCAATTTTTTGTCTAAAGTAAAGAATTCTGTGAAAAGGTAACACTGCTGCAGTAAGAACTGTGTTTAAGGTCTCTGCTGCAGCTTTTCAATGTTTAAGGCACTTAGCATATATTTCTACTAAAGGTTAAAAAATCTGTATTTCTATTTCACTTTGGTGTGACTTCATGTATCTCAGCTTGTCCAAAGGTTTTAATTCAACCCCTGTGCTTTGGCTTCCCTCTGGGCCTGAGTCCAGAGGAGCTTTCACTTCAACAAAACAGAACACTTACAAGAAAAGTAAATGGAGTGGGAACTCATGAGAGATTGAATTTTCTCTGATTCAACTCCAGGATTGATGCCATAGACTTCTGAGTGGAAGAATAATTAATTCATTCTCCTTGAGACAATAAATCAAGAGAATAAATTAGACTTTTGTATCAGGTATGAGTGAATAGATTGCATCCAACACAAGTTTTTCCTGTAGGATTTTTATTTTATTTTTTATTTTCTCAGGAGATTGTATCAAGGCAGAAGAATTAAATTCAAGATATTTGTAGCAAAGAGATCTCTGCTGAACTGATTGTTCCAAATAAACATATCCCTTACCCCATATTTCCATGACCAGAAGTTTTTCTAATTTTGGACTCTAGTATATTGTACTGTATGTGTATTCAGAATACTTTGCAACAGTTAAATTTGCTTAAATTTCATTTCAGGCATTTACTTAATTTTAAGAATTTGCCTAATTTCAGCCATCTTTTAAAAAGTATTTTCACACTTTCATTTTTTTTGTCTGTTACCTTTTCAGTGAGGAGGATCATCATTTGGGTTTTCTCTTGGTACCTCACTAATGCACTCTGAGAGCCATGTTCTGTGTTATTAATGTAGTAGTGATCCGGGGTTCATGGATGGCTACTGCAGGAAACTTGATGGCCAGTAGTGAAAACAGCAAAAATAATGATGAGAGGAGCCACAGACGTTCTGCTGTCTGAGAACTGTGAACTGCCAAAATCAAAAGGTCAGTGCTCTTCTGGTTCAGAATGCCCTTCAGTTGGAGCTGGAACATACTTTGGGCTAAGAGCCTGAGCACAAGAGGCTGTAGCACCTATTTTGTTCAGCAGTTCCCTATTGCCCTACTCCATACTCCACTGCATTCCAGCATGTGATTTGCTGAGCTGTAGACTGTCCCTGAGTGGTGTGATTGCCTGGAATGCTTGAAAATTTGGCTTCACATCCCTCAGTTTCTTTTCTCTGTTGCCCTCGTTGCCTCACACCAGCCCCTGTTTTACTTCTAGATGGAGAACAAGGTTACAAACTACAACTTCTCTTCCTATGTCCTTAGAGGGGTTCTCACCTGTAATAATAAATGAAATAGGTTTCATTCCTTTTGATTCCTCCTGGTATGATGCAAAGAAAGGAAAGGTAGCTGGAACTATGGCTTTTTGGGGTGGCTGTTATACCAGAGCCCTGCATCTGTATTAGGGATATTCGTGTTGGCCGGACTGTCTCAGCAGAAAGAGGGAGGAGTGCAATATTAATGTCAGGAGCTCATCCCTGTCCGTGATTTATTAAAAGAAGCCTAGCTTCATGTCTTAGGCCCTGAATGAAATACCTGCAGTTTGGCTGCATGAGTTTGTATCTATGGATCCCACTTCTGTGCAATGTCTGAAGGCCAGGGAACTGCCTTTGTTACCTCTCCTACTGGCACTGCTACAGGAGAAGGAAAGAAATCCAACTAATTTTGAATCATCTAACGTGTCCCTTTTGGATACAGAATTCACTGAGAGCCATAAATACAGTGTGTGGCTTTAATAAAGCACAAACGTGGATTTTAAACCACACCTGGCATTGATGTTGCTTGGACTGAATGTGTGCACAGCCCAATGTTTCTCCTCATTGTCCCTGTTATGAATTTCTGCCATTTTTCCTCTTCATTCCTGTCTGAACAAAAGCAGACTTTGTGCCACTGAGTTGAGAACGTTATAAATAAGGTATGGAATTCGTGCTATTATGTATAAAATTGGAGTGTAATCAGACCCTACAGAGACCGAGTTTCAAAATCCCTTCAGCAGCCCAGCTGAGAGAAAAATTTCACAACACTAAAAGAAGTTCTCGCACAATAAGTGAGGATTCCACCCAGGTGGGGTTAGATCTTATCACCGGGACATTTGCACCATAACGACTTGATTGCCACCTTCTGATATCTACATCTCATCTGATAAGGAATGGGACATCCCGGGAACTAAAAATAACTGTTCCAGGAAGCAGAGATGGCCCATTCATCAGCAGAAATGGCCCACTCATCACCCAGGATGGACAATTCCTGGGATCCAGGAAAGGCTTTGTGCAGCCCAACTCCGGGACAAGAAAACTTCATGAATATGCTAAAATGACGAGAAGAATAGAATTAATTCGGACTCTGCCCAAAAAATGTATAAGAAGGGGCCAGCCAAAGCAGCATCCGTGAACTTGGGAGGTCTGGTGCGACAGAGATCAGATCTATGCGTGTTCACCCAGCTCCGACCCCGGGCTCGGAGCTGCTTTTCTCCATCGTGGCTTTTAAAACCGATATTTCGGTCACATAATAAATGTCATTTCTTTATAAATTTTGATTGGGCAATTTTGTTTATCTTAAGAACATCCTTCTCAGGCATCAGGAAACTGCCCCATCTCTTTGTTCACCATCTCGAGTGCTTTTCTCACTCAGAGAGGATGGTAACACCACAGGGATTCGTGTACTGACTCTGAGCAGCAAGCTTTGGCCCTGGTGAAGCTGAAGGACCATAAGGCAAGGCAGGAATTTGTTAAGAAGTTCTCACTAATCCCTGGATTTGAAGGAATGATGGAATAAATGGCAAACCTTTTGCTTCAGGCACTGGAGCAGATGATTTTTCTAACAAATAATATTGTTTTGAGTGTTACTGAGCTCATTCACCTTGTGAGGGATTTTTTCTTTAAAAAAACATTGATTTCTTTGTACCTTAACTGCACAGCTTTTGAACAGCTGGGTGCTTTTGTGTTCCTTCTCCTGTTTATGATGTCAGTGTGCTTTTTACTGCATATCCAAGAACAGCTTTTAATTTTTCTCATTTTTAGCTTCACTTCCTAGTTTTTACAGTTAAGTGCATTTTTTATGTTGTAGGTCACCTGTCACATTTCCCTCGGGCAGTATCTGTACACTGCAAGTGATTCAGCCTCTCTCTTTCTGTTTCATCTCATGCTAATGGCTGGGAGATGTTATCTGGGTTAGCCAGGCTAAGGAACATCCTGTTCTTGCTTGATTTTCTTGAGCTGAGAACCTTCTGGCTATCTCACTGCTCCTTGGAGTATTGTGTTGCTCTGGGTTCTGCAGATAGTTATCTGAGGTGGGAACTGGCCAGATGAGTTGCTGCCCTTTGTAAATGGCTCTGTTTAAATTTCTGTGCTATCTTGGACACCGCTTAAGGTGTTGGGTCCTTCTTGCTTCAGGTGCTGTAAAATGGGAAGATGAGAAATTCCTTCCCATCACTGATCAAAGTCCTGGCCAATCTCAGTATCAGGGGAGATCTGTAATGTGATGAATTTCCTTTGCTGCAGTGTCTGTGCCAGGCTTTTCTCCCTTGTGTTTGATCGTTTATAACATACACAGATACATGTTTTACTTAGGGAAAATCTGGGAGCATGGTGTGTTCATAGCTACTCGGTAACATATTTTCAGTATATATAACACGTGAATGGAAAAGGGGAAGTGCAGCACAATGAGTGTGTTTTGGGTATCTCCTGCAGATGTTGAATCTGTCCATAAGAAGAGATTTCTAAGAAAGTTTTATTAATGAAGGTTGCATCATTGCTTTTTTTATGCTTGCAGCTGCTCAGAGGGAAGGAAAGTCCCACGTCTCTCTTACACTTGTTGAAACACAGCATGATTTGTTGGTGTATATAAATTTAAGCTAGCTATTTCTCATTTGACTTCATTTTGCTTTGTGCCAAGGTCCTCTGGAGTAACTGAAACAAAAGTAAAATGCCTGTTCTGATGGAATGATTGAATAAAATGTAAAAGGTTAGCAACAGTCAAATTAGATCCCCTTGCTGCTCATTGCCAGGAAGAGCTGGTTCATTAAACCAAAGCAGGATGGAAGTGATGAGCAATGTGCTTGCTTAAAGGATTCCTCCCTTGAGAGGGTGATGGTGTCACCTGGATCCTTGAGATCATCATCTGCTGCTTGCTGACTGCCTCTGAGGAACAAGCCTCAATGTCACCTTACCTGTCTGTGACCCATCGGCCTCGGGAAACAGCTGCTTTCTCTCATGCTGCACTGGTTTGGAAAGGAAGGAAGAGGCAGGAAAATTGTGACTTTCACCTGTGTGAGTGCTTTGGTGGCAACAAGATTGTGTCTTTCTATGTAAGAAAGTGTGTGTGTGTCTCTCTTAAAAAGCCTGGTGCTTGTTATCTTTGCTAAGCAATTGCAAAGAACCAATGAAATAAAATAGACAGTGTTGTGGTGGATATTAACTTTTAATGAGTTTACAGAATAGAGCCTCTCATAATCGGAATTCCTTAGCTCTACAGAGATAATGAAAATAAGAATGCAGTGAAGTTGCTATATACACTAGCAGATGATTTCCAAACACTGAAACCCAAAGGATTTAAAATTTATTCTGCTAAGAAATTGCTTGGGACATGCAACTCTTGGACAGGAACTACATTTCATGCTAAGTAGACATCATCTGGTTATGTTGAAATGTAAAGACTCAATTGGGGTCTTGCAGAAACCAGTGGTAGAAGTACTGTTGGCTTTGCTAAACGCAGACCTGGGGCAGTGGGAACTATCCTGGTGCTGGCAGACAACAAGGTCTGCATGGAGGCGGGGGTGGGGGAAATCACGGGTAGGGCTTGGCCCCAGTATTTTCAGAACTATAAAGGACTTGGAATGGCCTGAGAAATTCTGTTCCGGGTAGAGCTGATGATGGGATGGGTCAGCATTTAGGAAATGCTGATTAAATGAAGGGCACGCAGGGAGTTGAAGACATTGTGTTAAGGTGAGGAACAAGACCGGGACACCGCGCTGGGGCCCCGCGCACTTTTCCAGCCCGGCCGCCCCCACGGGCCGGGCCCCGCGGCTCCCGCTGCCGCCCCCCAGCACGGGGCTGTGTCCCAGACCCCACGGTCCAGCCCGAGGGTTGGGGGCGGCAGCGGAGCTGCTGGACGGAGCTTCCAGCCCCGCCAGCCGCAGCTCCGATCCCTTGGGCCGTGACGCCGGGGACGGGTGTCCGTCGGCGCTTGGGTCTGTCAGCTTTTGCAATGCAGAGGGAGAAACTGAGTCCCAAGGGGTGTCGCTTTCCATCAATCGCTATTTCTCCTTGCTTTTCCATGACGGATTTCACAGCGCTTCCTTTCGCCCCAGAGATTTGGAAAACAAAATTCCCGGCTGCCCCGGATCCCTGCAGCTCTCCACAGCTCCAGCCTCGTCCCTCCTCTCCGTTTCCTTCTCTCCAGTCTCTCCCGCCTGGCCCTGCCGGCTCGGAGGAAGGAGATTCCCCCGGCACCCCCTGCCTCCTCCTCCTGTCCCGTGGGGCGCAGTTGGTGCTTCTGGAGCCGCCTGCCCGCGCAGCCGGACCCGCCCTGCGGCCGCTCAGCGCTGCAGCCGAGGGAATGAATTGCAGGCACCGCTGCGCTGGGCTGGCCCTGGCCGGGTGCCCGGGGCCACCAAAGCCGCTCTGGCACTCTGCTCACAGCTGCAGCACACAGAGCACTGAAGGAAAGGCTCGTGGGCTGGGATCGGGGCAGGGAGAGTACACTCATTGCTCACTGCCAGGGCCACAACAGACCCAAGCTGGGGAAATTAATGGAATTTATTTCCAAACCAATCACACCAGGACAAGGAGAACTAAAACAAATCCTAAAGAAACACCTTCCCCACCCCTCCCTCCTTCCCGGGCTCCCAGTCTCCGCCCGCAGTCCCTCCTCTGCCCTCCCTGCACAGCAATCGTGTCACCAGCCATGAACTTGGCTTTTGCCTCATCCCGGGATCTCTTCCCGGACAGGAAGAGCTTTCCCCAGCACAGATTCAGGCTGTGGCAGCCTTTGAGGCTCAGGGTGTTTCTCCTGCAGCTCCTTGCAGGTCTCCTCTCCCCGTGCCGGCTCTCCTGCGCCACAGAACTCTGCCGGCTGCAGCTTTGCAAACGTCAGGTCCAGGTCTGGATGTTCCTGCACGATTTGCTCGAGGTCCTTGGGGGCTGCATCCGATCCACTGTTGTTGTGTTCCCCCTCGGCACGGAGCCCATGGATCTGATGGCCCCTGGCCAGGGCCTGGCACAGGAGGTGGAACCTGGGTGCTGCTGCAGCGGCGCCGGGGGAGCCCCAGGACTCGCTGTGGCCGCTGTGGCAGCCGCAGCACAGCCCGTTCCCAGCGAGGAGCCCAGGGCTCCGTGGGGCTCTGCAGGACCTCGGCCCTGGGGCTCGTCTGCATCAGCCCGGGCAGCTGGGCTGGACTTGGCTTCCTTTGTGTCTCTGGCTGCCCTGGCACAGCAGCTGCCCAGCGCCCAGGGGACAGCAATGGGAGCGGGGCAGGTCGGGGTGAGCTTCAGTGTCTGTGCCCGGCAGAAATGCCAAAGCCTTCCCTAAGGAGCAGCGAGTGCTGCCAGAGCACAGGATGCTGCTGCTGCTGCTGCTGCTGAGCACGGGACGGCCCCAGGGCTGATGCCAGACAAAGCCGGGATGGGAGCCACAAACAACGGGAGGGGGGGGGAGGGGCAGGAGAGGACGAGGAAGAGTGAGGGGGGAGGGCGGATGGAGGAGCAGGAGCGGCAGGAAGAGGAGAGATAAAAGGGGAGGGGCGGGAGGAAGAGGAGAGATAAAAGGGGAGGAGCGGGAGGAAGAGGCAGGACAGAGGAGGCAGGAAGAGGAGCCTCCACGTGCATCCATCGCTCTCTGTGTCCGCAGCTCTCGGCCTCGCTCCCCCCATCCCGCAGGTGACCGGGTAGGGACAGCTCGCCCCAAATATCTTGGGGAGTCACTGGGGTTATTTTTGGGAGAGGGGATTTTTGGAGCTTGGAGGACTCCAGCACCGAGCCCCAAATATCTTTGTTGGTTCCTGGGGGAAGGGGGTTTGGTGGGGCGGGGGGTGAGGCGGATGTTTGGATCTTACAGGGCTCCAAATGTGAGTCGGAAATGCCCCTTGGGGGATATTGGGGAGCCCCCGGCACGCGGGGTTTTTGGGGTCCCGGTGGCGGCTGCCGGGAGAAATGGGATGGGGCGGGATGGGGCCCGGGAAGGGTGGGATGTGGATTGGGGGGTGGGATGAAGTGTGGCGGAGGGGGATGGGCGGGATGGGGCCTGGGCTGAGGCAGCCGAAGGTTGGGGATGATGAGGCCGGGGGGACCCCACTCCTGAGGGGCGTGCGGGGTATCCGGCAGCTCGGAGGGAGTTTTGGGGCACCCCTAATCCTGAGGGGGTGGTGCCGGCAGCGGGGGACACGTGGCTCCGGCAGCTCTGGCCCCAGCTGAGCCCCCCCCGCCGCCAGCGCCCCCCGGAGCGGAATTTGGGGAGGGGGAGGTGGGGGCGGCCAGGCCGGGCCCCCCCGCGCTGTCCCGGCGGGGGCCGAGTGCGGGCGGGAGCCCCGCGGGGCCCGGCCCTGCCCGGGCACGGCTGATGCCGCCCGCCCGCGCTCCGCACTGGTCCGGACTGGTGCTCCCAGTGCCGTGCGGGGCGGGGCCGCTCTGGGGACCCCCCAGGGCACAGCGCGGCTGCTTTGGGGCTGTGGGCAGCGCCCGGCGCTGGGCATGGGGCGTGTGGGGGCAGCTGGGGCCGCACTGGTGGCACTGGTGGTGCTGGGAGCCCCCTCGGCCGCGGGGTGAGCGGTGAGAAGGGGGGCGGGTCTGGGACCCCAAATTGAGCGAAATGGGGAATGGAACCCCCAAAGTGAGCAGGAGGGGCCTGGAACCCCCAAAACCAAGGCCGGGGGAGGGGAGGTGGGGATTGGGGATGGGGAAGGTGCAGAAGGGGAGGGGCTCGAGAGGGGCCTGGGAGCCCCAAACAAAGCGGGAGGGGGCTGGGACACCCAAATTGAGCTGGAATGGGGCTGTGGATTGGGGGAATGCTGAGAAAGGGGAGGAGAGGGGAGGGAAAGGTGGAGTTGGGGCAGAAGAAGAGCGGTTCCATGGGGGTCCAGCCTTGTCCCCCAGCACCTGAGCCCTGGAGCGATTCCCTGGGGCTCTGGGGAAGGGAGGGATCCGCACTGGGGGGGTCCCCAACCCCCCTGTCCATGCCTGGGGCTGATCGGGGCTCCCCCCACACAGCAGCCGGTGCTGGGGCAGCCGTGGGGCAGAGGGAGTGGGAAAGGGGGGGCAGGGTGGGAGTGGAGGAGGAGCGGGAGGAAGAGGAGGGAGAGAGGAGGAGGAGGAGCACGAGAACCACGAGGTTCCACCGCCCACCCACTGTGTCCGCAGCACCCCCAGCCCCGGTAGCATCTTCCCCCCCATCCTGCAGGTGAGCGGGGAGGGGGAGCTCACCCCAAATCTCGGGGGGTCAGCGGGAGGGGTTTTTTTGGAGGGGTGTTTGGAGCTTGCAGATTCTGGAATCGAGCCCCAGATGTCCTTGCATGTCCCTGGGAGGGATTTTTTGGACCAGAGGGGATATGTGGGTCTTGCAGGACTCCAAAGCTGAGCCATAATTGCCCCTTGGGGGTCCATGTGAGGATCACCCAGTACTTGCAGGGTTGGACTTTGGCTTTGGGGATCCCCAGGAGAGCTGGGGGCTGGAACACGGGACCCCTGGAGTGGGGAGAGCAGAGAGGGACGATACCAGAGCTGGGGGACCCCCAAGAGCCTGGAGGGGTGGGGGGGCCTGGAGATGAGGTGGGGCTGGGACCCCTCGTCCCTGAAAGGGGGGGTGAGGAGAGAGGGGAGCCTCAAGTGCCTGGAGTGGAGGGAGGCTGAAGAGGGAGACCCTGGGACCTCTGGGAGCCAAAGCAGAATCAGGAAAAAAGGGACCTGTGGGACCCCTGAAACCCCCAGTATCCCTAAGCAGGACCCCGGAGAGGGGGATCCCCAGGACCCACGGGACCCCCAGCAGCCCTGACAAGGGAGGCCCCCAGAACCCAAAGTGAGGAGACTGGAAAGGATGGACTCCTGGAGGATTCTTTTGGAGTCACTGCCAATTTTTTGTTGGTTTTTATGGACACCGGTGACTTCTAGAGCTGGACTTGGGCAGGAGGAAGCCCCAACCCAGGACACTCATCCCTTGTTTCTCCCCAAACCAGGATTTCCCATTCCCAACCCTTGGCCAGATGGAGGAGGAGGCTGTGAGGAAGAGGAAGATGCCCTGGGAGCCCCAGGCAGGTGAGGAGGAAGTCAGTGCCCCTTTCCCCTCTCTCCTGCTCCATCTCCCAGCCCAGCATCGCCCCCGGCTGCAGGACAACCCCGCTGCCGACGCCGTCCTGCCGGGGACGGACTGGGGGGATCTCCTTGCCCTTCCCTGTGGCCCGGAGGCAAATCCCATCCTCTCCTTGTCCTTCCTCCCCAGACAAGGAGCTGAGCACGGAGCCCAGGGAGGACAAATCCCCGCGGCAGAACCTGGTGGGAGAGGCTGTTTTGAGCGGCTCCACGGCGCAGGAATCCAATGGGGAGGAAAAGCCCCGGAGATCCCGCAGGAGGAGGGGCTGCAAACGCAGCCCAGGGTGCTCTGAGGAGGAAAGACCCACCCTGTGCGGGGAAGGCGGCCGGAGATGCAGCCAGAGGTCAGAGCTGGTGGTTCATGAGCAGCTTCACAATGGGGAGAAGCCCCACAAGTGTGGGGAATGTGGGAAGAGCTTCAGGTACAGCTCCCACCTGATCATCCACCAGATGATCCACACCGGGGAGAGGCCCTACGAGTGTGGGGAGTGTGGGAAGAGGTTTCACACCAGCTCCAATCTCCTCCTGCACCAGCGGATTCACACGGATGAGAGGCCCTTCCGCTGCCCTGAATGCAGGAAGGGCTTCAAGCAAAACTCCGCCCTCGTCAGGCACCGGCGCATCCACACCGGGGAGAGGCCCTACGAGTGTCCCCAGTGTGGGAAGAGGTTTCGGAGCAGCTCCCATCTCCTCCTGCACCAGCGGATTCACACGGATGAGAGGCCCTTCCGCTGCCCCGACTGCAGGAAGGGATTCAAGCAAAACTCCACCCTCATCACCCACCGGCGCATCCACACCGGGGAGAGGCCCTACGAGTGTCCCCAGTGTGGGAAGAGCTTCTCACAGAGCTCTACCTTGACCAAACACCAACGGAGGCACCGCTAAGGGAAGCCCTGCGAGTGCCCCGACTGCGGGAAGAGCTTTGTCCTCTGCTCCAACTCCATCTCCCATCAGAGGAGCCACGTTTGGCAGAGCCCTGGTGACCCACATTCCCTGTGATCCAGGTTGGGAAGAGCCCTGGCTGGTGCTCTCCACGTTCTCCTGGATCCCTGTAGGCACCTGGGTGAACGCAGGGGCAGGAACATCCATCGGGACTCAGATCAACATTGGAGATTCATTGGGAAGAGCTGATTTTTGACCTTTACACCCTAAATTTTCATCTGCTCTGTCCAATTGTTTTCTCTGGTGGTATCAAGCAACCCTGGATGATCTTGGAGATCTTCTGCAGCCTAAGTAACTTCTGTGTTAATCCTACTGAAACAACCAAACTTGGGGTAAAAATAAAGAAATTAAACAAAGAGATCTAAAGTTCCACCATTTTACCAGAATTTGGGGGTGACTTTGCTGTTCAGGGGAATATTCGGGAGGATCTGAGTGTTGTGGGGTCTGAAGCTGGGCAGATTGGGGCCACAATCTTGTAGTTGTGCTGACAGAACATGTTCACCTGAGCCCATCTGTTCTCCAGGAATTCCAGTTGTCTGTCCCAGTCCCTGGCCTGGGTCTCCCCCTTTGGGTTGTGACCTCCCAAGTGCCCAAATCGCTGCTGAAGTGCCTGAGCTGCTCTGGGCTGTGGATGTTCCTGTCCCCCAGCCTGTCCTGGTCAGTGCCATGGGGGGTGGAAGGGTGTCTGGGGGCTCCTTGGGGGACTGGGAGGGGCTTTTGTGTCTCTTGAGGGCATTGGTGGTGCTTGGAGGGGCCTTTTGGGGTGGTCTCTGAGAGAGTTTTGGTGATCTTGGCTGGGCTGTGTGGCTTGGAGAGAATTTTGTGGTTCTTGGGGTCATTTATGATGCAGGGAGTGGTTGGGGGAGTTCCTGGCCAGGAGCTGTGGGGTGGTTTGAGGGGTCTGGGAGTGGCTGTGGAGCTGGGAGGGGGTTTTAGGGCAGTTGTGCTCTCTCCCCCAGACCCCCAAAGCTGCCACCAGACCCCACCCCCAAGATGCTGCCATGGGTCGGGGGCTCCATGTTGGGGTTCATCTTCCTGGTGCTGCGGGAGAAGGTGGGGGAGCGTCCCCAGGGGCCGTGTGTGTCCCCCCAGAGCGTGTGTGACCTCCCCCATGCCGGTGTCACCCCCTTTTCCCTGCCCACAATGTTCCTGAGCCAGCCCCTGCTGCCCCAGGAGGGAATTTGGGGAGGGGGCAGAGGGGGTGTGCAGCCCCCGCCGGGGGATGACCCCGGCCCAGCGCCCTTCGTTCAGCACCGAGCTGGGCTTGGGGCCGCAGGAGGAAGAGGCCGATGGGAAGCAGATCCTGCAGGGGGGACAGGGCTTGGGCTCAGGGCAAGGTCCTGCCCTGCACACCTGGCTCAGGTGTGAGCCTGCCCCGGGAAGGGAGCGGGACATTGCCATCCCCAGGGATCAGGGCTGGGAGCAGCGCTGGGAGCACGGACATGGAAATCCTGGGAGCCACTGGGACCGCCCTGGGGGGTGAATGATCCCCCCCAGCACCTTTCCAGGCCGCCCTGCGAGCTGAGAAATGCTCGCTGGGCCTCGGCCTTGGCCAAGAGCCCCCGGGCTCAGCTGCTCTGAGCTCAGGCGCTGCCGGCTCCCGCAGCCCGCCCAGGGCCGCCCTGCCCGTGCCGGGGCTGTGCTGGAATTCTCTGCTGCTGCTGGGCCACTCGGGGGCTCTGGCCCAGCAGGAAAGGTGACCCTGAGCCAGGAGCTTTCCTTGGCCGCAGCAAAGCCTCGGCACGGAAAGACCTTCCCAGCGCTGGGCCCTGGGCCGGGAGGGATTGTGCCACCACAGCTGTCCCTCCATTTCTTCTGCCAGGCAGCTTTAGCACAGGAGAAGTGGAGAAGCCAGAGCTGCCTCTCAGCTTTCCGCAGTCCTGCAGAGGAATCCTGTGTGGGAAGCAGCCTGGGAACAGGGTTGAGGTGGCAGGGCAGGGGAATTGAGAGCCCTTTCCTCCGCCGTGGGCCCAGGCTCTGGCCCTTGCCCTTTGCAATGGCCCTGCAGCTGCCAGAGGGGCCTTTTTGGCTCAGCTGAGAGCAGTCCTGCTGCAAGGCTGTCCTCGAGCTGCTTGGGCTGCACATGTGCCCAGGGAATGCTCATTGCTTGCAGTCTCAGGCGCTGTGGGTGTGCAGGTGTAACTACTGCAGGAGGGAACAGCTCTGCTGGGGGCAGTTCTCTTTTTCTTGGTGGTTTTTCTGTTGAAGGAACGTTCCCTGCCAGCTGTGGGCAGAGCTGTGTAGCTGTATGTGCCACTTGTGTGTGGCACTGTGGCTCAGGAGGTGGCCAAGGGGAGCTTGGCCGAGGTGTGGGCAGAGGAATGGCCATCAGGCCAGGCTGGGGGGTCAGCGGCCGGTCAGTTGCGTTGCGTGGCCGCGGCTCTGGAGGCTTGTGTGGGAGCGTGTGCAGGGCTGGAAGGCTGGGGCTGCCGCCGCTGTGTCCCAGAGCCGGGAAGGCCGGGGCTGGCCCGGCCCTGGCCCGGCCCCGCCAGCTCTGGCAGCTGCCGGCGGGGACACAAAGGGCAGCTCCGAGCTGCGGCCGCTGCGCTGCGGCCGCACAAAGGCAGCGCCCGCAGAGCTCCAGGGCAAGGTCCTGGCCCTGGCTCGGGGCTGGGCCGGGGCCAGCGGCAGAAAATCAACTTGCAGCTTGGGCCCCGCAGCAGGGAGGAGCAGCAATTGCTGGCTGAGAGAGACTCTTGCCAAGGGCCTGCGGGGCCGGGCCCCAGGGAACGGCTTCCCGCTGCCCGAGGGCAGGCTGAGATGGGATGTGGGGCAGCAATGGTTCCCTGGCAGGGCGCTCAGGGCCTGGCCCAGGCTGGCCCCAGAAGCTGCGGCTGCCCCCGCATCCCTGCAAGTGTCCCAGGCCGGCTCGGCCATTGGGGCTTCCTGCCCAGGAGGGCTGGGCTGGGCTGGGGCTGCTGAGGGCGGGATGGGCTCTGCCTGAGACAGCTGAAGGCTGCGCATGATGAGGCCGGGGGGACCCCGTTCCTCAGTGGGTTCTGGGGTATCCCACATTCCTGAAGGGATGTCAGGGTATGTCCCGTTCCTGAGGCAGTTTTGGGGTCCCCCCAATGTTTTGGGAGAGGTTGTGAGAGGGGGGCTCTGGTACTTGGAAGGGGGACCTATTGTCAGGGATGTGGGGAGCCCATTTTGGGAAGGATGCTGCTGTTTCTGGCAATGTTGAGAGGTTCTGAATGGGCTGTGGGGCCCTGGCTCTCATTTTGGGGCTTGAGGTGAGCCCATGGACACAGCAAGGCCTGAGGAGAGGTTCCAAGCTCCCATTTGGGATGGAGGGATTGAGCGGGTGCCTGCAATCAACTCAAAGCCAGCCCCAATGTGTCGATGGCAGCCCCAAATTGCTCGATCCGTCAGCCCCAAGGCCCGGCTGTGGGGAGTCAGGAAGCACAGAAGGGGAATTGGTGTCCAGGAGGGGTGGGATGGGATGGGATGGGATGGGATGGGATGGGATGGGATGGGATGGGATGGGATGGGATGGGATGGGATGGGGGTGGCATTGTGGGGGTGGGATGAAGTTTGGGATTGATGGGGTGGTTTGGGCACTTGGAGTGGGGCATTTCAGGAAGGGAAAGAAGGAGCTGCTTTTGGGGAGGCTCCTGCTGCTTTTTGACAATTTTGGGGCCTCTAGGTGGCTTCTGGGAGGTTGCAGTGAATTTGGGGAAGGTGCCGAAACCCCCCGCAATTTGGGGGGTTGAGGTGAAGTCCCCACATTTTGGGAGGGTGAGGGGATCCCAATTGGGAGGGGGTCCTGCTGCTTTGCACCCCTTAAGTGGGGTGAGAATTGGGCAAGGAAGGAAGGAAGGAAGGAACAAGGAAAGGAAGCAAGAAAAGAAAAATAGAAGAAAGAAAAAAAGAAAGAAGGAAAGAGAGCAACAAGAAATAATAAAAAAGAAAAAAAAAGAAAAAAATTAAAAATGAAGGAAGGAAGCAAGAAAGATATAATAAAAATGAAAAAAAAGAAAAGAAGAAAGGAAGAAGATCAAAAGACATATAAAAAAGGAAATGAAAGTGATTAAAAAAGAAAAGAATTAGAAAGAAAGCAAGACTAAATAACATGAAACCAACAAGGAAAAATTATTTAAAAAGAAAAGAAAAATCATTAAAAAAATGAAGCAAGGAAGCAAAAAGATAATAAAAATGAAAGAAAGGAAGAAAAGAGGAAAGAAAGAAAGTGAAAGAAAAGAAAAATGAACAAGAAAATGAAAAAAGTGAAGAAATTAGAAAAGAAGAAAGAAACAAAGAAATAAACAAAGAAAGCAAGAGTACATAACATGAAACCAACAGAAAAATAAAAGGAAAAGAAAAAAAAAGAAGAAAGAAAGAAGCAAGGAAGAAAGAAAAAAAGAACAGAAAGACACAAGAAAAAACCAAAAGAAGAACAGAAAGAAAGCCAAAAGAGAATGAAGGAAAACACAAAGCAACAAAAAAAAATTAAAAGAAAGAAAAAAAGATAAAAGAGTGAAGTATGAAGAAAGCAAGCTAAAAGAAATCAACACGAAAATTTAAAAAGCAAAGGAAAGTAAAAGATAAAGGAAAGACTCAATAATGTGAGACCAAGAAGAAAAATGAAAAAATAAAATGAAGAAAGCAGCAAGAAACAATTAAAGAACCAAGAGAAATATTGAAAAATGAAGAAATAAAGAAAAAAGCAAGAAGGTAATAAAAATGAAAGAAGGAAAGGAAGAAAAAAAGAAAGACTGAAAACATGAAACCAACAAGAAAATAAATGTTAAGAAAAGTCAAAAAAAGAAGAAAGAAACAAGGAAGAAAGAAAATGACAGAAAGAAAGACATGAGAAAAAATAAAAGAACAAGAGAACCAAAGAAAGCAGAAAAAGAAAGAAAGATGAAAAACAGAAAGCAACAAAGACAAGAAAAAGAAAAATGGTTAAAAAAGAAGGAAAGAAAAAAGAAGGAAAGAAAACGAAAAGAAATCCACAAGAAAATTTAAAAAGTGAAGAAAAAGAGAAGAAGAAAGAAAGACTAAGTAATGTGAAACAAAAAAACTTTAAAAAAAAAAGAGGAAAGAACCAAAAAAGAAGGAGAAGAGAAAAAAAAGAAAGACACAAGAAAAAATAAAAGAAAGAAAGAAAGAAAGAAAGAAAGAAAGAAAGAAAGAAAGAAAGAAAGAAAGAAAGAAAGAAAGAAAGAAAGAAAGAAAGAAAGAAAGAAAGAAAGAAGAAAGCAACGAAAAAATAGGAAAAAGAAAGAAAAAAGAGGAAAGAATGAAGAAAGAAAGCAAGCTAAAAGAAATCCAGGAGAAAATGAAACCCTTGTGCCACTGCGGGACCTTGTGCAGCCAAGGAGAGCATTGTGAGAGTGCGGGGCCATGGAACCAAGGCACCATTGGGACCTTGTGGGGCCTCCTGGACTCAAGGGACCATTGCCACACTGTGGGGCCCCATGGAATGAAGGGTCCATGGTGCCACTGCAGAGCCAAGGACACCATGGTTACACTGCGGGGCCATGGAACCAAGGCACCATTGGGACACCCCGTGGCCTCATCCTCTGGAATTCCAACACATCTGAGGGATGGCAGCACCTGCAGGCAGCACGGAAGGATTCTGGGGAGAGCCTTTGATCCCTGCTCCAAAGGAAATCAGAGAGAGAGCCCTGGTCAGATCAAGGCACCTTTTCCTTTTCCTTTTCCTTTTCCTTTTCCTTTTCCTTTTCCTTTTCCTTTTCCTTTTCCTTTTCCTTTTCCTTTTCCTTTTCCTTTTCCTTTTCCTTTTCCTTTTCCTTTTCCTTTTCCTTTTCCTTTTCCTTTCCCTTTCCCTTTTCCTTTCCCTTTCCCTTTCCCTTTTCCTTTCCCTTTTCCTTTTCCTTTCCTGGTGTAAACTGTTGACCTGCCTGTAAGGTGCAGCAAAAGCTTTGCAGGGTTTGGTTCAAGGTGCCCAAGGTGGGAAGAGGGAAGTGTTGGAGTCCCTTCTAAGAGAAGGCTTGGAGTCTTTGTGCCATGACTGCCTGGGATGCATGGAACAAGTGTGTTCTGGCAGACTCTGGGACCTCGAGAGCAATCCCATGCAGGAGCCAGCACTGGCCCTGCACCCTGGTGGGAGCAGCGTGGTGCGGATGGGAAACGGGCAGCTGGGTGTGCAGTGGGAACCTCGAGCCAGGTCCTAGAAGGCCAGGCTTTAGCTTTGAACAGAGCAGCACAAAAAGCAGAATGAATGACCTTGCCTAGAAATCCCTGAAGGACAAAGGGTGACCATATGGACTGATTTGAACTCTGGGTTTGGAATAATACACGCCCAGGGAGCCACATGGAAGGAAAGGGCACAGAGGTCTCCAGTGAGCACAAAAAGAAATCAGTCCCCTACTGCAGAGTGTGCCAAAGCCAAAAGAAGTGGCCCTGCTGCCCTTGTAAAGCCCATGGGTTTGGAGACTCCCCAGGTAATCCAGGGAATCCATTGGCTGACCAAGCAGCTCAAGAGGGGGCTGCAAAAGCTCTCCTTGCACTAATACCTAGCAAAAACTGGAATGTTCTGCAACAACAACCAGATTCCAGTGATCAGGACAGGCAGTCAGCCCCAGCAGCAGCAGCAGCTACGGAAAATCCCAGCAGGTGATTGGTAACCCCGTGTGGGCAGGTAATTGTAGCTCCACAATTAATGTAGAACGGAACTAAAACATCAGGAACCACATGAGGAAATGGAGAATCTGGTGGCCAGTGTACAAAGGCATCTAGTAAGCACCAAAATGGCAAAAAATGATAGATCAGTTGTTGAGAAAGATGGGATTGGTTTTGAAGGAAGAAGGCTGCCTGCAGGGCTCGTTAAATGGGAATCACCAGGTGATTTTGGCCAACTGATTTTGCAGAAGTGCCCAGGCAGAAGGGGACTGACACATTTTGGCATTGGTGGATCCTTTTTCTGGATGGCCAGAAGCTTTCCCATGTGGCACCAACAAGACAAGGGAAGGCTCAGAAGTTTGGCTGAAATGAATATTTAATAGCACTGGGACTAACTCTTGTAAGCCTTAAAAGGTGCATGGTTCTCAACAGATCATTGGGGCTGGACTCGCCTGTACATCCTTTCCAACCAGGAGATGCGGTGTGCACCAGAACCTGGAATTCTGGAACAATCCAGCCAAAGTGGAAGGGACCATCTCAAGTCCTCCTGGTAACCTACCCTGCACTCAAGGTAGAAGGAATCCAACTCGGGGTTCATCACATGTGGGTAAAACCAGCGAGCACACATTAAACACAGCAGAAACAAGACTGACTGACACCGTGGGGTTTGGGGTTTTACATAAATCCTATTGTTTTAGGTATTGAATATGATTTTCTAAGGGGATACTATTTATTGGATCTGGATAAAGATGATCAATAATTGTGTATTTATAATAATAATAGAAACAATGTTCCTGACTTCTGGGAAGGGAAATGCGGTTTTCAAAGTCAGTTCAAGTTGTTGGCAGATGACAGAATGTAACCCCTGTAACAGCTTGTTTGCCAACACCAACCTCTGCAGAAAATCCAGTGCCATGGGGAGCTTCAGTCAACAATTTGACAAAAATCTGGGAACACGTGTGGGAAGGAAATAGCACCCAGGGCACCTGGACAGGGATGGAAGGAGAATATTCCTTACCATGGACACATCAGAACAATAGTGCTGAGAATTGTAACATCTCCAAAGCGGATCTGGAAATTACATCAGGAAATATTGATCAGCTGACAGATTGCACTGATACCCCCTGGGGCTGTCAAATTCCAGCAGTATGGAATGGCCCTCAGACAGGACACTGGGAATGTTTCCAGCCAGTTCAGGGGTGTCTGGGCTGGGCAGGGAGCCCAGGCCTCCCACAGGACCCCTTAGAGGTGGGTATAAAATATCCAGATTTAACAAGGTCAAGGCCAAAGGATCCCAGGACCAAGGAAAAGTGGGATTGCCCTGGGACAGACACTTGAGCTGTTTGGAATGCTGAGGTCCAGCGGCTCCTGGCTGTGGCCCAGGCTCTGAGGCTGGGCTGTGTTTGTAGAAATGATTCTGCCTTTCTCAGGGACACCTGGGCTGAGCCAACAAACAAGGAGCCTTGGAGAGGCACAGAGTGTCAGCAGGACACGGTCAGATCCTTAGGAGCCCCAGGATGGGTGGGAAGGGATGGAATTTGGAGCACACGTTTGCCCCTGGGAGAATCAGGAGCACCACGGACACTGGGGGTATGAACGTTCCGTCCCTCGTGCAAGGAGTCACCACCGGGAACCCGACTGTGGGGAAAGGTTAAAGGGGATGGAACTGGGAAACATCCCAGTGCGGGAACTCCAGCGGGATGGATTTTAGAATCCATCCCTGCTCCGCAAAGATCTGCCTTTAGGAACAGACCAGCCACACACCATTGGGCTCTGCCAATGGGAACTTCAGTGAATGCAGCTCCTTTGGGGTTTGCTGAAATAAAGGAACAATTGCCAGCCCCAGCTAAAATGACCTTCCAGAGCAGATTGGCTTTAGCCCTATTGCTGCTACATGGACAGGGAGTGTGTGGATTCTTGAACTGAAACAGCAACACTTGTTGTGTGCACATTCCAAATGTGATGCTGGATTGGATGATCAGGTAGAGAGGATAAAATCGGCTGCTGCATCCAGCAGGGAATTAAGGGGAGGGTTAGACAGTAACTGTTTGGATAAAATATTTAGAGGACTTGGATTTTCCCTGACTGATGGTTGGCCTCACTTTTGCAAAGTCTAACTGGGATCACAGCACTACTTGTGCTTATGACACTTGCTTTGAGCTGTGTAAAGAACATGGCTGTGAAAGCAGCTGAGGAACTCGTGGGGTGTGAGTAAAGGAGCAGAGCGAGGCTTCTGAAGGCTTGAAGGGAAGAGAAGCTTCACAGCCCTCCAAGGGGGGGAAATTTGCCAGATGAAAAACCGTTTGCACCTGGTGGGTTCATACAATGCTTCTTCTCCAAAAGCCACTGGCCATGGACCCGCCCAAGGCTGATTCTGTGGGCAGCAACCAGCCCAGGTGTGCCAACTTTCACCAGTTCACCGGGCAGTCAGGGCTGGCTTTGGGGTCAGCGACCACCAGGGACCCCCAAGGAGACCCCCAGGGCAGAAGAAGGGATGTGCAAAGGGGTGGGGGAAATCTGCAATGATTTTGGGGCAATGATGATCGTGTGTGTGTTTCTGGTGGGACAATCTGGGAATGTGTCTGTGAAGCACAGTCTGCAAACAGGAACATTCCTGAACTCGGCACCCACGGCTTTGGGAGGGGCTCTCCCCTCATGCATCCGGCCCAATAAAGAATGCTGCTGCTTCGTGCTGCGCTGGTGCTGAGGAGGTTTTGTTTCACTGAAGTTTTGGTAACACCTCTGTGCCTGTGTCACAGACCCCCAGAGCAGCTGTGATGTCAGGAAGGGGCTGTGTGACATCACAGAGTTGGCTGCGACATCACAGAGTGGGTTGTGACATCACAGGGTGGCTGTATGACATCATAGAGTCTACTGTGACATCATGGAGCAGCTTTGTGACATCACAGAGTGGTTCTGTGGCATCACAGAGTGGTGCTGTGGCATCACAGATTGGGCTATGACATCACAGGGCAGAGGTCAGATATCATCTTGCAGACTGACATCACAGAGCACTTGTGACATCACAAAGCAGGTTGTGACATCACAGGGTGCTGGTGTGACATCACAGAGTGGTCGTGTGACATCCCAGAACAGGCTGTGACATCACAGGGTGGCTGTATGACATCAGAGAGTCAGCTGTGACATCACAGAGCAGCTGTGTGATATCACAGAGAGGACTGTGACATCACAGGTGGTGTGACATCACAGAGTGGCTATGACATCACAGGGTTGCTATGTGACATCATAGAGTGAGCTGTGACATCGCAGATAAGGCTGTGATATCACTGGGCAGAGGTCTGACATCATAGAGGAGACTATGAAATCACTGAGTGGTTGAGAATGTCCAACACCAAAGCTTCGAGCCAACAACAGCTCCTGGAGGGGATTCTGCCCCCTCTGCCTGTCCTGGGAGCCCAAGGGCAACGCCCCGGGCACAACAGCCCAGAGTGCTGGAGCACAGTGTCCCTGCGCCAGGCCGTGTTCCCTGGCTGTCCCCTGTCCCTCGGCTGTCCCCTGTCCCTCGGCTCTCTGGGGCCGGGGGTGGCAGCAGCCCTGGGGGAGAACAACCCTGAGCCCCAGCTGGGCCAGTTCCACCAGTTCCACCCGGGGTGGGGCCCTGGGGCTCCCAGTCACCCCCAGTATGATCCCAGTCACTTTCAGTTACACTCAGTATGATCCCAGTCACTCCCAGGATGATCCCACTATGATCCCACCATGGTCCCAGGTGTTCCCATTCACCCGTCTGTGCCCCCCAGACTTCTTCTGCAGCCCCCCCGTCAGAGTGGGGGGTGGGGGTCGAGTGCTGGTGCCCCCCTGCCTGCAGCAGATCCAGCGGTGAGAGGAGTTCAGGGGTCCCTCAGCATTTGGGGTCCCCTGGGATTTGGGGTGAACCCCCCGGGCCCCCCAGGATCTCCCTGAACACGCTGACGCTGCCCGTGCGCAGCGAGAAGGTTCATACCCGGCACGGGGTACCCAGCTCTGTCACCAGCATCGCCCAGGTACCCCAAAACCTCCCGGGAATCCCCAACACCCCCCGGGGAACCCCAACCTCTCCTAGGACCCCGAAAATATCCCCGGGACTCTCCAAAAACTCCCCAGGACCGCAAAGCCCCACACAGACCCCCCAAAACCCTCCCAGGACACCAAAATTCCCACGGGACCTCCCAACACCCCCCAGACCGCCTTGAGAAGGTTTATACCTGGCACGGGGTCCCCATCTCCATCACCGGCAGGGACCCCAAAACAGCCTTGGGACCTCCAAATATTCCCCCCGGGATCACCCAAACCCCCACTTTGGGACCACTGGAAACCCCCCTCGGGAACCCCAAAAACCCCTGCGACCCCAAAAACCGCCGGGACCCACAAAACCCCCCCAGGAGCCCCTCGCGAATGTTCACACCCAGCACGGGGTCCCCATCGCCATCATCGGCACCACCCAGGTACCCCCAAACCCTTCCGGGACCCCCAAACCCCCCCGGGGCTCCGCTGCCGGAATCAACGGGAGTGGTGTTGCCCTTTTAACGGGAGTTACAGTGGGCACCGACTTTACCGGGGCATCTTAAAGCGCCGATGGTAGAGCGAACCCCAACAATTCACCCGGGGGGCACTCTCCCGTTTGCTGCACTCGGGGGAGCCCCGAACGGCGACGGCTCCTGGGCTGAGCCCCGCACTCAGCCGGGGCTGGGGAGGGAACGGGGAGGGCTGGGACGGGCTTTGGGGTGCTGGGCTTAACTGGGGGACCCCACTGGAAGCCCTTTGCCGCTGTCCCACCTGCCCGGATCCCCCCTCTCGCACCCCTTTGCCGCTGTTGCCCCAAAGCTCCGCTGCCCCAGCTCGCTCTGGGGTGACCCAGCCCTTTCCCATCGTGGCCCGGCCCGGCCCCGCTGCCCCGAGAGCTCCCGGGCCGCGGCCGCAGGCACGGAGGAAGGGCAGGAGGAGGAGGAGGCGGGCCAGAGGAGGAGGAAGAGGAGGCACGGGGGGAAGAAGGAGGAGCCGGAGCAGGCGGAGGAGGCTCCAGGTGCGGGCAGCGCTCTCTGGATCCGCAGCCGCTCGGGCCGGGAGCATCGCCCGCCCCGCATCCCGCAGGTGCCCGGGGAGTGGGAGCTCGGCCCAAACATGCCGGGCGGTGTTTTTGGAGGGGGGAGGGATATTTGGAGCTCGCAGGGAATCGATTTGGGGCTCGCTGTTTCATGCTGTCTGTCGGGGCGGGCGGCGCGATGTTTGGAGCTTGCGGGGCTCCAAAGGCGAGCCGCAGATGCCCCGGCGGGGGCGGATATCGGGGGGTCCCGGGAGGTGTTTTTGGGGGTGGCGGTGGCGGCAGAGCCCCGGCGGGGGCGGGGGGATGCGGGTCCCCCCGCGGTGGGGGTTGGGCTTCCCGGGCCGGGCCCTCCGAGCTCTGCCGGGGCCCCGTGGGGACGGCGCGGGGCCGGCGGGGGCGGGGGGACACCGGTTTTGGGGAGCCCCGGGAGAGCCGCGGCTTCCCTAAGCGGGACCCCGGAGAGAGGAGAGCCCCAGAAGGCCAAAGCGGGGAGCCCGAGAGGGGGGGACCCCTGGGATTGGCGGGACCCCGGCGGGGGGGTCTGGGGGCTGCAGGGGCGGCACGGCCGGGAAAGGGGCTCGGGGGTCCCGGGGCCGGGAAAGGGGCTCGGGGGTGCCGGGGCTGGAAAGGGGCTCGGGGGTCCCGGGGCTGGGAAATGGCTGCTCCCAGTATGAGCCCAGTTCCCTCCCCGAGTGGTTCCAGTTTCCTCCTCAGTCCCAGTATGAGCCCAGTCAGTCCCAGTATGATCCTGGTCACTTCCCCTCAGTCCCTGCAGATTCCCTGTTGCACCCAGTATGAACCCAGTCACTCCCAGTCATTCCCCATTAGGATGCAATTTGCCCCCAGCACAGTCTCAGTTGCTCCCAGTTCCTCCCACTTTTGTCTGGTGTGTTCCCAGTTCTCGCAGTTGCCCCAGCATAGTCCCAGTCACTCCCAGTATGATGCCAGTCTCTCCCAGCAGGGCCCCAGTCACTCACAATTGCTCCCAGTTGCCCCCAGCATGGTCCCAGTTTTCCCCGGCACATTCCCAGTCACACCCAGTGTGGTCCCAGTCACCACCCGCCTGGTCTCAGGCACTCCCAGTATATCCCAGTTGCCCTGAATATTCTTGTGGTCATTCCCAGGCACTCCCAGTTACCTCAGCATGGATCAGTTGCCCCCAGATTTATCCCAGTCACTGCCAGTACATCCCAGTTGTCACCAGCATGCATCCTATCACTCCCAGTTCCTCCCAGTGCATCCCCAGTAGGCTCTCAGCATGGGCCTGGTCGCTCCCAGTAACCCCCATTGACACCCACTATAATCCCAGGATGATCCCAGTCACCCCCAGTATGATGCCAGTGGCCCCCAGTGTGATCCCAGTTGCTCCCTGTCAATGCCAGCATGAGCCCAGTAGCCTCCAGTATGATCCCCGTGACTCCCTGTCTCTCCCAGTATATCCCAGTCACCCCCAGCATGCTCCCACTCCTTCCCAATTCTTCCCAGCTGCTTTCAGCATGATTCCAGTTGCTCACAGCCACTCCCAGTCAATCCCAGTATGATTCCAGTCACCCTCAGTATGATGCCAGTCTCACCCAGCATGGACCCACTGTGATACCGGTATGATCCCAGTTGCCCCCAGCATAGTTCCAGTTGTTCCCAGTTCCTCCCAGTATGATCCCACTTGCCCCTTGAATAGTCCCAGATATGCCCAGTTGCCCCCAGCATAGATCCAGTTGCTCCCAGGTGCATCCAGCGTGGTCTCATTTCCCCCCAGCATGATCCCAGCTGTTCCCAGTGTGGTTCCAGTCATCCCCAGTATGGTTACAGACACTCCCAGTATATCCCAGTTGCCCTCAGCATGCTTGTAGTCATACCCAGGCACTCCCAGTTGCTCCAGTAAGGTTCCAGTTACCGCAGAATGATCCCAGTCTTTCCCAGTTACTTCCAGGGTCTTCCAGCATGATCCCAGTTTCTTGCAGTTGCCCAAAGTGTGGTCCCAGTTGCTCCCAGTATGATCCCAGTTGTGATCTCAGTCCCCTCAGCATGGTTCCAGTACCTTCCAGTTGATCCCAGTTGCTCCCAATGTGTCCACATTTTCCTCCCAGCATGGGCCCAACAGCTCCCAGTAACCCCCAGTCAGGTTCCATTCACACCCACTGTAATCCCAGTGGCTCCCAGGATGATCCCAGTAGGACCCGCAGTCACTGCCAGTATGGTTCCAGTCACTTCCAGTATGGTCCCAGTGTCCCCAAATGTGATCCCAACTGCTCCCTCTCAATGCCAGTATGATCCCAGTTGTACCCAATCACCCCCAGTATGCCCCCAGTCAGTTTCAGGTACTCCCAGTATTATTCCAGTCATGCCCAGAGTGCCTCCCTGTCACTCCCAGTGTGGGCCCAGTTGCTCCCAGTATGAATCCAGTCACTCCAAGTTCCTCCAAATACGATCCCATTTGCTCCCAGCATGGTCTCTGTTGCTCCCAGTCACCTCCAGTATGGTTCCAGTCATGTCGAGCACCTTTCCAGTCCCTCGCAGTCTGATTCCAGTATGATCACAGTCCCTCTCAGATACTCCCAGTATCATCCCAGTCAGTTCCAGTAGGATCCCAGTATGACCCCAGCATGGGCACAGCTGCTCCCATTATCTTCCAGTGTGGTTCCAGTTGAACCCAGTTGCCCCAGTTCAGACCCAGTCACTCCCCACATGAGGTTGAGCGCTCCCTGAATTCACAGCCCCCCACCCGTGGGATCATCGCCCCCCATCCCGCAGGTGCCCGGGGAGGGGGAGCTCGGCCCAGATATCCCGGGGGGTTCCCTGGGTTGGGTTTTTTGGGGGGATGTTTGGAGAATGAAGAACTCCAAAGCTGAGCAGAAAATGTCCCTTGTGAGGACATTGGGGGTCCCCAGGAGGTGTTTCTGGGGGTCCCGGTGGCGGTGCCAGCAGAGCCCTGGCAGCGGGCAGGGGGATGTGGGGTACGCCCCGTGGTGGGGGTTGGGTCTGCCCGGGTCAGGCACGGCCACCTCCAGCCCGGAGCCAGGGGGCTGCGGGACCCCTTGGGAGAGCCGGAGGGGGAACCTCGGGAGCCCCAGAGTGGGACGAGCAGAGAGGGGCAGTACCGGGAGCAGGGGAGCCCCGGCAGTCTGGAGGAGCGAACCCCTGTGACCCCCAGGGCCCCAAAGTGGGGAGCCCAGAGAGGGGGGAGCGCCGCCATTCGCGGGACCCTCAACAGCCTGGAGAGGGGCAGGGGGGACTCCTTGGACCCCCTGCACCCCGAAGCAGAGAATAAGGGGAGAAGGGACCTGGGGACCCCATAACCCCCAGCATCCCTAAGTGGGGAGACCAAAGGGGGGAGCTTTTGGATTCCTGGACTCCCAGCAGCCTGGGGAAGGTGGAGACCAAATAGAGAGGGGGACCCCAATAAAAGAGGGACCCCCAGCAGCTGGGACAGGGGGAACCCCCGGACACCAAAGGGGAGAGACCAGAGAGAGGGAACTCCTGAGAGGCTTTTTCAGAGCAGATTTTTATGGACACACAGTGCCCAGTGACTTCTAGAGATGGACTTGGGCAGAGGGACCTTAAACTCAATGTGCTCATCCCTTGTTTTCCCCAAACCAGGATTTCCCATTCCCAGCCCTTGGCCAGATGGAGGAGGAGGCTGTGAGGAAGAGGAAGATGCCCCGGGAGCCCCAGGCAGGTGAGGAGGAAGTCAGTGCCCCTTTCCCCTCTCTCCTGCTCCATCTCCCAGCCCAGCATCGCCCCCGGCTGCAGGACAACCCCGCTGCCGACGCCGTCCTGCCGGGGACGGACTGGGGGGATCTCCTTGCCCTTCCCTGTGGCACGGAGGCAAATCCCATCCTCTCCTTGTCCTTCCTCCCCAGACAAGGAGCTGAGCACGGAGCCCAGGGAGGACAAATCCCCGCGGGAGAACCTGGTGGAAGAGGCCGTTTTGAGCGGCTCCACAGCGCAGGAATGCAACGGGGAGGAAAAGCCCCGGAGATCCCACAGGAGGAGGGGCTGCAAACGCAGCCCAGGGTGCTCTGAGGAGGAAAGACCCACCCTGTGCCGGGAAGGCGGCCGGAGATCCAGCCAGAGGTCAGAGCTGGTGGTTCATGAGCAGCTTCACGATGGGGAGAAGCCCCACAAGTGTGGGGAATGTGGGAAGAGCTTCAGCCAGAGCTCCCACCTGATTCGCCACCAGCTCACCCACACAGGGGAGAGGCCCTACGAGTGTGGGGAATGTGGGAAGAGCTTCAGAGATAACTCTGACCTGATCGTCCACCAGCGCATCCACACCGGGGAGAGGCCCTACGAGTGTCCCCAGTGTGGGAAGAGCTTCTCACAGAGCTCTAACTTGACCCAACACCAACGGAGGCACCGCTAAGGGAAGCCCTGCGAGTGCCCCGACTGTGGCAAGAGCTTTGTCCTCTGCTCCAACTCCATCTCCCATCAGAGGAGCCACATTTGGCAGAGCCCTGGTGACCCACATTCCCTGTGATCCAGGTTGGGAAGACCCCTGGCTGGTGCTCTCCACGTTCTCCTGGATCCCCGTAGGCACCTGGGTGAACGCAGGGGCAGGAACATCCATCGGGACTCAGATCAACATTGGAGATCCATTGGGATGAGCTGATTTTTTACCTTTACACCCTAAAATTTTCATCTGCTCTGTCCAATTGTTTTCTCTGGTGGTATCAAGCAACCCTGGATGATCTTGGAGATCTTCTGCAGCCTAAGTAATTTCTGTGTTAATCCTGCTGAAACAACCAAAATTGGGGTAAAAATAAAGAAATTAAACAGAGAGATCTAAAGTTCCACCATTTTACCGGAATTTGGGGGTGACTTTACTGTTCAGGGGAATATTCGGGAGGATCTGAGTGTTGTGGGGCTGTGAAGCCAGATTGGGGCCACAATCTCGTAGTTGTGCTGGCAGAAGGTGTCCACCTGAGCCCATCTGTTCTCCAGGAATTCCAGTTGTCTGTCCCAGTCCCTGCCCTGTGTCTCCCCCTTTGGGGTGTGACCTCCAAAGTGCCCAAATCGCTGCTGAAGTGCCTGAGCTGCTCTGGGCTGTGGATGTTCCTATCCCCCAGCCTGTTCTGGTCAGTGCTATGGGGGAGGGTGGGAGGGTGTCTGGGGGCTCCTTGGGGGACTCGGAGGGGCTTTTGTGTCTCTTGAGGGCATTTGTGGTGCTTGGAGGGGCCTTTTGGGGTGGTCTCTGAGAGAGTTTTGGTGATCTTGGCTGGGCTGTGTGGCTTGGAGAGAATTTTGTGGTTCTTGGGGTCATTTATGATGCAGAGTGTGGTTGGGGGGTTCCTGGCCGGGAGCTGTGGGGTGATTTGAGGGGTCCGGGAGTGGCTGTGGGGCTGGGAGGGGGTTTTAGGGCAGTTGTGCTCTCTCCCCCAGACCCCCAAACTCGCCACCAGACCCCACCCCCAAGATGCTGCTGGGGGTCAGGGGCTCCATGTTGGGGTTAATCGTCCTGGCACTGCAGGAGAAGGTGAGGGGGGGTCCCCAGGAGCCGTGTGTGTCCCCCCAGAGCGTGTGTGAACCCCCCCCTTCCCGGACTCACCCCCTTTTCCCTGCCCACAATGTTCCTGAGCCAGCCCCTGCTGCCCCGGGAGGGAATTTGGGGAGGGGGCAGAGGGGGTGCGCAGCCCCCGCCGGGGGATGACCCCGGCCCAGCGCCCTTCGTTCAGCACCGAGCTGGGCTTGGGGCCGCAGGAGGAAGAGGCCGATGGGAAGCAGATCCTGCAGGGGGGACAGGGCTTGGGCTCAGGGCAAGGTCCTGCCCTGCACACCTGGCTCAGGTGTGAGCCTGCCCCGGGAAGGGAGCGGGACATTGCCATCCCCACGGATCAGGGCTGGGAGCAGCGCTGGGAGCACGGACATGGAAATCCTGGGAGCCACTGGGACCGCCCTGGGGGGTGAATGATCCCCCCCAGCACCTTTCCAGGCCGCCCTGCGAGCTGAGAAATGCTCGCTGGGCCTCGGCCTTGGCCAAGAGCCCCCGGGCTCAGCTGCTCTGAGCTCAGGCGCTGCCGGCTCCCGCAGCCCGCCCAGGGCCGCCCTGCCCGTGCCGGGGCTGTGCTGGAATTCTCTGCTGCTGCTGGGCCACTCGGGGGCTCTGGCCCAGCAGGAAAGGTGACCCTGAGCCAGGAGCTTTCCTTGGCCGCAGCAAAGCCTCGGCACGGAAAGACCTTCCCAGCGCTGGGCCCTGGGCCGGGAGGGATTGTGCCACCAGAGCTGTCCCTCCATTTCTTCTGCCAGGCAGCTTTAGCACATGGAAAGTGGAGAAGCCAGAGCTGCCTCTCAGCTTTCCACAGCGCCCGCAGAGCTCCAGGGCAAGGGCCTGGCCCTGGCTCGGGGCTGGGCCGGGGCCAGCGGCAGAAAATCAACTTGCAGCTTGGGCCCCGCAGCAGGGAGGAGCAGCAATTGCTGGCTGAGAGAGACTCTTGCCAAGGGCCTGCGGGGCCGGGCCCCAGGGAACGGCTTCCCGCTGCCCGAGGGCAGGCTGAGATGGGATGTGGGGCAGCAATGGTTCCCTGGCAGGGCGCTCAGGGCCTGGCCCAGGCTGGCCCCAGAAGCTGCGGCTGCCCCCGCATCCCTGCAAGTGTCCCAGGCCGGCTCGGCCATTGGGGCTTCCTGCCCAGGAGGGCTGGGCTGGGCTGGGCTGGGGCTGCTGAGGGCGGGATGGGCTCTGCCTGAGACAGCTGAAGGCTGCGCATGATGAGGCTGAGGGGACCCCGTTCCTCAGTGGGTTCTGGGGTATCCCACATTCCTGAAGGGATCTCAGGGTATGTCCCGTTCCTGAGGCAGTTTTGGGGTGCCCCCAATGCTTTGGGAGAGGTTCTGAGAGGGGGGCTCTGGTACTTGGAAGGGGGACCTATTGTCAGGGATGTGGGGAGCCCATTTTGGGAAGGATGCTGCTGTTTGTGGCAATGTTGAGAGGTTCTGAATGGGCTGTGGGGCCCTGGCTCTCATTTTGGGACTTGAGGTGAGCCCATGGGCACAGCAAGGGCTGAGGAGAGGTTCCAAGCTCCCATTTGGGATGGAGGGATTGAGCAGGAGCCTCCAATAAACTCAATGCCAGCCTCAATGTGTCGATGGCAGCCCCAAATGGCTCGATCCGTCAGCCCCAAGGCCCGGCTGTGGCGAGTCAGGAAGCACAGAAGGGGAATTGGTGTCCAGGAGGGGTGGGATGGGATGGGATGGGGGTTGGTTGAAGTTTGGGATTGATGGGGTGGTTTGGGCACTTGGAGTGGGGCATTTCAGGGAGGGAAAGCAGGAGCTGCTTTTGGGGAGGCTCCTGCTGCTTTTTGACAATTTTGGGGCCTCTATGTGGCTTCTGGGAAGTTGCAGTGAATTTGGGGAAGGTGCCGTAAACCCCCTGCAATTTGGGTGGCTGAGGTGAAGTCCCCACATTTTGGGAGGGTGAGAGGACCCCAACTGGGAGGGGATCCTGCTGCTTTGCACCCCTTCAATGTGGCGAGAAGCAGCCTGTGAGGGAGGGGGGGAGGGAAAGAAGGAAAGAAGGAAGGAAGGAATTCGGAAGGAAGGAAGGAATTCGGAAGGAAGGAAGGAATTCGGAAGGAAGGAATTCGGAAGGAAGGAAGGAAGGAAGGAAGGAAGGAAGGAAGGAAGGAAGGAAGGAAGGAAGGAAGGAAGGAAGGAAGGAAGGAAGGAAGGAAGGAATTCGGAAGGAAGGAAGGAAGGAAGGAAGGAAGGAAGGAAGGAAGGAATTCGGAAGGAAGGAAGGAATTCGGAAGGAAGGAAGGAAGGAAGGAAGGAAGGAAGGAAGGAAGGAAGGAAGGAAGGAAGGAAGGAAGGAAGGAAGGAAGGAAGGAAGGAAGGAAGGAAGGAAGGAAGGAAGGAAGGAAGGGAAAGAAAGAAAGAAAGTAAGAAAGAAAAGAAAGAAAGAAAGAAAGAAAGAAAGAAAGAAAGAAAGAAAGAGAAAGAAAGAAAGAAGAAAGAAAAAGAAAAAAAGAAACAAAGTAAGAAGAAACAATAAAAAAAAAAAGAAAGAAAAAAGAAAGAAAGAAAAAGTCCTAGAACAAAAAGCCAGTGCTGCCTTTCATAGCCCCTTTGCTCTCTAGGAACTAGAGGAAACAAGCTCGTGATACGCACTTTCTTTCTCAACTCCATCTAGCACATCCTTCTCGCAAGGTGGCAGAGTCCTTGGTGGAAGTGAAGCATCTCCAGCTGCCGTTCAGACTGAGACATGTGCCAGGACAGGAAACATTTGCTGACCTTCCCTCTTCCCTGTGCAACATGATTCTTGCAGCCCAGTCACTCTCGCACACTTTCGGGATCCCTGAGTCCAAGCACCTGAAGCTCCCACAGACAGACGTGTCAGGAAGGAAAACGTTCCAAAAGCACCCCCTTCTCTTAGCAGCATAGAAATTGTGCACAGCACGCTGCGGCACTGAACCGTCCTTCTCAGATAGACATGCCATCACACTTTTCACTCCTGCAGCTCGGTTGAAAATGTCCACCAGCTGCTCCCGCAATAGCAAAAGGTTCTCGAAGTGAAAGCCAGCTCTGGGCTGCAGCTTCTCCTTGCCGCATGTAAGCCACACCAAACTCACTGATGCACTCTGTCCTTCCCTTCTCAAACGAGTACACGGCGGCCATCAGGACACACCTGTGTCCCAGCAGCTGCGTGCCCAGCCAGGACCAGGAGCAGGGCTGGGGCTGCTGCCAAAGTTGCCCTGCCCCAATGACACAGCCGGGCTGAGGGGGGGCTGGATCAGGCTTTCTTGTCCACCTGCATGCCAGGAGGGAGCACAACATCTACCTGCATTCTCTGCAGCATGCCATCCTGCAGCAGAGCCATTCCCAAAGGAAGCCGTGAGCCCGTGACAAGCCAGTGCCGCAGGGGCATCCTAGCAGCACCTGTGGAAGCTGGGAGAGAGGAGCCCAGCTGGAGCAGGTTCCTGCCAGCATTAATCATCCCGTGGCTTCCCATCAGGGTCTCCTTGCTTCCAAAAGGCCCCAGAGTGTCACTGTAGCCCCTCCATTCCACCAGGTTCCACAGCGTCACTGTGGTGCCCAGGCTTCCGTCAGCTTCCCCAGCATCCCCACGGTCTGCAGGGATCCCCGAGCTTCTGTGCTGGTGTCACAGTGGAGCCAGGCTTCCGGGTAGGTCCCCAGCATCACAAAGGCTCTCCTGGCAGCCACGGGTCACAAAGCACCGTGGCTTCTGTGCAGCCCCGCTGGGTCACAATGGCCGCTGGCTTCCACGAGCCCCCGCAGTGTCCCAGTGGGCCCGTGGCTTTAGGAGTGGCTGGCTGGGAGTTGGTGCCCCGCCAGCGGCTGGGCGAGAAGCAGCAGGGACAGCGTGCGGACAGTGCCATGGCCACTTCTGTGGCCACTCGTGTCTCTGTCCCAGGCACAGCCGTGGTGTGGAACACCGGCTCCTTTGGCTGTGCAGCTGGCAGTGACGGCCTGGAGCATGGCTGCTCCCGGGGGACACTCTGGGGCAGGAGGCTGCTGGAGATTCATCCCCACACGCTGCAGCTCCTTGTCATGAGGTGCTCGGAGTGATTCTAAAGGCTCCTCCCACCAGGCACTTCTCTGGCTTAGAGCTGTTGAGCTGTCAGCGGGAATGCAAAGGCCAAGCTCGGGAGCCTTTTGTCCTGGTGCCTTTCGTGTGTGAGCAGTCCCTGGTGCCGTTGTCTTTGGATCCTGACTCTGGCAGAGGGAAGGCTTAGGATGGTGCCTAGAGCTGAGAAGGAAAGTGCAAGTTAGGGCAAAGGAGTTCATCTTGCTCTTGAAGTGTGGGTGCAAAGAGGAGTCTGCACTTGCAAGGGGAAGATGAGGGAAATCTTTTTGTCCTGATACCGTTGATTTGAGAGCAGGGAAGTTTCCAAGTTGCCTCTGCCCTTGGGGTGCTTTCGAGCTGGGCTCGCAGTGATTCCTTCTCCTGCAAGTGGGCAGCGCTATCGTGTGCTTGTTTCCATGAGCGCTGACAGTGGCCAGCAAAAAGCCAAGCGCTTGGCTGGCGCGGCCCCAGTCGTGTGTGAGCAGTGGGTGGAAGAGCTCGGCTGTGCATCCTGCCTCTTGGAGACAGAAAGGAATGGGATCCTGCATGGAGCAGGCAAGGAGGAGGAGGAATCGTTTTTGCTGTTGGCTGTGCAGTTTCTAGGCTGCAAAAGAAAAGGCAATTCCAGCACGGCCTCTTTCTTTAGAACCTTTTCTGTGCCATCAGCTGCTCAGCATGGAACTCCCAGCCTCTGAAATGCATCCAAAGCCCTGAAGATAGGCTTTTTCTCTCAAGCTCAGTGTACCATCTTACCCTCTCATTTTTGCATAGCCCAAACGCCCTTCCTAACATCCAGCAGCTGCTTGTCAAGAAAAAGTCCTAGAACAAAAAGCCAGTGCTGCCTTTCACAGCCCCTTTGCTGTCTAGGAACTAGAGGAAACAAGCTCGTGATACGCACTTTCTTTCTCAACTCCATCTAGCACATCCTTCTCTCCAGGTGGCAGAGTCCTTGGTGGAAGTGAAGCATCTCCAGCTGCAGTTCAGACTGAGACATGTGCCAGGACAGGAAACATTTGCTGACCTTCCCTCTTCCCTGTGCAACATGATTCTCGCAGCCCAGTCACTTTCACACACCTTCCGTATCCCTGAGCCCAAGCACCTGAAGCTCCCACAGACAGACGTGTCAGGAAGGAAAACGTTCCAAAAGCACCCCCTTCTCTTATCAGCATAGAAATTGTGCACAACACGCTGCGGCACTGAACTGATTTTGGGGGGTCGTGTGTCCCCCCCAGCCCCGCTGTCACTCTGCCCCTGCCCGGCTGCTCCCAGTGTTCCCAGGAAGGCTTCCCAGTTCGCCCCGGTCCCGTTTATTGGGGAACAGTGGGAAGGGACTTTGGGGGATCCCGCGCGGGGACCGAGAGTGGAGGGGGCGGAACCGGCCCCAGGATGGATCGGGAATGGGACCCCCGTGTGTCACCCGTATGTCGCCCCCCCCGGGGGGTCCTTGGGAGGCACCTCAACCCCAAATCGCCACCCAGCGAACCCCAAAGGCGCAGAGACCCCCCCCCAAGCCGCCCCACAGCCCCCAAGGACCAACCAAAATTCCCCGCGAGTGTCAGAGAATCAGAGAAGGCGCTGAACAACCTTCAGCCAATCAGAGCGCGCGGCGCTGGTGACTCACCAGTTGCCAGGCAGACCCGCAGCGCCCAGCGCTCCCCCCCCGGACCCCACCTGCGCCCCCCCTCGCCCCCAGCGCCCCCCGCCAGGGGAATTTGAGGAGGGGGCGCGTGGGGGGCTCCCAGGCCGGGCCCACAGCCCAGCCCTGCCCCAGCCCGACCTGCCCCGGCTCCATCCCTGCTCCTCCCGCGGGATGCGACCGCGCTGGGAAAACGGGGGGCCAAGGGTGGGCGCTGGGCCCGGGGGGAGCAGGAGAAGGGATGGGGGAGGAGGAGAAGGAGAAGGAGAAGGAGGCATCTTTTAATGGTATTTTATTGAGTCACATTTTTTAGAGACCAGGATCAATACTCCCCGGGCGTCAGGGCGAGTCCCTCAGGGCTCTGGGGCCCTGCTGCCGGCTCACCCCGTGCCAGCGCAGCGCCAGCGCTCAGCGGGGCTTTGGCTTCCCGCGCCCTTTCCCGTGCCCTTTCCCGTGTCCCCAGCCCACCGTCACCACCCCCGTGTCCCCAGCTCGTGCCCCACCCCTCCCCCTCTCCCGCTCTGTCGAGACATGGAGATTGAGAATTTCCCCACCATCCACCCCAAAGGTTCCCCCGAGGCCATTTCCTCTCGTCCTTTCCCTTGGCAGCAGAGCCCCAGCCCTCCTGGCTGCCCCCTCCTGTCAGGGACTTGGAGAGAGCCAGCTCCCCCCTGAGCCTCCTTTCCTCCAGGCTCAGCCCCCTCAGATCCCTCAGCTGCCCCTCAGAAGTCCTCCAGACCCTTCCCCAGCTCCATTCCCATCTCTGGACATGCTCCAGCCCCTCCATGTCTTTCTTGAAGTTTGAAGCCCAATCGCTACCCTGTCGCTGCAGGTGCCAAAACCCCAGGGAGACTCCTTGGAAATGGGAGGAGAGAGGAGCCCTTCAAAGGGAACCGTGTGCAAAAATGCTCCCAAAGGCCGAGCGGGTTTGCTGTGGCTGCGGGAGGAAGAGATGCTCCGGGACTCCGCCTCGGCCCCGGAGCGGAGCGGCCCGTGCTGCCCCGGGGCGCGCGGGGCTCGGCCGTGGGGCGCGCGGGGGGCAACGGACACACGGGCACCGGACACACGGACACGCGGACAAACGCTCCCAGCGCTTCAGCGGCAGCGGCAGCAGCGGCAGCAGCGGCAGCAGCGGCAGCAGCACAAGAGCAGCAGAAGAGCAGCGAGTCCACGAACCCTCTGCTAAGTCCCTTCTCCTGCTCCTCCTCTCCCTCTCCCAGGGTCTCGCACCCTGTCCCGCTCTCCCTTTCGTTCCCCAACCCCCCCGTCCCGCGGCCTCCCTCTCCCCGTGCCCGGCCGGGCCATGCCCCCGGCCCGGCCCCGGCCCCGGGCGGGGCTGCCCCCTCCCCGCCCCCGGGCGTCCCGCCGCGGTCCCGCCTCCGCCCGGCTCTCGCCGTCCTGGCTGTGGCGCTGCTGGGCGGGCATCAGTGCCTGGCTCCTGGGCACCATCGCCAGCCCCTGGCTCCGGCTGGCCCGAGCCCGACCCCCACCCCGACCCCGGCCCCGGCCTCGGCTCCTCCCGGGGCCCGCCGGGGACACAGGCGGCGCGGCCGCTCCCGCCGCCTCCGCAGCGTCTTCCCCGCTCCGAACTCCGCCGCTCTTGAGCGCGGCCGCCGGCCCCGAGCCGCCGGTGTCCGCTTCAAAAGAGGCAACATGTGGGGATGGCCGGCCCGGGGCGGTTGAGCGGCGCTCGGGGGCCGTTCCTGGCCCCGGGCCGAGCGCTGACGGCCGCGTCTCGCCGGCACGGAAGGCGCAGCAGGGCCTGAAGGAGCGCTACCGGCTGGGTTCGCTGCTGGGGCGCGGCGGCTTCGGCAGCGTCTTGGCGGCGACGCGGCTCTCGGACGGCGCCCCGGTGAGTGGCGGGGCCGGCGGCGGGCGCGGGAGGCGGGGGGCAAAGGAGGAGGAGAAGGAGCATGGGGCTCGGCAGGGCGGGCGGCGAGCTCAGCCCGCTGCTCCCCTTGCCTTGCAGGTGGCCATCAAACGTGTGCCGCGGAACCGCATCCACCATTGGGGCCAGCTGGTGAGTGAGCGAGGGGCAGCGGGAGAAGCCGGGGCGCGACGGGCGGGGATGAGCCGAGGCCCGGCAGGGTGGAAGCCGCCAGAACGCCTCGGGGGAGAGCGGCCGTGGGGCCAGCGGAGCGCGCAGAGCGTCCCCGGCTGGCTGAGGGCTTGCCGAGCCCCGGCACGGCATGGGCCCCGCTGACGGCATCGTGCTCCTCCCACAGCCCGACGGCACCCGAGCACCACTGGAGATCGTGCTGCTGGCCAAGGTGTCCGCTGGCTTCCCTGGCATCGTCCAGCTCCACGAGTGGCTGGAGCTCCCCAACAACGTGGTGATGGTGCTGGAGCGCCCGGAGCGGTCTCAGGACCTCCTTCATTTCATTCGGGCACGGGGCTTCCTGTGCGAGGAGGTGGCGCGGCACCTGTTCCGCCAGGTGCTGGAGGCCGTGCGGCACTGCACCAGCTGCGGGGTCCTGCACCGGGACATCAAACCAGAGAACATCCTGGTTGACCTGGCCACCGGGCAGGCCAAACTCATCGACTTTGGCTGTGGCACCTACCTGCAAGCCGCAGCCTACACCAGCTTTGCAGGTGAGCCCACGCAGGGGGAGGCTCCTGGGAGCGGCATCTCAGAGCCCAACAGCTCACAGCCCAAGGCGGCTGTGGCAGGGGGGATTCTCCCTTTTGCTGCCAGTCATGGCAGCCGGAGTCTTCAGCCTTGCTGCTTTTGAGCGGCGCTGGCTGAGGGGCCATCTTCCAGCCCTGCTGGCAGCCTTTGCCAGCCCCTCTGCCCAGGACTGGCGCTGGGGCTGGGGCAGCCAGCGCCACAGAAACACCCGTGGGAGGGGGTAGCAGAGAGGGGGGGCCAGAACCTGTGCTCCAGCCCGTTTGGTGTGCAGGCGAGACAGGGCTCAGACTGCTCTGCTGCCCGTGCTTGCCTTGGCTTAAGAATGGTTTCTGGGGCAGTGCAGGCAGGGAGGATGAAAGCGTGGTTTTTCCCCAGCACCAAGTGGGTTTTTCCTTTGCATGGAATGCTCGGGCCTTGCCAGGGCTTCCGCTGCCCTCTTGCGACACCGGCGGCTTCTTTTCCAACCCCCAGTCTGTACACAAGCCCCAGGTGCTGGCGAGAGGGCAGCGGGTCAGGCCGCGTGCCGCTGGTGCAGCCCCCGCATGCCCGGGGATGCTGGGGCGAGGCTCTGGGAGCAGGCAGCGTCCCCCTGAAGAACTCCATCTCTATTCCATAGGAACACCGTCCTACAGCCCCCCGGAATGGACGCACCTGGGCTGGTACCACGGCGAGGCAGCGACCGTCTGGTCCCTGGGCATCGTGCTGCACCAGATGGTCTGCGGGGAGCACCCTTTCAGGAGGGGCTGGAACAGCACCTGGGGCCGGCTCTCGCTCCCACGACGGCTCTCTCCAGGTGGATCCTCGTCTCTGCAGCACGGGGGGAATAGCAGTGCTGGGAGGCAGCAGCGGGCTCAGGAGCATCCCACCCTGGCAGCTGCTGAGGAGGTGGCAATGTCCTGCTCTCCTCCAAAAGAAAGAATTGATGGCAAAGTTTAGGCACAGCCCTGAGCACACGCAGCACGGCCTGGCCATGGCAAGAGTGGGGCAAAGCGGACAGGAGCCTTCTGCAACTGACTGGTGCTTTCTGCTTTCTCTGCGCAGAGTGCCAGGATCTCATCCGACGGTGTTTATCCGTGCTCTCCTCGGAAAGGCCCTCATTAGAAGACCTGTCCTGTGCTCCTTGGATGCAGGATATTCGCGTGCCATAGGAGAAGGGAGAGAGCCACACGCACGCTTTGAGCCAGGGAGCCGGTGAGTTCCAGCTGCACACGCGCCTTGGCAAGGAGCAGCAAAGAAAGGCAGAGTTTTTGTCCTGCCTGAATCGCTGCGCAGGGCTCCTCAGCTGGGCACGCGCAGCCCTGCTGCTGGAGCTGAGCTGCTCTTCCCAGCTCTGGTGGCCCCCGTGCCAGCTGCTTTTGCTTGTCCTGCTTCAGCAACAGCCGGGGCCCTGGGCAGAGCACTGACAGCCTGCTCCAGCCCCAGGGAAGAAGAAGCCCCTGGAGAAGCTGTGCCAGGTGCGGCTGCTGCTGCTGGAGACATGGAGGGTGACATCAAGGATGACAAGCTCTTCCTCCACCTGGCAAGCTGAAGATGATGGACTTCAATTGTGGCACCTTCTTCAAAGCCAGGCTCCACAGCGAATTTACAGATGAGTCCACACCCAGGGGGATGCTCCCAGATTTGGGCATTGCACGGCCTGGCCAGGAAGCAAAGGTTCCTCCCTTTGCTGGGGCGGAGGCAACCAATCCTTCAGCCGGCTGCCAAGCTGCTTTTGGGCAGGGTGGGCGGGATGGGCTGGGGTGCTTACGAAATGGGAGTCAGCCCCTGGCCCTGCCAACAGCCCCCACCACCCACTGTTCCCTGGGCTGGGGCTGGGGCTGGCAGCCCGACACAAACAAGCCCCCATGGCAGGAGCAGAGGTGGCACTCCAGGAGCTGTGCACGGGCTGCTTTCTTTTGCAGGAAAGGAAGGGCTTGGGCTGCTCCCCTCCCCTTGTTTGCTTTGGGCTCGCCGTGCCTGTTGGGGGGCAGTGCAGGGGGGAAGGGAGAAAGCGTGGGCTTCCCTCGCCCGTGGGTGGGTTTTTCCCCAGCATGTAGGGAAGGTTGGGCCTTGCTCAGGCCCCCGACAGAGAGAAGATTTTTTAGCTTTTTTCTTGTTTCTCCTTTTTGTCTGTAATGCCTTTTCTTTAATTTGTTGTTTTTCTTCAAGGAAGCGTTGTAGGTGGTGTCCAGTCTGGATCGGGAAGTGCTTGGGAGCAGCTGCGGCGTGGATGGGACGTGGCCTTGGAGAAGGCCGAGGACATGGCTTGGGAGCAGCTTTTCTTCCGGCGGCGGGTGGCGTGCGGTGGGTCCCCGTCTTCTTGGCACGGCTGGGATAAGGGCTTTTGGGAGATGGCAGCGAGCGCAGCAGCATCCCGCTCTGGGCAGCTGCTGAGGAGGTGGCTGTGCCACGGCCGGCTGCAGGCTGGGCACGTGTCCTGCCCTCCTGCTCTCCTGCCAAAGGCAGCAGGGACGGGCGGCTTCGGGCACCGCTCTGAGCACGGCCAGCACGGCCTGGGCACCGCGGGCGGCTGGGACAAGGGGGACGGGAGCCTTCAGCTGACGGGCGGTTTCTGCTTTCTCTCCTTGCAGCCGGGCTCTGTGGATGCTGAGGCTGCTCTGGGCTCCGCCAGGGCTCTGCTGCGGCTCAGCACCGGGCCGGAAGAAGCCAAAGAAGAACCGGTGTGAGCTGCAGCAGAGACGTGCCCGAGCATTTCGGCAACGCAGCTCAAGCCTGCAGAGTGCACGCCTCCAGGGGAAAACATGACACCCCCCCGCCCAAAATAAACTTGTTCAATAACTTGTGAAATGAAATCAATCTGGGATGACCCCAAATGACATTTTTCAGCTTGCTCAAGCTTTAGCTCAGCCCTTCTCTGCACAGTTCTCTGCCCCACCTGCCTTTACTTCACAAGTGCTCCCTCTTTTCCCCCAGTGAGTTGCCAGCTCAGGGCAGTCTCTGTCGCACTGTAGCCTTCCTTGATGCCCCTGACCACGAGGAGGAGCGAGCCCCAGGTTTAGGGACTCATCCTTTCACTGGCAGAAGAACAGCAATGTCTCAGAGGTCCGGTGAGATTTGAGCGTCATTCAAGAGCTGCTCTCCAGGCCTCAGCTCTCCTCACTGTTGGCTTCCCACTGCCACTTTTCCTCGTCCTTGCAGCAGGATGAGCTCTGGGAATCCCCTTGACCCTCGCCACTCCTGCCAGCCCAGCCACCCAGCTCAGTTTGGCTTAAGCTGAAGCTTCTCTGTCTCCTCTGGCACGGCAGTGCAGTTCCCTCTGCGGGGAGCAGCAGCCCCAGAGCACAGCAGGCAACAGCGCAGGCCGTGATGCCTTTCCCTGGTCTTAAAATCAAGAGTCATACACGGTTAGAAGGGGAAAAGGGATTTTACCTTGGTATTTATTTTTAAGGATCCGTAGGTGTTCACGTCCAGGTCATATGCATCGAGATGCACCCCGCCGAGTCTTTCCTGTGTCTCTGTGTCTCTCCTCCTCTTCTTCTCCCCCCAACATTGGGTATAACATTATAGGTGTTACTAATTAGCAGATCTATCAAAGATTCCCCAATGAGAGACTCAAGTGAGCCCCCCCTCCCCAAGGAACCTTCTCCTGGATGGTTCTATCTTGGTTTACAGAATATGTTCTGGAGAGGACCTTGGGCTCTGGGGCACACTGATCCCTAGCTACGAAGCTTCTAAAATGTTTAGCCTCTTAGCTTGACTAACAAGTCCAAGAATGTAGGCAAAAAGCACTGGGAATACAGAAGTTGTAAAAAGGTATAACAGGGGTAAAAAAGAAAAGGCAAAAATCTTCATGGCATCATTTCCACCCTTTTAGAGACTAACAAAACTCTACCTTGTCTAGTCTCTACTCTACTCTACCTTTCTAACCACAGAACCGGTTTACACAACCGGCTGCTCCACAGGAAATTACACAGATAATAACTACAATTACAACTATTATGAATATTTCTTTTACCCAGGCCCAGTTTGGTAACCATGAGGTGAGGGTATCAAAAATATGATCAAATTTTAAAGTGTTATTTTTAGAAGCCACTTCATGTAGAATTTGAGTTCCCTTCCAAATTTCATCCAAATCTTTCTTAATTCTTCCATTAAAATGCCAATCAATGGCCAGTGACCCTTCCCATCTAGGGGTGGTAACTGAGTACAGATCCAGCAATCGCTCTTATTAAGAATTTTGGACACATTTTGGACCACAGTCTTATGTAAATCATGGGGTGAACCCTGAACCATGGTTACCAGTTGGGCAAACAGCAAACATGTAAAAAACAGTTTAGACTGCATCTTTCTGATTTGAATCAGTCTCTGTCTTCTTGGTGATTTTGGGAGCAGAAGCTTTCTTCACCCTGGAGTAGTGAATCCACGGTCCCTTGCCAGCAACCTTGACTGCAGTAAAAGTGGTCAGCAAAACTTGGACTGGTCCCTTCCACTTGGCTTGCAAGGGGTCGCTGTCCCAGCACTTGATGCAGACCCGGTCTCCAGGCTGGAACGGATGAGCAGCTGTGTCCAATCCTATTGGTTTGGATAACACAACGAATCGCTGGAGCTTCTGCAAAGTGGAACTCAGAGCCATTAAATACTTTTGCAAATCAGTTTTACCTCTCGTATGAATTTCCCCTGGGATATGTGGAACCTGATATGGCCTGCCATATAATATTTCATAGGGACTGATGTTGTCCCTTCGCCTTGGCTGTATGCGGACTCTCAGCAAGGCTACAGGCAGGGCTTGAACCCACGTCATGGATGTCTCTTGACAAATCTTGCAAATCTGGGTTTTGAGGGTCCCATTTCTACACACATAGCTACTTTCTCTGGGTTGTCCCTGTACTTCCCAGTTGAGTTTTTCCACTGCTGTAATTCTCGATGCATATGACCTGGACGTGTGCACCTAAGGATGCTTAAAATAAATACTGAGGTAAATTCCCTTTTTCCCTTCTAACCGTGTATGACTCTTGATTTTAAGACCAGAAAAAGGCATCACCCTGAGCGTAGAACTGCAGCCAGGAGCCACCCGGCGAGGAGAAATCCACCCCCCTCCCACCGGGAGCTCTTTAGGGAGCGCTCCAAGTGCCCCTCTGAAAGTCATCCTGGAGAGCAGCAGCAACCAGGGATCCTGAGCCAGCTGCGCTGCCTTTGGCAGCACTTTGGCAAAGGGTCTGGAGCAAGGGCGAGGGAACAGTGAGTGTAACTGCTGCAGGGCAGGGATGAGGGAAGGGCCATTGACCCAAGTGCTGAAATGCTCCAAAATCCAGAAGGATGCTGCAGAACTGGGAAGCAACAAGTTCTCACAAGTGCTAAAGTGATGGAAGCCCTTTGAAGTGCCCTGAAGGAACTCGCAGGGGAACTGATGCTATAATAAGTAGGACCAGAAGGCAAAAATGTAGCACTGCTAGGAGATGGTCTATAAGCCCCACAGGCAATGGCTTAGGAAAAGATCAAGTATATATTTTACATATTCTATTTATTATATCTATTAAAATATATAGTATATCATACTATATAGGATAAATTGAATAGATGATAAATTAGTATGGATTATTTGATACCTTTTGATAAATTTTGAGAAATATTTTCAATTCATGTAGATTTGAAATATTTTTCCAACTTGGGAGAGTGAAGATGTACTGCTGTCCAAAGTCTTCTGCCCACACAGCAATCAGCCCACTCTTCTCGGCACCTCTGGGCTGCTGTTTGCACACAATTAGGGTGAATTCAACTCGACAGACCTACGAGTGGGGTGTCCAGCTTGTCACGAACGCTGATGTGGCAAGGCACAACACACAGCTCTCAAATCACTTACATTATCTCACGTGCTCTCTTTCCTGCTGGGGACTGAGGAACTCTTAAAAGCACCAAAGATACAGAAAAGAGCTGCAAAGAATTGGCATCTTACTACTGCTGGTATCCTCAGGTAGGAAAACCTGTTGGGTTTTTTAAGGTTGCAACTTTCCAAAAACTAGGAAAGCTGCTCAGCATCAGTACCCCCATTGTAAATGGTTTTATTGACTTGGCGAAACTGGAACGTTACCTTTGGACTCCATCCTTGGTTAAAATCACCTGCCCTGACCTGCAGACTAAAGCACCAGCAGCAGCAGAAGCTACGTCAGTCACTTCTCTCAAAAAGATGTCTTAAATTTGCAAGAAGAAAGGAAAACACGTCAGAATCTATGGATTAATGACTCGAAGAAATAGTCCAAAGAAGAACTCGGAAGAACTACTGGGAGAAATAGTTCCAAAGCAAAGGGCCGCAGCTTCTCTGCGATGCTCCTGGTGCTCCAAGGCAGCCGGGCTGCCCTGGCTGCCCAGGACGCTGCGCACCACGGGCCCCGCAGAGCTGCGCAGCAGGGAGGCAGCTTCGGGCACCTCAGCCCCTGGGCAGGAGCGGCCTCCTTGCTCTGCACGGCTGCCTGTGGGCAAACGCAGCGTGCCGGCCTTCTGCTCTTGGCCCCAGCCCGGCCTGGCAGGGCTAATCCCGTTCCCTGTCTGCAACGTGCTCAAGAGAGACTTGTTCGTTTCCAGCCCTCCAGGGCATTCATTTGCAACACAAAAACACTGAAGGACTGAGGCCTCAACAACAGGCCCTGAGCCAAAGTTGCCCTCTAGATGGCCCTTCCGACCAAATGTTCTTCGGGTCTGCTCCTTAGCAGGCATTACCATCAATGGGATCTGTGCATCCCTTCATTCAAGGAACGTGTCTTTACCTTTTGGCATCAAGAAACCGGACAAGGCCACATCTGGCCTCGGTTCCTCCTTGAGGCCTGGGCAGGCTTGGGGAGAAAACCAAGAGGAGAATGAAATCAGGTGTCCCTGCACTAGAAGTTCTGTCAGATGCTCCCGCAGCACTGTCCAAGCCGGGCTACTCTCACAGCGCCCTCGCAAGCCTCGTGGCCGGCAAAGGTGGAGGCACCGCAGGATGTCCCCGTTGCCAGCCGTGGCTCTGCAGGGCTTTGCTGGGACAGCTTCCCCCAGCTGATGTGCAGATCTGGATGAAGGGGAAAGGATTAGGGTATCTGGTGATGTATCCCTCTTAATCACTAGAGGCAACCTTTTGTAACAATGATGAGCTGCACTGCTTAGCTTGTCCTTTCCTGATTATTTCCTTGTACTTCTGCATTAGAGTAAATGACACTGTTCCTTCAGCTGGTGTCTGTGTCTGTGTCTCTGACCCTCCCCACCATCCAAACAAACACACAGCCAGTTCAGCACAAGACCTGCCTCTCTGCAAGCCCATTTCTTGGAAAACACTCCTGATCGCCATCTCTGCCAATGAAATTCCCACTTTGCAGCTTCCTTTTCTGCCCGCAGGTGAGAAAAGGATCCACTCCCAGCTCCGGGCTCCTCCGCAAACCAACTGCTTTCAGCAGCGCCAGTCCTGAAATACCAACCTCCTTCCTTAACCTGCCCCCTGGGAGCTCACGCACCAAGAGGCCTTTTGTCCAAGGACACCCGCAGAAGAGCTCGAGGATGGAGCGGTCTGAAACGCAGCTCCTTCAGAGTTTAAACCTCCCTTTATCAACTGAACGCAGCCCAGCCTGTCCCAAAGGGAAAGCAGGCAGGAAAGAGGAGCTCCTCTCCCACAACAGCAAACCCTGCGCTTCCTTAAGTTCCACTTGGAGGACGGAGGCCATGGGCTACTCCTCTGCTTGGGAAGGAACCCAACCCAGGGAAATGGCCTGATTTGGGAGCCCAGCAGAGGCAAGTACCCCAAAAAGAAGGAAAAGATTCTCTGGAAGCAAAAGATTATGGCAATAGTTGTGCAGAAAGAAAAAAAAAAAGAATGGAAGCATTTCAAAACGTTCCCAGACACAAAGTTCTGCCTCAACACAAAAACCCCTAAGTCTCTGTGGTGTGTCAGGAAGCTCATGAATGAACCTGCAAGGCTTGGATACACATCATTTGTGTCCGTCCCCCAGAGCACAAGCAGCTCCCCAACAAGACTTCAAGTGACCAAAGGACAACGCTTCCCCCTTCACCTCTCCACACCAGCTCTAGGGAGGCTCTGTCCATTGCAAGATCTCCTTTGTGTCTGCATTGACAAGAGCTGGCTGCAGGAGGGGTTTGCATTGGAACTCTCCCCAGACTGGGGGGAAAAAAAAGAAGTGATTCCAGAGAAAAGAAAATGTGATTCCCTTTGGGAAGACACCGGCATGAGTTCACTCCAGCTGCAGGCCATTAATCCCTTGGGGAAAGCACCATCCGTCCATGGCGCAGCACTTCAGCTTTGATGACAATGCTGACAAAATTGCTGCCCCTTCCTGCTGCTGCTGCTGCTGCTGCTGCTGACCCCAAATCATGAGAAATGTGCCAAATCTGCCAACAACAGGCAGAGATGGCGAGAACACAACAGCGGGTCTGCTGAAAAGGAGGCAAAACCAATGTTTTCTAATCTCCCTTTTTCATCCTTTCTTTAGCCAACACAGAGCAATGTCCTTTCCCTCTGGCACCGATGCTGACCCAGGCACGGCATGCAGCGTGGGGACACAGCCCGCCACTGCTCCCAGAGCCCTCGCCAGGGGCTTCCCGTGTCATGCCGTGCCGGTCCATGCTGTGCCGGTCCGTGCCGTGCCGGTCCGTGCCGGTCTGTGCTGGTCCATGCCGTGCCGGTCCGTGCCATGCCGGTCCGTGCCGTGCTGTGCCGGTCTGTGCTGGTCCGTGCCGTGCCAGTCCGTGCCATGCCGGTCTGTGCCATGCCGTGCCGTGCCGGTCCGTGCCGGTCCGTGCTGTGCCATGCCAGTCCGTGCCGTGCTGTGCCGGTCCGTGTCGTGCCGGTCCGTGTCGTGCCGGTCCGTGCCGGTCCGTGCTGTGCCATGCCAGTCCGTGCCGTGCTGTGCCGGTCCGTGTCGTGCCGGTCCGTGTCGTGCCGTGCCATGCCGGTCCGTGCCGTGCCGGTCCGTGCCGGTCCGTGCCGGTCCATGCCGGTCCATGCCGGTCCGTGCCATGCCGGTCTGTGCCGTGCCGGTCCATGCCGGTCCATGCCGGTCCGTGCCATGCCGGTCCGTGCCGGTCCATGCCGTGCCGGTCCGTGCCATGCCGGTCCATGCCATGCCGGTCCGTGCCGGTCCGTGCCGGTCCGTGCCGGTCCATGCCATGCCGGTCCGTGCCGGTCCATGCCGGTCCGTGCCGGTCCATGCCGGTCCGTGCCGGTCCGTGCCGGTCCGGTCCGTGCCGGGCAGCGCCCCGGGACGCCCCGCCCGCGCTGTGCCCGCAGCCCCGGCTTTGTGCCGCTCGTTCCCGCGCGGGGCCGAGCGCAGCGCCCCCCTCAGGCCGCGCGCCGCCGCTGCAGCTGCGGCCGTTGCGCTGCGGCCGTTGCGGCGCCAGTGGGCGACAGGCGCGATGGCCGAGCTGCCGCTGCCCGCCGGGCTCGACGCCCGCACCTTCCCCGCCAAGCTGTGGCGCCTGGCCAACAGCCCCCGCGTCCGCTCCGTGCGCTGGGACACCCAGGGCCGGGGGCTGCTCATCGACCGCGCCCTCTTTGAGCAGGAGCTGCTCAGCCCGGCCGGCATCCAGGGGCCGGCCCCGCGCACCTTCAGAGCCACGCAGTTCCGCAGCGTCGTGCGCCAGCTGAACCGCTACGGCTTCTCCAAGGTGCCGGGGCGGGCTGGCGCGGCTGTGCCGGGCGGTGCCGGGGCCTGCCTCCACTACCGCAACCCCTGCTTTCGCCGCGACCGCCCCCACCTCCTGCTGCGCATCAGGCGCCGGAGCACGGCCAACAAGCACCGCCTGGTGCCCGGGGCGGAGCGGCGCAGGCGCTCGCCCTGCGGCTCCCAGCAGCGCCCCCGGCAGCGGCCGCGGCCGGCGGGGCCGGAGGGGCGCGGGCGGTTCCGGCCGCTGCCTCGGGAGCGGCCGCCGCTGCCGGCGGGGCGGCCGCCCAGCGGCTTCTTGCTCCTGCACAGGGAGCGGACGCTGCCGGACGGGCGGGAGCTGCGCAGCCGGCGGCCCAGCCGCTTCCAGCAGCCCCCCAGGGAGCGGCCGCTCCTGGCCCGGCGCCCGCCCTGTGGCTTCCACCTCCTCCACAGGGACCGGCCGCAGCCGGCCCGGCGGGACGGGCCCAGCCGCTTCCAGGAGCTGTACGGGGAGCGGCCGCTGCCTGCCGAGCGGGAGGTGCCCAGGATCCCGCCCTGCGAGCTCCTCGGGCTCTACGGGGAGCCGCTGCTGCCGGTCAGGCGGGAGGGGCCCAGCCGCCTCCAGGAGCTGTACGGGCTGCAGCCGCCGCCGGCCGGGCTCCCGCCCTGGGCTTTCCAGCAGCCCCACACGGAGCGGCCGCCTCCGGCCGGGCGGGAGCTGCTCAGGATCCCGCCGTGCAGCTTCCAGCAGCTCCAAACGGAGCAGCAGTCCCCAGCCTGCAAGCCATCAGGTAGGAAAAGTGTTCTCCCTTTGCTTTTCCAAAAGGTCGTGAAAAGTGACCGTTTGAAGTATTTCCCCACAATGCTCTGTCATTCTCAGACAGAAATTGTCAAACCTACTAGGAAGGGGGACCTGGAAAGCCAGAAGAATCTCTGTCTGGTTTTCCTGTGTGCTTCCTGTGATGTTTGCTGCAAGGCAGCAGTAGAGCTCTGTGTCCCAAAGCCACATTCTGGAGCCTGACCAATGTGTTTGGATTCTTGCAGCCACACCGGGCAGTTCAGCCTCCAGTGCTCCTCCTGGCAGTGCTGCTTGTGCAGCATGGAAGGCCTCCAGCAAGACACGGAGTGCACCTGGGCAAGAGGAATTGCCTTCAGTGGATCTGGGCCTTCAGGTCGAGGCAATGATTCGGGAGATCAGGAGATCCATGGCTGAAAGGTCTCCCTTTGCTCAGGTAACCCCACTGGATGGGAATGAAGGGGCTGGGCTGAGAGCTTTTGAACGTTGCTGCAAAGGCTTCTTTAGTTGATTTCATGATTATTTAGTGATTGAATTCTTGTTGATCAAGCAAGATTTCTAAAAGAAGAGGGATGACAAAGTCTCCCCCCTTAGTGAGGATGAGAGGTGTGATCCTGTGCTGGCCACGTTTGGGTGCTCCTTTTGCTGGGAAGAATCCCTGGTGCAGGGGCCTTTGTGGTGATGCTGTGTAGGTTCTAAGAGGCTTTGTTTGATGGGAAAGAAGAGAAGAGTGTGGGGAGAATTGCCACTGAAGGCAAAGTGTCCCCTGCAGGGAGGGGCATGCGAGAGGTGCCTCTATTAGAGCAGCAGACGTGGGCTCTGCCTGTTTTGCCTGGGAAGGCCAAGGCCAAGCAAGGGCTGGGCTGCTGCTGCTGCTGCTGTGTGAGCCGTGCCGAGCGTGCAGGCGCTGCCAGAGCCGTGCTTGGGGATGGGCTGGAGCTGCAGCTTTCTGCTCCTTTTGTTTGACAGATGCAGTCTTGGGATTAGGAATCCCATTTCTCTTAACTCTTGCCTCTTCCCAGACTTGCCTGGAGTGTCTGTGTTGGCACAGGCCTTTTTGCAGGTTGTTCTACATGTTGGCCAGAGAATGTCTCTTTCTAGTCATGTGCAGCCCCACTGCCTGCAGTAGATTTCTGGTTGAGGAAGGGCAGACTCAAGGTGGGGAGTGGGGCTTTTTGGATTTACCAATATGTTATTCTCAAGTGTGATGTCTTCTGTCTTCTGTAAACTCCCACACAGCAGTTTTCAAAGGCATTTTATTCCCTAATAAAAGGAAACATTGCAGGCTCTGAACCATCTTTAGAATCTTTAAGATTCTGATGGACAGGCTGTTGCAGAGGAGATGAATATTCTGCAAGTGGTCAGAGTGAGAATATCTTTCTGTCTAAAGGTAACTTGCAGGTGGTTAATCTTGGGCATTTCCTTCCTCCGTGGAATTAGGAAACACAACTTGGTCGTCTGGCTTTTCTTGTCTTTTGGGTTGGTTTTTTTTGTACCCTCCAGATTTACAGACTTTTGGCACTGGAAAATTTGATGCTGGAAATACCCTAGGTCCGTAAATGTTTGCCCGGATCATCCATATGGGACAGCAGCAGAGGGCTCCAAAAAGCACCGCCTTGTGGTTGATGGTCTGAGCGGCTGGGTGGGGGTGGTGAGAGTGCCAGGCAGAAATGTGTGCTTTGTGTGCAGGTTGGCAGCACCCAGCCCTGGGCAGTGCTGGCAGCGAGCTCTGCCCCTGCCGACGGCCGTGTTGGGAAGCAGGAGGGCCCCTGGCTTCCTGCTGGCTGATTTCTTACAGCTGGTGGGAGAAGCCAGGCTCAGGGTGTGAGGGCACGTCCCCTCCCTTGGTGTCTCCTGGTTTTCTGAGTTCATGGTTTGCCTCCAAGGTCATTTTGTAAGAGCTTCAGTTGCACCTTGGTCACACGAATCCTGAGTTTCAAACAATTGTCACGTGAATGGTTTGGGCAGCGTTCCCCTGCTGTTGGGAGTGGAGAAGAGCTGTTGTATCCCCGATGTGATTCCAAGAAAATATGGAGTGATCTTTGGGTTTCTTTCTTTCTGGTTCTCTTTCAAGGGGAATGCTAATGTTGCGGCCGAGTCTTCAGGAGGAGAGGCTGGGAACAGGGCTGCAGCAGAGGGAGCTTCACCTGGCACCGAGAGCTGCAGGAACAGTTCCCCAGAGCCCGAGGAGCCTGGTAAGGAGAGAGCCCACACTGCTTTAGAGAGCTCTGAGGCGGCTGCTCTGAGCCTGCCTCTGGCAGGAAGGGAGATGAGAAGAGGTGAGTTCTTGTCTGCAGGGTTGGTGCTCCCTGGTGCCTTTAGGTCAAATCCTGCCCTGGCACAGCCTCGCCGAGCCCTGCCCTCCACGCTTCTCCAGAGGCACTGACACCGAGTGCTGTGGCCAGAGAGCAGTGAATAAACCCAACCTGTGGGAGTTGTGTCACCAACCTGGCTGTCCCAATTCTGTCCTGAAGTCCGTGGATGAGTTTGCTGCAGGGTGACAGCACTCTGGAAGCAACACTGAGGGACTCTTGAATCAAGAGAGCAAAACCTCAGCAAGAAGTCAGTGTAGAAGTCTGAGCTTTTTGTCTCAGAGCATTAAATCAATGTAGTACCAGTCTGCTGATGGCTCTAGTGAGACACATTAAAAATACAAGCAGCAGAGGCCAAACAAATAATAAATCACAAGTATTTATGATTTGGAAAGGAAAAACTTAAATTACCCCAGATTAGCGAGAACTAATAGGAGAGAGGGAGCACCTTGGATCTGCATTCTTGAGCAAAGCTGGTGCTGCCTGCAGGCCTCACAGGGAGCTCTTTCCCTCCCAGCTCTTCCTGCCAGAGCTGATGGTTGTGTTGGAGGAGCTGTTGCTCACTGCAGAGGGCAGTTTGTAGATGGCAGGGAACGGTGCTGGTTCGTAACTCAGCTCACAGCACCCGTCAGCTTCAGCCATTTCAGTGAGGACTGAGGTGTCTCTGTCAGCACAGAGAAAGAGCAAGGCTGGGCTTCTGTGTGGGAGTTGGGACTGTCTGTGCTTCAAGCTCTCGTGGGTGCCATTTGCACTGCGGGTGCTGAGACTCTATTGGGATACTTCAAACCTTTGGAGGTTTTGAAAACTTGAAAGGATCCCTGTTCTTTAAAGAGCAACCTTCAAATTCCCAAGTGAATTCCCAAGTGATGGCCCTTTCAGGCCGTCTTTTACAGTCCTTGATAGAAGGACAATTGCTGCCCAAGGGAAACGTGCATGAGGGCCGATATTGACTCAGTGTTCCCTTTGCTTCCCAGATTCCATCTGATCGACCTCTCCAAGAGGGCTGTCCTGCATGGGAGAAAGAGACAGAGGGAGAGCTTGTGACCATCCGGCAGATGCAATCCCTCTGTCTCTAGTTGCATTTGTAGGTATGTAGTTATATTTATAGATTTATGTAGTTGTATTTAAATGTCTAGATAGTTGTAGTTACAGATCTGAGTAGTTAAATATATATTTGTAGTTGCAGATGTAGATAGGTTTTTTTTATATGTAGTTGTATTTATAGATGTACAGTTGCATTTAAAGATGTGCAGTTACATTTATATATGTATATCGTTATAAATGGGCGTAATTATATTTATATAGCTATAGGTATATGGAGCTTTAGATAGGTTGATATTTGAATAAATATAGGCTGCTTTTTAAGCTCTTTCCCTGCTCTGCTTCCTCTCTCACCTCTTGCTTTTGCCCCTGTGCCCCCTCTGTCCCCTCTTCCTGTGCTGGCTCCGAGCTGGCGGCCGGGCCGGGCGGAGCAGCAGCTGCAGCCCCGGTGTCCCTGGAGCGGTGGGAGCTGCCGGTGGCCGCAGGCACGGTGCCCTGAGGAGCTGCTGGAGGACGGTGAGCCAGAGGGGCTGGGGAGAGGTGACACTGAAGGGACGGTGATGCTGAGGTGCTGGTGGGGCTGAGGGGATGGTGGGGGAGCAGAGGGGAATGGTGGGGGCTGCGGTGACAGAGAAGTGGCACAGGCTAAGGAGGGTGGTGGGAATGAGGGAACTGGGAGAGCTGAGGGGGATGGTGGAGCTGAGGGGTGTGGGTGTGCTGAGGTGACAGGGAAGTGGCACAGGCTGAGGAGGACGGCAGGTCTAAGGGCACTCAGTGGGTCTGAAGGGACTGACAGGGGTGAGAGGACTTTGAGGGGCTGAAGGAACTGGGGGTGCTGTGGGTTTGCCAAGGGGATGGCGGGGCTGAGGGGCTGGAGGGGGCCAGCAGGGAGCACAGTGGGGTCCGGGCCTGTGGCTCTGCCAGCCCTTGGAACCAATTCCAGAGCCTCCACTTTTGCCACAGCTGCCCTGAAGTCCTTGAGAAGACCCAGGACTGACGAGAACCAGCAGGAAGAAGCTGAAGGCCGCCAGCAAGAGCAGCGAACGGGGACCCGGTGCTGCCGCCCGAGACCCTGGGTGAGGCCCCAGGGCTGCTGAGGCAGGGTGGGCGTGAGGCTGGCGTGGGCTTTGGCCGCGGGCACTGGCCGGCCGGGCAGGAGCGGGCACTGGCCGGCTGGGGCCGCTCAGCGCGGCTGCCCCGGGCGGCACAGGGGCTGTCCTTGGGCACGGCAGCTGTGCCGGCAGGGCCCGGCAGCGGTGCCGGCTGTGCCGCGCTGCCGGGGCTGCGGGACGGTCCCGCCGGGGCTGCGCTCGCCACAGCCTGGCCCACTGGGCCTGGTTTTTCTTTCTAACCCTCCTGGGGAGGCTCTGAGATTTCCTCTTCCCTGATGGAAGCGCAGGTGCTGCCAAGGGAAACGTCCCGATCCGGACTCAGTGTTCCCTTTGCTTGCCAGGTGTCCCATCTGCTGTCCCCGTCCAGGAGAGCTGCTCTGCACGGGAGGAAGCAACCGAGGGAGAGGCTTTGAAGATGGGGCGGCTGGAATCCCTCTGCTTGTAGTTCTGCTTATAGATGTATGGAGTTGCACATAGAGAGTGATAATTGTATGGATATTTACATACATACATATTTTTATAGGTATAATTCTATATGTGTATGATTATATTTATGGATGTACTATGTATAGATGTATGTACAGATATATACATACATGTTTGTAGTTCCATATTTCTATATATATGTCTTTAGCTTTGTATGTATGTTGTTATATCTGTGTTTAGTTCTATTTCCATATGTATACAGTTTTCTAAGTATCTATTTCTCTTGATGTAGTTGTAGACATATGGCTCTTTAAATAGGTATAGTGCTATTTGTATAGGTATATTATGTCTATTTTTATAGTTTTGTATGTATCTCATTCTATTTCTGTATCTAACTGTATTTACATGTGTCGAGATGTATAGGTGTGTATTTGTATTGATGCAGTTGTATGGATATTTAGATTGGTACAGTTGTCTATTTACAGATAGGTTTGTTTGATGTATCTATTTTTATATGTATTGTATGTAATATGTCATATTTAATCTATATTTACATCTGTATATTGTGGTGTTTAGATATGTATTCATTTCTATTTAAATATGTATGTGGTTGTATAATTCTGTTGATTGAGTTCTTGGCATAGGACTATTTAGAGAGCGATATGATATTTTAGTATTTATATATGGGTGTACAGTTGTAGTATGATGCAATAAATTAAGTTGTTAAACACCTAATTGATCTTTGTATATAGTACGTTGTAGAGGTTTGCAATAAATTAATTTTTGTTAAAGAAGTTGATATTTGTTTGATTGTTGTAATAATCAAATAAATTAGTTTTTTTAACTTGAGATTTGTATCATTTTATATTGTCAGCGCAGGTGTAGCAACCGGCAATAAATGACATTTGTCAACTGAGATGAGTGTTCTGTGATTTGTGCTCTCCAAAGCAATGGGCAGATGTAGACGTGAGGACGCTGGAGGATTTTGGCCATGAAAATCCCCAGCCATACCCAGCAGATCCCCCAGCTGCAGCCAGGCTGGGCAAGGGAACGGCACCTTTGGCATGGCAGCAGAGCCACACGTTGGCTACAGACTCGCTGCAGAGGCCTGCTGAGAAAACGGGACTCCCCTGAGCGTAGAACTGCAGCCAGGAGCCACCCGGCGAGGAGAAATCCACCCCCCTCCCACCGGGAGCTCTTTAGGGAGCGCTCCAAGTGCCCCTCTGAAAGTCATCCTGGAGAGCAGCAGCAACCAGGGATCCTGAGCCAGCTGCGCTGCCTTTGGCAGCACTTTGGCAAAGGGTCTGGAGCAAGGGCGAGGGAACAGTGAGTGTAACTGCTGCAGGGCAGGGATGAGGGAAGGGCCATTGACCCAAGTGCTGAAGTGCTCCAAAATCCAGAAGGATGCTGCAGAACTGGGAAGCAACAAGTTCTCACAAGTGCTAAAGTGATGGAAGCCCTTTGAGTGAAGTGCCCTGAAGGAACTCCCAGGGCAGTTGCTGCTGGGATCAGCAGTACCAGGAGACAGCAGGATCTGCTCGTTTTGCTGGATCTGTTTCCAGGACACGGGCTGTGATCGCCCTGCTCACACAAACCCCGTGCCCGTGGAGCCTGCAGGGTAACAGCAATGCCGTTCCAAAGAGAGGCTTTGCAGCTGAAGTCCACTGCCCTCGTGTTTAGGGAATGAATGCCTCCCGTGCCAAAGCACTGGCAGGTCACCAGGGCTCCATGAGGCAGAGCCTTTAGAGGGAAAGAGAGATGAGGCACTCACACGCCAGAAACTCCTTCAGCTCTCTTGTGGAATGAGAAATAAGAAAGCTGAGGAGAGGGAAATGCAGTCCTCTCAGAAAACATTGGGACAAACAAGTCTTGTGGGAAAAGAAAAGTAGGTAAGAACTTTGCCTTGTTTTCATGGGCTGTGTCTTTGCAGAGGAGACAATGGGATGTACAGCTACCAGGAACAGGAGGCACTGCAGGGAACTGTGCACGTGCTCAGCAACTCAACCCTACTGGTGCACTTTGATGCGCCAAAACTAGGCCAGAAAACAGTACTCCATAGTATAAGGCCTGCAGAGCAGGTATTTGTTTATTCAACGGCGGGAGTGAGGGGGATAACTCCACCACAAACTCACTCGTCCTCACTGGTTCCCATAGTAGTAGCTTTTATACTTTTTTCCTTAATGTGCACATTCTACTTTCCTATCCTTCCTATTGCAACACATTTTCTAATGACATGGTTATGCAAGCCCTTGCAGCACATGCGTGGTTTCTGCATGAGGTGGTCATCAGCCTCCTGGTGGTTGTTTCTGATGAAGGCTCCTAAGTCTTCCTCGGGCTTGAACTTCTCACCCCTGTTCCCTGTGCATGCTCTCTAAGATTGTCTGCTCAAATAGCCAGTGGTTAGCTTTTGCAGTCAGCCTGTTCTGCTGAATGTGCTGATTTCTACAAGTGCTTCATGCACATACCCTGTTACAGACCAACTACTTCTTTCTGCATAGCTACAGCTTTTTGCAGAGCTCAAGCAGTATCTTGTTGCCTTGTCTTCAGCTTTGTAAGGACACAGGCTGCAATTGGATCTGTGTATCCACACATTAATCAAGTATTGTTAGCAATAGGATCTACGTATCCGCTCCTTGGGGAAACAGGTATTACCTTTGGCATTTAGAATCCGGACAAGGCCACACCTGGGCCTGTCTGGGGGTGTAGGATCCAAGACAACTCCTTTGCTTCCTCCTTGAGGCCTGGGCAGGCTTGGGGAGAAAACCAAGAGGAGAATGAAATCAGGTGTCCCTGCACTAGAAGTTCTGTCAGATGCTCCCGCAGCACTGTCCAAGCCGGGCTACTCTCACAGCGCCCTCGCAAGCCTCGTGGCCGGCAAAGGTGGAGGCACCGCAGGATGTCCCCGTTCCCAGCCGTGGCTCTGCAGGGCTTTGCTGGGACAGCTTCCCCCAGCTGATGTGCAGATCTGGATGAAGGGGAAAGGATTAGGGTATCTGGTGATGTATCCCTCTTAATCACTAGAGGCAACCTTTTGTAGTAATGATTAGGTCTAGTGCTTAACTTATCCTTTTTGGATCATGTTTTGGCAGTGCTGCATTAGAGTAAATTGCACTATTCCATGCTGGGGTCCGTGCTGGCAGCGGGGCCGGGCCGAGCAGCGCTTTCAGCCCCAGGTCCCGGCTGGCCGCAGCTGACGGGAGCGGCGGGAACCGGCGGTGGCACCGGGCACCGTCCCCCTCAGGGGCCGCGGGGCTCCAGGCACCGGGGAGCCGCTGAAGGGCCGGGAAGGCTGAGGGCACCGGGGCTGCCGCAGGGACAGCGCCGCCCAAGGCCCCGCGCTGCTGAGCTGCTGCTGGTGCCTACGGCACGGAGAGGGTGGGGAGGCGGTGGGGGCTGAGGGGAAGCAGCGGAGCTCTGCGGGAGCTGAGGGCGATGGCGGGGGCTGAGAGGACAGGGAAAAGGCACGGGCTGAGAGGGCTGGCGGGGCTCAGGGCACCCCGGACACTGAGGGCGATGGCAGCACTGGGGGGCCGATGGGCTTGGAGGGTCTGAAGGGACTGGGGGGGCCGCGGGTGTGCTGAGGCTGTGGCGGGGCTGAGGGCACGCTGCAAGTGACTCAGCATTCCCTTTGCTTCCCAGATCTGCGTCTGCTCTGCGTTTCCAGAAGGGCCGCTCTGTGCAGGACAAAGCCACCCCGGGGAGAAATGGGGGCCGGGGGGAAACAGAGCGGGCACGTTCTCTTTGTAGCTTGTCCTACCCCTCTGCTTTCATCCTCCTCTTGGCTTCCTCCTAAGCCTGGCCAGGGCTCAAGGAGGAGCCAAGGCAGCTGACTTTGACCATACAGCCCCAAACAAGGGCTGCCATCCTCTAGGGCACATGAACACCCTGCAGCCAAGGCTCACAGAAGAGCTCTTCCAAGGACGGCCTGGCCAAGGGCTGCATGGACAAGCACCTCTTCAGAACATCCTGGCACTCTGGGCACAGAAAGCAGAAACCCCCAGGCAGCTGCAGAAGGATCCTGCCCGCTTTGCCCCCCGTTCCCGTGCCCAGGCCATGCTGGCTGTGCCCAGAGCTGTGCCTAAACTTGCCCATGCATTCTGTGCTTTGGAGGGCAGCAGGAGAGCAGGACATGTGCCACCTGCTCAGAGCTGCCAGAGCGGGATGCTCCTGAGCCCGCTGCTGGCTCCCAGCACTGCTATTCCCCCCGTGCCGCAGAGATGAGGGATCCACACAAAAGGAACCAGACCCGGAGCCCACACTTTCAGTGCCTGCCAGAAATGGGTCTCATTTTGCTCTGCATTCCTTTCCTAGCAGGTGTTATCTATTAAAAACAAGAGAAAAAAGAAAAGAACCTGAAGAAGTAGGAGAGATAAAAACAAAAGCCAAATGTGGAGTGAAAAGTCTTCTGCAACTTTGGATTCAGAGGGAATTGATATTTTTTAAAAGAGAACTCAGTTATTTACCTTTGTTTTTTTGGTTTCATTCAGTAATTACATTCTTTTCACTCCTTCCTTCCTTCCTTCCTTCCTTCCTTCCTTCCTTCCTTCCTTCCTTCCTTCCTTCCTTCCTTCCTTCCTTCCTTCCTTCCTTCCTTCCTTCCTTCCTTCCTTCCTTCCGAATTCCTTCCGAATTCCTTCCTTCTTTCCTTCTTTCCTTCTTTCCTTCTTTCCTTCTTTCCTTCTTTCCTTCTTTCCTTCTTTCCTTCTTTCCTTCCTTCCTTCCTTCCTTCCTTCCTTCCTTCCTTCCTTCCTTCCGAATTCCTTCCTTCCTTCCGAATTCCTTCCTTCTTTCCTTCTTTCCTTCTTTCCTTCTTTCCTTCTTTCCTTCTTTCCTTCCTTCCTTCCTTCCTTCCTTCCTTCCTTCCTTCCTTCCTTCCTTCCTTCCTTCCGAATTCCTTCCGAATTCCTTCCGAATTCCTTCCGAATTCCTTCCTTCCTTCCGAATTCCTTCCTTCTTTCCTTCTTTCCTTCTTTCTTTCCTTCTTTCTTTCCTTCCTTCCTTTCCTTCCTTCCTTCCTTCCTTCCTTCCTTCCTTCCTTCCTTCCTTCCTTCCTTCCTTCCTTCCTTCCTTCCTTTCCTTCCTTCCTTCCGAATTCCTTCCGAATTCCTTCCGAATTCCTTCCTTCCGAATTCCTTCCTTCCGAATTCCTTCCTTCCTTCCTTCCGAATTCCTTCCTTCCGAATTCCTTCCTTCCAAATTCCTTCCTTCCTTCCGAATTCCTTCCTTCCTTCCTTCCCTGATTCTCACCAGCAAAGGGGGAACCTTTGGTGCCCGGCCAGGCCGTGCCATGCCCAGCTCTGGCAGCATCCCCCTGGCTCTGGACTCACCTGCACACTGGCCGTGGAGTGTGTCTTTGGAGAAGGTGCCACAATCAAAGGCCATCATCTTCAGCTGCCGCTGGCCAGCTCCAGGAAGAGGTTGTCGGCCTTGAGCTTGTCCTTGGTGGCTCCAGCAGCAGCAGCCCCACCTGCTACAGCTTCTCCAGGGGCTCCTTCTCCTTCCCTGGGGCCACACCAGGCTCTCAGCGTTCTGCCCAGGGCCCCAGCAGACAATCAGTGAACCAGACAAGCAAAACCAGGGGGGACAGTGGCCACCAGGGCTTGCCAGAGCAGACCCCAAAACTGCCTCAGGACCGGGACATACCCTGACATCCCTTCAGGAATGTGGGATACCCCAGAACCCACTGAGGAACGGGGTCCCCCCGGCCTCATCATGCGCAGCCTTCAGCTGTCTCAGGCAGAGCCCATCCCGCCCTCAGCAGCCCCAGCCCAGCCCAGCCCAGCCCTCCTGGGCAGGAAGCCCCAATGGCCGAGCCGGCCTGGGACACTTGCAGGGATGCGGGGGCAGCCGCAGCTTCTGGGGCCAGCCTGGGCCAGGCCCTGAGCGCCCTGCCAGGGAACCATTGCTGCCCCACATCCCATCTCAGCCTGCCCTCGGGCAGCGGGAAGCCGTTCCCTGGGGCCCGGCCCCGCAGGCCCTTGGCAAGAGTCTCTCTCAGCCAGCAATTGCTGCTCCTCCCTGCTGCGGGGCCCAAGCTGCAAGTTGATTTTCTGCCGCTGGCCCCGGCCCAGCCCCGAGCCAGGGCCAGGACCTTGCCCTGGAGCTCTGCGGGCGCTGCCTTTGTGCGGCCGCAGCGCAGCGGCCGCAGCTCGGAGCTGCCCTTTGTGTCCCCGCCGGCAGCTGCCAGAGCTGGCGGGGCCGGGCCAGGGCCGGGCCAGCCCCGGCCTTCCCGGCTCTGGGACACAGCGGCGGCAGCCCCAGCCTTCCAGCCCTGCACACGCTCCCACACAAGCCTCCAGAGCCGCGGCCACGCAACGCAACTGACCGGCCGCTGACCCCCCAGCCTGGCCTGATGGCCATTCCTCTGCCCACACCTCGGCCAAGCTCCCCTTGGCCACCTCCTGAGCCACAGTGCCACACACAAGTGGCACATACAGCTACAGAGCTCTGCCCACAGCTGGCAGGGAACGTTCCTTCAACAGAAAAACCACCAAGAAAAAGAGAACTGCCCCCAGCAGAGCTGTTCCCTCCTGCAGTAGTTACACCTGCACACCCACAGCGCCTGAGACTGCAAGCAATGAGCATTCCCTGGGCACATGTGCAGCCCAAGCAGCTCGAGGACAGCCTTGCAGCAGGACTGCTCTCAGCTGAGCCAAAAAGGCCCCTCTGGCAGCTGCAGGGCCATTGCAAAGGGCAAGGGCCAGAGCCTGGGCCCACGGCGGAGGAAAGGGCTCTCAATTCCCCTGCCCTGGCACCTCAACCCTGTTCCCAGGCTGCTTCCCACACAGGATTGCTCTGCAGGACTGCGGAAAGCTGAGAGGCAGCTCTGGCTTCTCCACTTTTCCTGTGCTAAAGCTGCCTGGCAGAAGAAATGGAGGGACAGCTCTGGTGGCACAATCCCTCCCGGCCCAGGGCCCAGCGCTGGGAAGGTCTTTCCGTGCCGAGGCTTTGCTGTGGCCAAGGAAAGCTCCTGGCTCAGGGTCACCTTTCCTGCTGGGCCAGAGCCCCCGAGTGGCCCAGCAGCAGCAGAGAATTCCAGCACAGCCCCGGCATGGGCAGGGCAGCCCTGGGCGGGCTGCGGGAGCTGGCAGCGCCTGAGCTCAGAGCAGCTGAGCCCGGGGGCTCTTGGCCAAGGCCGAGGCCCAGCGAGCATTTCTCAGCTCGCAGGGCGGCCTGGAAAGGTGCTGGGGGGGATCATTCACCCCCAGGGCGGTCCCAGTGGCTCCCAGGATTTCCATGTCCGTGCTCCCAGCGCTGCTCCCAGCCCTGATCCGTGGGGATGGCAATGTCCCGCTCCCTTCCCGGGGCAGGCTCACACCTGAGCCAGGTGTGCAGGGCAGGACCTTGCCCTGAGCCCAAGCCCTGTCCCCCCTGCAGGATCTGCTTCCCATCGGCCTCTTCCTCCTGCGGCCCCAAGCCCAGCTCGGTGCTGAACGAAGGGCGCTGGGCCGGGGTCATCCCCCGGCGGGGGCTGCGCACCCCCTCTGCCCCCTCCCCAAATTCCCTCCCGGGGCAGCAGGGGCTGCCTCAGGAGCCCTGTGGGCAGGGAAAAGGGGGTGACACCGGGATGGGGGGGTCACACACGCTCTGGGGGGACACACACGGCCCCTGGGGAACCCCCCTCACCTTCTCCCACAGTGCCAGGAGGATGAACCCCAACATGGAGCCCCCGACCCCCAGCAGCATCTTGGGGGTGGGGTCTGGTGGCAAGTTTGGCTATCTGGGGAGGAGGTCACAACTGCCCTAAAACCCCCTCCCAGCTCCACAGCCACTCCCAGACACCTCAAACCACCCCACAGCTCCCAGCCAGGACTCTCCCAACCACTCCCTCCAATAGAAATGGCCCCAAAAGCCACAAAATGCCCTTTCCATCTCCCCCAACACCCACCCAAATTCTCTCCCAGCCACATAGCCCTGCCAGCACCCCAAAACGCCCTCACAGACTGCCCCAAAAGCCCCCCAAACCTGGTCCCAGCACCGTAAGTGGCTCCAAGGGACACAAAAGCCCCTCCCAGTCCCCCAAGGAGCCCCCAGACCCCCTCCCACCCCCCATGGCACTGACCAGGACAGGCTGGGGGACAGGAACATCCGCAGCCCAGAGCAGCTCAGGCACTTCAGCAGCGATTTGGGCACTTGGGAGGTCACACCCCAAAGGGGGAGACCCAGGCCAGGGACTGGGACACACAACCGGAATTCCTGGAGAACAGATGGGCTCAGGTGGACACGTTCTGCCAGCACAACTACGAGACTGTGGCCCCAATCTGCCTGGCTTCGCTGTCCCACAACATTCAGATCCTCCCAAATATTCCTCTGAACCCCAAATTCACCCCCAAATTGCAGGAAAATGGTGCTGCTTTAGATCTCTTTGTTTAATTTCTTTATTTTTACCCCAATTTTTGCTGTTCCAGTGGAATCAATACAGCAATTACTTAGGCTGCAGAAGATCTCCAAGATAATCCAGGGTTGCTTGATACCAGCAGAAGAAAGAATTGGACAGAGCAGATGAAAATTTTAGGGTGTAAAGGTAAAAAATCAGCTCTTCCCAACTAATTTCCAATGTTGATCTGAGTCCCGATGGATGTTCCTGCCCCTGCGTTCACCCAGGTGCCTACGGGGATCCAGGAGAACGTGGAGAGCACCAGCCAGGGCTCTTCCCAACCTGGATCACAGGGAATGTGGGTCACCACGGCTCTGCCAAACGTGGATGGAGTTGGAGCAGAGGACAAAGATCTTCCCACAGTCGGGGCACTCGCAGGGCTTCCCTTAGCGGTGCCTCCGTTGGTGTCTGGTCAAGTTTGAGCTCCAGGAGAAGCGCTTCCCACAGTGGGGACACTCGTAGGGCCTCTCCCCGGTGTGGATGCGCTGGTGGGTGACGAGGTCAGAGTTGTACCAGAAGCCCTTCCTGCAGTCGGGGCAGCGGAAGGGCCTCTCCTCTGTGTGAATCCGCTGGTGCAGGAGGAGATTGGAGCTGGTCTGAAACCTCTTCTCACACTCAGAACACTCGTAGGGCCTCTCCCCGGTGTGGATGCGCCGGTGGCGGATCAGGTTGGAGCTGTACCTGAAGCTCTTCCCACATTCCCCACACTCGTAGGGCCTCTCCCCGGTGTGGATCTTCTGGTGCTCGATCAGGTGGGAGCTCCGGCTGAAGCTCTTCCCACATTCCCCACACTTGTGGGGCTTCTCCCCATCGTGAAGCTGCTCATGAACCACCAGCTCTGACCTCTGCCTGGATCTCCGGCCGCCTTCCCAGCACAGGGTGGGTCTTTCCTCCTCAGAGCACCCTGGGCTGCGTTTGCAGCCCCTCCTCCTGCGGGATCTCCGGGGCTTTTCCTCCCCGTTGGATTCCTGCGCTGTGGAGCCGCTCAAAACGGCCTCTTCCACCAGGTTCTGCCGCGGGGATTTGTCCTCCCTGGGCTCCATGCTCAGCTCCTTGTCTGGGGAGGAAGGACAAGGAGAGGATGGGATTTGCCTCCGTGCCACAGGGAAGGGGAAGGAGATCCCCCCAGTCCGTCCCGGGCAGGACGGCGTCGGCAGCGGGGTTGTCCTGCAGCCGGGGGCGATGCTGGGCTGGGAGATGGAGCAGGAGAGAGGGGAAAGGGGCACTGACTTCCTCCTCACCTGCCTGGGGCTCCCGGGGCATCTTCCTCTTCCTCACAGCCTCCTCCTCCATCTGGCCAAGGGTTGGGAATGGGAAATCCTGGTTTGGGGAAAACAAGGGATGAGCACGTTGAGTTTGAAGCTCCCTCTGCCCAAGTCCATCTCTAGAAGTCACTGGGCACTGTGTGTCCATAAAAATCTGCTCTGAAAAAGCCTCTCAGGAGTTCCCTGTCTCTGGTCTCTCCCGTTTGGTGTCCGGGGGTTCCCCCTGTCCCAGCTGCTGGGGGTCCCTCTTTTATTGGGGTCCCCCTCTCTCCTTGGTCTCCACCCTCCCCAGGCTGCTGGGAGTCCAGGAATCCAAAAGCTCCCCTCTTTGGTCTCCCCACTTAGGGACGCTGGGGGTTATGGGGTCCCCAGGTCCCTTCTCCCCTTATTCTCTGCTTCGGGGTGCAGGGGGTCCAAGGAGTCCCCCCTGCCCCTCTCCAGGCTGTTGAGGGTCCCGCGAATGGCGGCGCTCCCCCCTCTCTGGGCTCCCCACTTTGGGGCCCTGGGGGTCACAGGGGTTCGCTCCTCCAGACTGCCGGGGCTCCCCTGCTCCCGGTACTGCCCCTCTCTGCTCGTCCCACTCTGGGGCTCCCGAGGTTCCCCCTCCGGCTCTCCCAAGGGGTCCCGCAGCCCCCTGGCTCCGGGCTGGAGGTGGCCGTGCCTGACCCGGGCAGACCCAACCCCCACCACGGGGCGTACCCCACATCCCCCTGCCCGCTGCCAGGGCTCTGCTGGCACCGCCACCGGGACCCCCAGAAACACCTCCTGGGGACCCCCAATGTCCTCACAAGGGACATTTTCTGCTCAGCTTTGGAGTTCTTCATTCTCCAAACATCCCCCCAAAAAACCCAACCCAGGGAACCCCCCGGGATATCTGGGCCGAGCTCCCCCTCCCCGGGCACCTGCGGGATGGGGGGCGATGATCCCACGGGTGGGGGCTGTGAATTCAGGGAGCGCTCAACCTCATGTGGGGAGTGACTGGGTCTGAACTGGGGGCAACTGGGTTCAACTGGAACCACACTGGAAGATAATGGGAGCAGCTGTGCCCATGCTGGGGTCATACTGGGATCTTACTGGAACTGACTGGGATCATACTGGGAGTATCTGAGAGGGACTGTGATCATACTGGAATCAGACTGCGAGGGACTGGAAAGGTGCTGGACATGACTGGAACCGTACTGGAGGTGACTGGGAGCAACAGAGACCATGCTGGGAGCAAATGGGATTGATCGTATTTGGAGTAACTTGGAGTGACTGGATTCATACTGGGAGCAACCGGGCCCACACTGGGAGTGACAGGGAGTCACTCCCAGCATGACTGGAATAGTACTGGGAGTACCTGGGAGTGACTGGGGGCATACTGGGGGTGACTGTAACCATACTGGGATTGACTGGGAGTGGCTGTGAGCAACTGGAATCGTGCTGAAAGAAACTGGGAAGAAGTGGGGGTGACTGGAATCATACTGGAATTGACTGGGAGTGGCTGTGAGCAACTGGAATCGCGCTGAAAGCAACTGGGAAGAAGTGGGAGTGACTGGGAGCATGCTAGGGGTGACTGGGATATACTGGGATATACTGGGAGTCACGGGGATCATACTGGAGGCTACTGGGCTCATGCTGGCATTGACAGGGAGCAACTGGGAACACCCTGGGGGCCACTGGCATCATACTGGGAGTGACTGGGGCCTTGCTGGGATTATCGTGCATGTCAGTGGGGGTTACTGGGAGCTACCAGGCCCATGCTGAGTGCCTACTGGGGATGCACTGGGAGGAACTGGGAATGATAGGATGCATGCTGGTGACAACTGGGATGTACTGGCAGTGACTGGGATAAATCTGGGGGCAACTGATCCATGCTGAGGTAACTGGGAGTGCCTGGGAATGACCACGAGAATGGTCAGGGCAACTGGGATATACTGGGAGTGTCCGAGACCATGCGGGTGGTGACTGGGACCACACTGGGTGTGACTGGGAATGTGCTGGGGAGAACTGGGACCATGCTGGGGGTAACTGCGGGCAAACATGAGTGACTGGGGCTCTGCTGGGCAAGACTGGTATCATACTGGGAGTGACTGGGACTATGCTGGGGCAACTGGGAGAACTGGGAATACACTGGGCAAAAGTGGGAGGAACTGGGAGCAACTGAGACTGTGCTGGGGGCAAATTGCATCCTAATGGGGAGTGACTGGGAGTGACTGGGCTCATACTGGGAGTAACAGGGATTCTGCAGGGAGTGAGGGGAAGTGACCAGGATCATACTGGGATCATACTGGGCTCATACTGGAGCAGCCCTTTCCAGGCCCGGGACCCCCGAGCCCCTTTCCAGCCCCGGCACCCCCGAGCCCCTTTCCAGCCCCGGGACCCCCGAGCCCCTTTCCGGCCCCGGGACCCCCGAGCCCCTTTCCCGGCCGTGCCGCCCCTGCAGCCCCCAGACCCCCCCGCCGGGGTCCCGCCAATCCCAGGGGTCCCCCCTCTCGGGCTCCCCGCTTTGGCCTTCTGGGGCTCTCCTCTCTCCGGGGTCCCGCTTAGGGAAGCCGCGGCTCTCCCGGGGCTCCCCAAAACCGGTGTCCCCCCGCCCCCGCCGGCCCCGCGCCGTCCCCACGGGGCCCCGGCAGAGCTCGGAGGGCCCGGCCCGGGAAGCCCAACCCCCACCGCGGGGGGACCCGCATCCCCCCGCCCCCGCCGGGGCTCTGCCGCCACCGCCACCCCCAAAAACACCTCCCGGGACCCCCCGATATCCGCCCCAGGGGCATCTGCGGCTCGCCTTTGGAGTCCCGCAAGCTCCAAACATCGCGCCGCCCGCCCCGACAGACAGCATGAAACAGCGAGCCCCAAATCGATTCCCTGCGAGCTCCAAATATCCCTCCCCCCTCCAAAAACACCGCCCGGCATGTTTGGGCCGAGCTCCCCCTCCCCGGGCACCTGCGGGATGCGGGGCGGGCGATGCTCCCGGCCCGAGCGGCTGCGGATCCAGAGAGCGCTGCCCGCACCTGGAGCCTCCTCCGCCTGCTCCGGCTCCTCCTTCTTCCCCCCGTGCCTCCTCTTCCTCCTCCTCTGGCCCGCCTCCTCCTCCTCCTGCCCTTCCTCCGTGCCTGCGGCCGCGGCCCGGGAGCTCTCGGGGCAGCGGGGCCGGGCCGGGCCACGATGGGAAAGGGCTGGGTCACCCCAGAGCGAGCTGGGGCAGCGGAGCTTTGGGGCAACAGCGGCAAAGGGGTGCGAGAGGGGGGATCCGGGCAGCTGGGACAGCGGCAAAGGGCTTCCAGTGGGGTCCCCCAGTTAAGCCCAGCACCCCCAAAGCCCGTCCCAGCCCTCCCCGTTCCCTCCCCAGCCCCGGCTGAGTGCGGGGCTCAGCCCAGGAGCCGTCGCCGTTCGGGGCTCCCCCGAGTGCAGCAAACGGGAGAGTGCCCCCCGGGTGAATTGTTGGGGTTCGCTCTACCATCGGCGCTTTAAGATGCCCCGGTAAAGTCGGTGCCCACTGTAACTCCCGTTAAAAGGGCAACACCACTCCCGTTGATTCCGGCAGCGGAGCCCCGGGGGGAGTTGGGGGTCCCGGCAGGGTTTGGGGGTCCCGGCAGGGTTTGGGGGTACCTGGGTGGTGCCGATGATGGCGATGGGGACCCCGTGCTGGGTGTGAACATTCGCGAGGGGCTCCTGGGGGGGTTTTGTGGGTCCCGGCGGTTTTTGGCGTCCCGGGGTTTTTCGGGGTTCCCGAGGGGAGTTTTCAGGGGTCTCAAAGTGGGGGTTTGGGCGATCACAAGGGGAATATTTGGGTGTCCCGAGGCTGTTTTGGGGTCCCTGCCGGTGATGGAGATGGGGACCCCGTGCCAGGTATAAACCTTCTCAAGGGGGTCTGGGGGGTGTTGGGAGGTCCCGTGGGAATTTTGGTGTCCTGAGAGGGTTTTGGGGGGTCTGTATGGGGCTTTGCGGTCCTGGGGAGTTTTTGGAGGGTCCCGGGGATATTTTCGGGGTCCCAGGAGAGGTTGGGGTTCCCCGGGGGGGTGTTGGGGATTCCCGGGAGGTTTTGGGGTACCTGGGCGATGCCGGTGACAGAGCTGGGGACCCCGTGCCGGGTATGAACCTTCTCGCTGCGCACGGGCAGCGTCAGCGTGTTCAGGGAGATCCTGGGGGGCCCGGGGGGTTCACCCCAAATCCCAGGGGACCCCAAATGCTGAGGGACCCCTGAACTCCCCTCACCGCTGGATCTGCTGCAGGCAGGGGGGCACCAGCACTCGACCTCCACCCCCACTCTGACGGGGGGGCTGCAGAAGAAATCTGGGGGGTACAGACAGGTGAATGGGAACACCTGGGACCATGGTGGGATCATAGTGGGATCATCCTGGGAGTGACTGGGATCATACTGAGTGTAACTGAAAGTGACTGGGATCATACTGGGGGTGACTGGGAGCCCCAGGGCCCATGCTGGGAGTGACCTGGGCCCCACCCCGGGTGGAACTGGTGGAACTGGCCCAGCCGGGGCTCAGGGTTGTTCTCCCCCAGGGCTGCTGCCACCCCCGGCCCCAGAGAGCCGAGGGACAGGGGACAGCCGAGGGACAGGGGACAGCCAGGGAACACGGCCTGGCGCAGGGACACTGTGCTCCAGCACTCTGGGCTGTTGTGCCCGGGGCGTTGCCCTTGGGCTCCCAGGACAGGCAGAGGGGGCAGAATCCCCTCCAGGAGCTGTTGTTGGCTCGAAGCTTTGGTGTTGGACATTCTCAACCACTCAGTGATTTCATAGTCTCCTCTATGATGTCAGACCTCTGCCCAGTGATATCACAGCCTTATCTGCGATGTCACAGCTCACTCTATGATGTCACATAGCAACCCTGTGATGTCATAGCCACTCTGTGATGTCACACCACCTGTGATGTCACAGTCCTCTCTGTGATATCACACAGCTGCTCTGTGATGTCACAGCTGACTCTATGATGTCATACAGCCACCCTGTGATGTCACAGCCTGTTCTGGGATGTCACACGACCACTCTGTGATGTCACACCAGCAGCCTGTGATGTCACAACCTGCTTTGTGATGTCACAAGTGCTCTGTGATGTCAGTCTGCTAGATGATATCTGACCTCTGCCCTGTGATGTCATAGCCCAATCTGTGATGCCACAGCACCACTCTGTGATGTCACAAAGGTGCTCCATGATGTCACAGTAGACTCTATGATGTCATACAGCCACCCTGTGATGTCACAACCCACTCTGTGATGTCACACAGCCCCTTTCTGACATCACAGCTGCTCTGTGGGTCTGTGACACAGGCACAGAGGTGTTCCCAAAACTTCAGTGAAACAAAACCTCCTCAGCACCAGCGCAGCACGAAGCAGCAGCATTCTTTATTGGGCCGGATGCACGAGGGGAGAGCCCCTCCCAAAGCCGTGGGTGCCGAGTTCAGGAATGTTCCTGTTTGCAGACTGTGCTTCACAGACACATTCCCAGATTGTCCCACCAGAAACACACACACGATCATCATTGCCCCAAAATCATTGCAGATTTCCCCCACCCCTTTGCACATCCCTTCTTCTGCCCTGGGGGTCTCCTTGGGGGTCCCTGGTGGTCGCTGACCCCAAAGCCAGCCCTGACTGCCCGGTGAACTGGTGAAAGTTGGCACACCTGGGCTGGTTGCTGCCCACAGAATCAGCCTTGGGCGGGTCCATGGCCAGTGGCTTTTGGAGAAGAAGCATTGTATGAACCCACCAGGTGCAAACGGTTTTTCATCTGGCAAATCTCCCCTCCTTGGAGGGCTGTGAAGCTTCTCTTCCCTTCAAGCTTTCCTAAGCCTCACTCTGCTCCTTTACTCACATCCCACGAGTTCCTCAGCTGCTTTCACAGCCATGTTCTTTACACAGCTCAAAGCAAGTGTCATAAGCACAAGTAGTGCTGTGATCCCAGTTAGACTTTGCAAAAGTGAGGCCAACCATCAGTCAGGGAAAATCCAAGTCCTTGAAATATTTTATCCAAACAGTTACAGTCTAACCCTCCCCTCAATTCCCTGCTAGATGCAGCAACCAATTTTATCCTCTCTACCTGATCATCCAACCCAGCATCACATTTGGAATGTGCACACAACAAGTGTTGCTGTTTCAGTTCAAGAATCCACACACTCCCTGTCCATGTAGCAGCAATAGGGCTAAAGCCAATCTGCTCTGGAAGGTCATTTTAGCTGGGGCTGGCAATTGTTCCTTTATTTCAGCAAACCCCAAAGGAGCTGCATTCACTGAAGTTCCCATTTGCAGAGCCCAATGGTGTGGGGCTGGTCTGTTCCTAAAGGCAGATCTTTGCGGAGCAGGGATGGATTCTAAAATCCATCCCGCTGGAGTTCCCGCACTGGGATGTTTCCCAGTTCCATCCCCTTTAACCTTTCCCCACAGTCGGGTTCCCAGTGGTGACTCCTTGCACGAGGGACGGAACGTTCATACCCCCAGTGTCCGTGGTGCTCCTGATTCTCCCAGGGGCAAACGTGTGCTCCAAATTCCATCCCTTCCCACCCATCCTGGGGCTCCTAAGGATCTGACCGTGTCCTGCTGACACTCTGTGCCTCTCCAAGGCTCCTTGTTTGTTGGCTCAGCCCAGGTGTCCCTGAGAAAGGCAGAATCATTTCTACAAACACAGCCCAGCCTCAGAGCCTGGGCCACAGCCAGGAGCCGCTGGACCTCAGCATTCCAAACAGCTCAAGTGTCTGTCCCAGGGCAATCCCACTTTTCCTTGGTCCTGGGATCCTTTGGCCTTGACCTTGTTAAATCTGGATATTTTATACCCACCTCTAAGGGGTCCTGTGGGAGGCCTGGGCTCCCTGCCCAGCCCAGACACCCCTGAACTGGCTGCAAACATTCCCAGTGTCCTGTCTGAGGGCCATTCCATACTGCTGGAATTTGACAGCCCCAGGGGGTATCAGTGCAATCTGTCAGCTGATCAATATTTCCTGATGTAATTTCCAGATCCGCTTTGGAGATGTTACAATTCTCAGCACTATTGTTCTGATGTGTCCATGGTAAGGAATATTCTCCTTCCATCCCTGTCCAGGTGCCCTGGGTGCTATTTCCTTCCCACACGTGTTCCCAGATTTTTGTCAAATTGTTGACTGAAGCTCCCCATGGCACTGGATTTTCTGCAGAGGTTGGTGTTGGCAAACAAGCTGTTACAGGGGTTACATTCTGTCATCTGCCAACATCTCGCACTGACTTTGAAAACCGCATTTCCCTTCCCAGAAGTCAGGAACATTGTTTCTATTATTATTATAGATACACAATTATTGATCATCTTTATCCAGATCCAATAAATAGTATCCCCTTAGAAAATCAGATTCAATACCTAAAACAATAGGATTTATGTAAAACCCCAAACCCCACGGTGTCAGTCAGTCTTGTTTCTGCTGTGTTTAATGTGGGCTCGCTGGTTTTACCCACATGTGATGAAGCCCGAGTTGGATTCCTTCTACCTTGAGTGCAGGGTAGGTTACCAGGAGGACTTGAGATGGTCCCTTCCACTTTGGCTGGATTGTTCCAAAATTCCAGGTTCTGATGCACACCGCATCTCCTGGTTGGAAAGGATGCACAGGCGAGTCCAGCCCCAATGATCTGTTGAGAACCATGCACCTTTTAAGGCTTACAAGAGTTAGTCCCAGTGCTATTAAATATTCATTTCTGCAAAACTTCTGAGCCTTCCCTTGTCTTGTTGGTGCCACATGGGAAAGCTTCTGGCCATCCAGAAAAAGGATCCACCAAATGCCAAAATGTGCCAGTCCCCTTCTGCCTGGGCACTTCTGCAAAATCAGTTGGCCAAAATCACCTGGTGATTCCCATTTAACGAGCCCTGGAGGCAGCCTTCTTCCTTCAAAACCAATCCCATCTTTCTCAACAACTGATCTATTATTTTTTGCCATTTTGGTGCTTACTAGATGCCTTTGTAAACTGGCCACCAGATTCTCCATTTCCTCCTGTGTTTGCTGATGTTTTAGTTCCGTTCTACATTAATTGTGGAGCTACAATTACCTGCCCACACGGGGTTACCAATCACCTGCTGGGATTTTCCGTAGCTGCTGCTGCTGCTGGGGCTGACTGCCTGTCCTGATCACTGGAATCTGGTTGTTGTTGCAGAACATTCCAGTTTTTGCTAGGTATTAGTGCAAGGAGAGCTTTTGCAGCACCCTCTTGAGCTGTTTGGTCAGCCAATGGATTCCCTGGATTACCTGGGGAGTCTCCAAACCCATGGGCTTTACAAGGGCACCAGGGCCACTTCTTTTGGCTTTGGCACACTCTGCAGTAGGGGACTGATTTCTTTTTGTGCTCACTGGAGACCTCTGTGCCCTTTCCTTCCATGTGGCTCCCTGGGCGTGTATTATTGCAAACCCAGAGTTCAAATCAGTCCATATGGTCACCCTTTGTCCTTCAGGGATTTCTAGGCAAGGTCATTCATTCTGCTTTTTGTGCTGCTCTGTTCAAAGCTAAAGCCTGGCCTTCTAGGACCTGGCTCGAGGTTGCCACTGCACACCCAGCTGCCCGTTTCCCATCCGCACCACGCTGCTCCCACCAGGGTGCAGGGCCAGTGCTGGCTCCTGCATGGGATTGCTCTCGAGGTCCCAGAGTCTGCCAGAACACACTTGTTCCATGCATCCCAGGCAGTCATGGCACAAAGACTCCAAGCCTTCTCTTAGAAGGGACCCGAACACTTCCCTCTTCCCACCTTGGGGACCTTGAACCAAACCCTGCAAAGCTTTTGCTGCACCTTACAGGCAGGTCAACAGTTTACACCAGGAAAGGAAAAGGGAAAGGGAAAGGGAAAGGGAAAGGGAAAGGGAAAGGGAAAGGAAAAGGAAAAGGAAAAGGAAAAGGAAAAGGAAAAGGAAAAGGAAAAGGAAAAGGAAAAGGGAAAGGGAAAGGAAAAGGAAAAGGTGCCTTGATCTGAGCAGGGCTCTTTCTCTGTTGTCCTTTGGAGCAGGGATCAAAGGCTCTCCCCAGAATCTTTCCGTGCTGCCTGCAGGTGCTGCCATCCCTCAGATGTGTTGGAATTCCAGAGGATGAGGCCACGGGGTGTCCCAATGGTGCCTTGGTTCCATGGCCCCGCAGTGTAACCATGGTGTCCTTGGTTCTGCAGTGGCACCATGGACCCTTCATTCCATGAGGCCCCACAGTGTGGCAATGGTCCCTTGAGTCCAGGAGGCCCCACAAGGTCCCAATGGTGCCTTGGTTCCATGGCCCCGCACTCTCACAATGCTCTCCTTGGCTGCACAAGGTCCCGCAGTGGCACAAGGGTCTCCTTGGTGCAGAGACCAGGGCAGAAGGGTTCCACAAGGCCCCACAGTGTCACAAGGATCTCTTTGGATCTGCAGTGTCAGAACTGACCCTGGGTTACACGAGATCCTCCTGTGTCCCAAGGGCTCGTTGGTTCCACAGGGCCTGATTCTCTGACACTTCAAAGATGGTGTTGGACAGTTTCTATTTTCCCGCAGTTTGGTGGCAAAAGGAGCATGCTGGGCAGAGCACGGAGATGCTGCTGCTGTCTGCCCAGGGGAAAGGGCCCAACAAGGCTGAGGGGCTGGGAGGCTGCTGGAAGGGCCGTGCCCCACATGGTGCAGCTTTCCTGGGAGCGAGGGAGGGAACAGCAGCAGAGACACGCACTGCCCCACAGAGCAGCTGGGCAGGGACACTGGGCATGAGGAGGAGGAAATGTCCCTCCCAGGGCAGTGCTGGGGCAGCAGAAGCACCCAGAGGGAGGATGAGCTCAGGGCATGTGTGTGTGCCCAAGGCACAGAGGGTGAGGCTGGGCACAGCTCAGGCCAGGGCTGGCAGTGGCAGGGCAGAGCTGGCGGGGCAGCGAGATGGGAGTGTGCAGCCTGCAGGGACACAGCAGCAGCTGTGGGACAGCGCAGGACAAGCTGTGCTGGACATGGCCAAGGGCCCTGGCAGGGCTGGCAGTGCCCAGGAAAGCCAAGCCTTGGTGCCCTGGGGCACAGCAGCATCTGGGCCACCAAGGGCTGGGAGGAGACACCTTGTCCTGAGGCCCTGGGGCCTCCTGGCACAGCCCCAGCAAGGCTGGGCACTGTCAGCCCCTTGTCCTGCCCTCAGCATCCCCCCACATCCCAGTGGCCTCAGGGATCTGCTGGAAGGAGTCCCTGCGGAGCCTTGGTCAGGAATGGCCCTGGGGGCTCCTCAATGCTCCCAGGGACTGCAGGGTTTTCAAAGGACTTTGGCTTTGGCTTTTGCCTGGGAGCCTCTGAGAGCTTTGTGCAATCCTGGCCCCCAATTCTCTGCTCTAATGAGTCCCTGGAGATTCTTTGTCAGTAACAATACTCAGTGGGGCTCATTAATGCTTTCAGATACTCCAGGGTAATTAAAGTACCTCTTTTTGACACTGACTCTCTGAAAGGTTTGTGAAGTCACAGTCTCCAATTATCTCCTTCAATCAGTCCCTTGAGAGCCTTGGTCATTAACAACAGTTCATTAGTGCTTCAAGGTACTTCTGGTTTTTCTAAGGTACTTTCCTTTTTCCACACTTGAGTCTCTGAGAGGTTTGTGCAGTCATGGTCTCCAGTCATCTGCTTTAATCAGTCCCTTGAGAGCTTTGTACTGACACACATGTATTGGCAGCCACTGAAGGATTGGCTGCAGGTGCCCCAGCAAAGGGGGAACCTTTGGTGCCCGGCCAGGCCGTGCCATGCCCAGCTCTGGCAGCATCCCCCTGGCTCTGGACTCACCTGCACACTGGCCGTGGAGCGTGTCTTTGGAGAAGGTGCCACAATCAAAGGCCATCATCTTCAGCTGCCGCTGGCCAGCTCCAGGAAGAGGTTGTCGGCCTTGAGCTCGGCCTTGGTGGCTCCAGCAGCAGCAGCTCCACCTGCTACAGCTTCTCCAGGGGCTCCTTCTCCTTCCCTGGGGCCAAACCAGGCTCTCAGCGTTCTGCCCAGGGCCCCAGCCATCAGTGAACCAGACAAGCAAAACCAGGGGGGATGGTGGCCACCAGGGCTTGCCAGAGCAGGCCTCCAGCTCAGCTGCAGCCCAAGAGCTGCGTGTTCCCTTCTAATGCTCCCTGCTCAGAGCTACAGGCAGGACAAAAGAGTCTGCTTTGCTTTGCCACTGATTGCCAAGAGATGGGTGGGGCTGTTCCCTGCCAGGCCCCTGGATCACACTGTGCCCGTGGCTCTCTGCCATCCTCTAGGGCACATGAACACCCTGCAGCCAAGGCTCACGGAAGAGCTCTTCCAAGGACGGCCTGGCCAAGGGCTGCATGGACAAGCACCTCTTCAGAACATCCTGGCACTCTGGGCACAGAAAGCAGAAGCCACCAGGCAGCTGCAGAAGGATCCCACCCGCTTTGCCCCCCGTTCCCGTGCCCAGGCCATGCTGGCTGTGCCCAGAGCTGTGCCTAAACTTGCCCATGCATTCTGTGCTTTGGAGGGCAGCAGGAGAGCAGGACATGTGCCACCTGCTCAGAGCTGCCAGAGCGGGATGCTCCTGAGCCCGCTGCTGGCTCCCAGCACTGCTATTCCCCCCGTGCCGCAGAGATGAGGGATCCACACAAAAGGAACCACACCAGGAGCCCACACTTTCATTGCCTGCCAGAAATGGGTCTCATTTTGCTCTGCATTCCTTTCCTAGCAGGTGTTATCTATTAAAAACAAGAGAAGAAAGAAAATTACCATAAAAAGTATGAGATTAAAACAAAAGCCAAATGTGGAGTGAAAAGTCTTCTGCAACTTTGGATTCAGAGAGAATTGATATTTTTCAAAAGACAAATCAGTTATTTACCTTTGTTTTTGTTTCATTCAGTGCTTACATTGTTTCCTTCCTTCCTTCCTTCCTTCCTTCCTTCCTTCCTTCCGAATTCCTTCCTTCCTTCCTTCCTTCCTTCCTCCCTTCCCTCACAAGCCAATTCTCGCCCCATTGAAGGGGTGCAAAGCAGCAGGATCCCCTCCCAACTGGGGTCCCCTCACCCTCCCAAAATGTGGGGACTTCACCTCAGCCCCTCAAATTGCAGGGGGTTTACGGCACCTTCCCCAAATTCACTGCAACCTCCCAGAAGCCACTTAGAGGCCCCAAAATTGTAAAAAAGCAGCAGGAGCCTCCCCAAAAGCAGCTCCTGCTTTCCCTCCCTGAAATGCCCCACTGCAAGTGCCAAAACCACCCCATTCCTCCCAAATTTCATCCCACCTCAATGATGCCACCCCCACCCATCCCATCCCATCCCATCCCATCCCATCCCATCCCATCCCATCCCATCCCATCCCATCCCACCCCACCCCTCCTGGACACCAATTCCCCTTCTGTGCTTCCTGACTCCCCACAGCCGGGCCTTGGGGCTGATGGATCGAGCCATTTGGGGCTGCCATCGACACATTGGGGCTGGCATTGAGTTGATTGCAGGCACCCGCTCAATCCCTCCATCCCAAATGGGAGCTTGGAACCTCTCCTCAGGCCCTTGCTGTTCTTATGAGCTCACCTCAAGTCCTAAAAGGAGCCCATTCAGAACCTCTCAACATTGCCAGAAACAGCAGCATCCTTCCCAAAATGGGCTCCCTGGCTCCCTGACAATAGGTCCCCCTTCCAAGGAACAGAGCCCCCCTCTCAGAACCTCTCCCTAAGCATTGGGGGGACCCCAAAATTGCCTCAGGAACGGGACATACCCTGACATCCCTTCAGGAATGTGGGATACCCCAGAACCCACTGAGGAACGGGGTCCCCGGGGCCTCATCATGCGCAGCCTTCAGCTGTCTCAGGCAGAGCCCATCCCGCCCTCAGCAGCCCCAGCCCAGCCCAGCCCAGCCCTCCTGGGCAGGAAGCCCCAATGGCCGAGCCGGCCTGGGACACTTGCAGGGATGCGGGGGCAGCCGCAGCTTCTGGGGCCAGCCTGGGCCAGGCCCTGAGCGCCCTGCCAGGGAACCATTGCTGCCCCACATCCCATCTCAGCCTGCCCTCGGGCAGCGGGAAGCCGTTCCCTGGGGCCCGGCCCCGCAGGCCCTTGGCAAGAGTCTCTCTCAGCCAGCAATTGCTGCTCCTCCCTGCTGCGGGGCCCAAGCTGCAAGTTGATTTTCTGCCGCTGGCCCCGGCCCAGCCCCGAGCCAGGGCCAGGCCCTTGCCCTGGAGCTCTGCGGGCGCTGTGGAAAGCTGAGAGGCAGCTCTGGCTTCTCCACTTTCCATGTGCTAAAGCTGCCTGGCAGAAGAAATGGAGGGACAGCTGTGGTGGCACAATCCCTCCCGGCCCAGGGCCCAGCGCTGGGAAGGTCTTTCCGTGCCGAGGCTTTGCTGCGGCCAAGGAAAGCTCCTGGCTCAGGGTCACCTTTCCTGCTGGGCCAGAGCCCCCGAGTGGCCCAGCAGCAGCAGAGAATTCCAGCACAGCCCCAGCACGGGCAGGGCGGCCCTGGGCGGGCTGCGGGAGCCGGCAGCGCCTGAGCTCAGAGCAGCTGAGCCCGGGGGCTCTTGGCCAAGGCCGAGGCCCAGCGAGCATTTCTCAGCTCGCAGGGCGGCCTGGAAAGGTGCTGGGGGGGATCATTCACCCCCCAGGGCGGTCCCAGTGGCTCCCAGGATTTCCATGTCCGTGCTCCCAGCGCTGCTCCCAGCCCTGATCCGTGGGGATGGCAATGTCCCGCTCCCTTCCCGGGGCAGGCTCACACCTGAGCCAGGTGTGCAGGGCAGGACCTTGCCCTGAGCCCAAGCCCTGTCCCCCCTGCAGGATCTGCTTCCCATCGGCCTCTTCCTCCTGCGGCCCCAAGCCCAGCTCGGTGCTGAACGAAGGGCGCTGGGCCGGGGTCATCCCCCGGCGGGGGCTGCGCACCCCCTCTGCCCCCTCCCCAAATTCCCTCCCGGGGCAGCAGGGGCTGGCTCAGGAGCCCTGGGGCTCCTGGGGCTCCGTGCTTTCCTTCCTAAGGAAAAGAACCATCCTTCCCATCCAGGCTCCCATGGCCAAAACTGAGATTTACCTCCCAAATTCTGTCTATCCAAGGATTGCTCCCAGACAAAAGCTGCCATGAGAGACAGGTCTGGCTGCTCTCGCCCATGGTGGCCACCTCTCATCTTCTTCCAAAACTCTTGGACTTTGTGCTTTTCTTTCATGTGGAATAAACCCATCCTTCTCAACAAGGTGCCCATGGCCAAAATTGGGATTCCACCTCCCAAATTCCCAATATCCAAGGGCTGCTCCCAGACAAACCTGCCAGGACAGACAGATGTGGCTGGCCTTGGCCTCTGGTGGCTGTGTCTCCTCTGCCCCTGAAACCCTGGGGCTCGGTGCTGCCCTTCCTCTGGAGACCACTGTGACCCTGCGTGGCCTCGTGGAACCCAGGGGCCGTTGTGACCCTGCAGGGCTGGTGGCACCAAGGGGACCATTGTGACCCTGTGGCGTTCCATGGAACCAAGGGGCCACTGTGGCACTGCTGGCCCCAAAGAACCGAGGGGCCTTTGTGACAGGGCAGCTGGGGAGGCGCAGAGTGGACACCAGGAGAAAGGAATTTCCCTCCCAGGCAGGGCTGGGGTGCAACACGTCCCCCAGAAGGAGTCTGGAGCAGCCCAAGGCTTTGTGTGCCCAGGCAGAGGCAGGCAGGACGCAGAGCTGCCAGCAAAGGAAGGGGCCAGCCAGGTGGGGCAGCCGGGGGGATGAGGACAGCCTGCAGGGACAGAGGCGCAGGGCAGGGACACCGTGGGACAGCCTGGGCTGCAGAGGGCAGAGGGATGGGCAGCAGCTGCAAGGCCCTGACAGAGCCAACTTGTGCAGCCCTTTGGCCACGGCTGCTGGCCCTGCCCTGAGGCCAGGAGGGGACAAGTGACCCCTGCAGCCCTGGGGCCTCAGGGCCTCCTTGTCCCTGCCCAGCAGCCTGGCAGGGGCTGCCCCATGGTGCTGCCCTGGGCACTGCCCATCCCCACATCCCAGTGCCCCGGCAAGAGCCCTGAGCACTGAGGGAGGGACAGGATCTGCCTTGCCAGGGGCTGGGGCTCAGGCCTTGGCCCTTTGCACTCATGGAACACAGCCAGCTTTGCTCAGCACCAGAGACACCTTTCCCTTGCTTGTCCCCCCCTGCCATCGCTGCCTCCAGAGTTCTGCTCTCACTGGAACCTGGGGACACTTTCACGTGAGTCGTGTCCCTCACTGGGACCCATTAAAAGTTAAAGAAACTTTGGACTTTGAATCTGACTTTGAGTTCTTGAGAAGTTTTTTGAAGACCCTCTGAGGGACTGAGTCTGATGTGAACAACACCAAAGGCCCGAGAGGGTCATTAAAATCCTTGTGCTGCTGCTGTGCTGCTGAGCTGGGCTGGGCTCCTGGCATAGAGGGAACTCTCAAGCTCCTGGCAACCAGTGAGAGCTTCAAAGAGGCAGCTCTGCTGAGGAGCAGCTCCTCTGCCAGCCCAGCAGGGCTGAGGGCACTGCCTGCAGGTACCTGGCAGGAGTGAGCAGAGAGCTGGCTAAAGCAGCTCTGAACTCATTCCTGGAGAAACCTTCCCAGCGTGGGACACAGTGAGTCTCTGGCTGCAGGGATCCTCTAGAGCTGGCCCATGGCACGGCTGCCATGGCTGTGAGGATGGCTCTGCTGCCGTTCCTGCCTTGGGGGAGGATGTGCTGCAGAGCGGGGCTGCCCTGGGCACCGTCAGAGGGACAGGGCAGGACGGCTCCTGCTGCCAGGGCCGGCTGCAGGCTGTGAAGGTGGGCAGCAGCCAGGGGTGCCCAGGGCTGTCCTGCAGAGCAGCTCCTGCAGCCCTGAGGGCTCTTTGCCAGGCCAGGGCATCTGCCACCTGCCAGGGGCAGCTCTCAGCCTGCCTGGCAGCTCCCCATGGGCGGTGCAGGGGAGCTGTGGCTGCAAGGAGTGACTCCTGCAGGGCAGGTCCTGCTGCTGTGGAGAGGCTGCTGTGGGGGCCAGGGCTGCTCAGAGCTCCAGCTCATGCCCAGCTCATTCCTGAGGGGATTTTCATGAGCACATTCAGGGCAGGAGATTCCTGCTTGAGTCTCTGCTTTCCTCAGTTTGTGCTCCCACTTTTCCCAGGCTCAGCTTGGTGGGAATGGAAACTCAGCTGTGCAGGTGGAGCAGGGGCTGAGGCTCTTAAACCATCCCACTGAGGATTCCTGGGAGCCTCAGCAAGTGCCTGCACCTCCGCGGCCTCCAGATCCAGCCAGCATCACCTTTCCATGGTGCCCAGGCCCGGGGGAGCTGCTCTTTAATCCCCGCAGCCCCGAGCGGCTGCCGGGCAGGGCTGGCCCAGGGGCTGGGCTGGGCTCCGGCAGCAGCGGCAGGGACGGAGCCCGGGCCGCAGGAGCAGCTCCCGGCTGGGACAGCTCCAGCAGCAGAGCCGTGGGCAGGGAGGGAGGGAGGCAGCGCTGAGGGCAGCCCTGCTGAGGGGAGCTGTGGCAGCTGCCGGGCCTGCCCTGCAGTGCAGACACCGCGCTGAGCAGCGCAGCCCCGGTGTCCCCTCGCAGCCAGCACAGCCCTCAGCCCGGGGGCTCGGGGCCCTCAGCCCGGGGGCTCGGGGCCCTCAGCCCGGGGGCTCGGGGCCCTCAGCCCGGGGGCTCGGGGCCCTCAGCCCGGGGGCTCGGGGCCCTCAGCCCGGGGGCTCGGGGCCCTCGGTGCCCTCCTGGGCCGGCAGAGCAGCACCAGAGATGAAGGGCATCTCTGCGGCCGCGGGCCCGTTCCTGCTGCCCGGGGCCTGAGGGCGACTGTCCTGCCCTGGTGCTGCCCGGGAGGGGCTGGGCAGCGCTGCGCAGGGAAAGGCTTTTCCTCAGGGCCCGGCTCTCTCTCCTTGCCCTGCTCAGCTGCTCCTGGCGCTGCTCAGGGGCTCTCTGGGAATGGCAGCTCCAGCTGCAGGCTCAGGCCCAGCCCTGGGGCTCCTCCTGTGCAGGCTGAGCACAGCAATGGGGTGTCCCAGCTCCCTGTGCCCCGGGAGCTCTGGGCACGCCAAGCTGGGAGGCTGGCAATGAGCCGGCTCTCCTCCAGCAGGGCCATGGACAGGACCCTCGCTGTGCCCTCGGGATGCCATCCCAGCTGTGAGCTGCCTTCCAGGGGACACTGGGGCCGGGAGTGTCCTTGGCCAGCAGTGGGGCTGAGACTCTGAGAAAGGCTGAGCCACTTTGCTCTGCTGTGGGTCCCTCTGCTCTCAGCTGTGCCAGGCTGATTTTCAGGGGAACACAGTGACTGCCCTCGATCTCAGGAGGGGCAGCTGGGGACAGATGGAGCGACAGAGCAGCTTCCCTCACCCTTCTCTGAGTTACAGCCAATGCTCTTGCCTTGCACAGCTCTCTGCTCTCCCTGGGCACGGCAGGAAACCCTCTCAAAGTGCCTTTGGCCGTCACCGTTCCTTAGCCCTGGCACAGGAGATGCTGCCCAGCTCCTCTGCCTCAGGAGCACTTTGGGCTGATGGAGTCCAGCCCCAGGACTGGCCCCTGTCCCCATTCCCATGTCCCCGCTGAAGCAGAGCAGAGCTGACTCCTCGCTGTCCATGGGCACAGCCCCTGCTCGTCACAGCAATGGGGCCAGATCCCAGCAGAGCTCCAGGCACGGGGCTGAGGGAAGGGCTCTGAGAAAAGGAAAACTGGGGGGCAGGGCCGGCAGAAAGGGCTTGGACATTGCTCAGCAAAGTCTCCCCTGACTCCTCACTGTCTCCTCCTTCAACAGCACTCCATGGCCAGAGGCTCAAAATGTGCAACAGCAGCTCCATCAGCCCCTTCCTCCTGCTGGCATTGGCAGACACGCGGCAGCTGCAGCTCCTGCACTTCTGCCTCTTCCTGGGCATCTCCCTGGCTGCCCTCCTGGGCAGCGGCCTCATCATCAGCGCCGGAGCCTGCGGCCAGCACCTGCACAGCCCCATGTTCTTCTTCCTGCTCAGCCTGGCCCTCACCGACCTGGGCTCCATCTGCACCACTGTCCCCAAGGCCATGCACAATTCCCTCTGGGGCACCAGCCACATCTCCTACTCAGCATGTGCTGCTCACGTGTTTTTCTTTCTGTTCTTCCTCTCAGCAGAGGATTTCCTCCTCACCATCATGTGCTACGAGCGCTACGTGTCCATCTGCAAAGCCCTGCACTACGGGACCCTCCTGGGCAGCAGAGCTTGTGCCCACATGGCAGCAGCTGCCTGGGCCAGTGCCTTTCTCTACGCTCTCCTGCACACGGCCAATACATTTTCCCTGCCCCTGGGCCAGGGCAATGCCCTGGGCCAGTTCTTCTGTGAAATCCCACACATCCTCAAGCTCTCCTGCTCCAAATCCCACCTCAGGGAACTTGGGCTCATCGCTGTCAGTGCCTGTTTGCTCTTTGGCTGTTTTGTGTTCATTGTTTTCTCCTATGTGCAGATCTTCAGGGCTGTGCTGAGGATCCCCTCTGAGCAGGGCCGGCACAAAGCCTTTTCCACGTGCCTCCCTCACCTGGCCGTGCTCTCTCTGTTCCTCAGCACTGTTATGTTTGCCCACCTGAAGCCCCCCTCCATCTCCTCCCATCCCTGGATGTGGCCCTGTCAGTTCTGTACTCGGTGGTGCCTCCAGCCCTGAACCCCCTCATCTACAGCCTGAGGAACCAGGAGCTCAGGGATGCCCTGAGGAAAGTGAGGACTGGATACTTTTCACAAGTTAAAATCTTTCTATTTCCTTCTGCCATGCGAGGAAAATGATGACTAGGATGCTTCTCAGAAGCAATAAACTCTCTCTTTTCTGCTCCAGAATCTTCAGAATGTAACTCTTTACAATCTTGGCCTCTTTTTCCTCTTTGTCCATATTTTCATTGGTGCTTTTTCTTATTCTTTTTCTGGTGTTATTCTGCTTTTTATAAAGTACTGTAGTACTACTCCTTGCATTTCTACATGAACATCTACCTTTCTTTTGAAACACAAAGACTTTCAGGAGGCTTCTTCCCTGTGCATTTGAATCAAAACAAGGGGCTGTCCTGACCTTTGTGTCCAAGGTTTGTTCCTCAGCCCTTCTCTGGCTCTGCAGGGGCAGTGCCTGTGGGCAGAGCTGGAGGGAAGAGACTCCCAGCACAGCAGCACGGCCAGGGACAATGGCCCTGCCTCTTCCCACCTCTGCTCTTCCCAGCTCCACACTCCCTTTCCCAGCCCTTCTGAGGGTGCAAGGCCGGAGTGCTCGGGCAGCTCGGTCACTGTCCTGCTGCGTGTCCGTGCTGTGAGCACAGGCAGGGACAGGCCACGGGCACTGCTGGGACACAGCCGGGCTCCAGCACAGCAGCTCCATCAGCAAAGGGCATCTCCTGGGGGCAGGGCAGGAAGGCTTCGCTCTCCTCCAGAGCTGCTGTCAGGAATGTGCCCCAGGAATGCCCTGGCAAAGCAAACCCCAGTGCCCAGGGGCAGGGGGGAGTGTGCAGGGGGGGCAGGCAGCAGTGTCCTGGCACTGCCAGAGCTCCTGGGATGGACCTGAGGGAGCAGCAGAGCAGGGCCTGGGCTGTGCCTTTGTTCCGGGCACAGCCTGGGAAGGTGCCCAGGGCAAGTGTCCCACACCAGCCCCTGCCACCAGCAATCCCAGCACTGGCCTCTGCCCTCCCCTGCAGGAGGTTGTTTGTCCCTGCACGGAGGGACACCAAGTGACCAGGCCAGCAGTCCGTGTTTGCTGTGTCCTGAGGAGCCTTCAGCAGTGCATCGAGTGGGTGTGGGGAGATGAACCCGAGTGAGCACAAACACCATCAGCAGCACTCGGGGCTGGCACAATTCCAGGGGCACAAACTGTGCCCTGAGGCCACTTCACTCCCAGAGTAATGTCCTCTGGGAAAGCACCTGTTATAAACATATATTATAGTATTGGCTTCTCGCAAAGTATTAAAGTAGATATTATATAATGTTAGAAATGCTTTTTGCTGTGTGGATGTAGTTTTCTCTCATTTTAGCAAGAATGTTAGCAAGTGTGAGCAAGTAAGATAACCTCCAAGGGAGCAGAGGATGAGGCCCAAGGAGCTGCTAATCAACACTTTGTCCAGAGAACAAAAGGGCCCAAAGGCTGCTCTGCCCGGAGAAAGGGCAGCCAGGAGGGTCCGAGAGCTGCTATCACCGCTCTGCCCGGGGGGCAAAGAGGCCCAAAGCTGCAATCAGCCCTGACTGTCTGGAGAATTAAGAGATCCACCCCACCATCGACTCTCACCTAGCGGGCCCAACCCCAAGAATCAAAAGAAATAAAACCACAAGGCAGAAGACTACGCATGCTCTAAAAAGGCGGACCCAAGGAGTGGCCATGCAGATCAATTCCTGGAAAAGTTTTAATATGAATAGAGAACAGACAGTAAAAATGGTATAAAAGAGACTCACCTCGGGCATCAGGTGTGCTCTTGGCAGAGCGCCAAGGCACCCGGCCGTTATCCCTTTGCTTTATTTTACGTGTCTCTTATTGTCTTTATATTAAACTCTTTAAATTCTAACAGGAGAGTGAACCTCGCTTTTCACAGCACCTGAATTCTTTGCTGGGCTGTGCTGAGAACTGCATGCAGACAAACGTCCAGGGCAGGGAGGCTCCAGGGAAAGTGCTCAGGACAGCCAAGGGCTGCACAGAGAGACACCGGAGTGGTGGGTCTGTGGGGAGAAATCACAGCTGCCTCCCTTGGGAATCGCCCCCAGCACCTGGACAGGCTGTGCTGTGTTCTGGGCACTGACCTGGAACCGAGGGATGTGGAAAAGGCCTCTGGTGTCAGGGACATTGGGAAGGCTGGGCAGGCACTGGCATTTGTCCCTCAGGGATTCCATGAGGGTCCTGCCAAGATGAGCTCTGCTCCTCCTTGGAGCCCTTCATGGGCACAGAGGGCTGAGAGACCTTTCCAGGACAGGCTCAGGCCAAGGAGCCCTTGAGTCTCTCTGCCCCCCATCGGTGCCTGCTGGAATTCAATCCCCCTCCCCATCCCGCAGCAGCCCCGCATTTCCCTCCTCCAGCCTTGCTCTCCAGCACAGCCACGGGGGCTCTTCGGGCTCTCGGCTTTTCCTGCAGCCACCGAGGCCAGCTGAGCTCTGCCTTCCCCACACTCAGCCCTGCCCAGCGCAGGCAATGCCCAGAAATTCCCTGTGTGTCCCTGGCCTCGCTGTCAGCCCCGGCAGCGGCTCCGTGGCCCCTCTGTGCCCCGCTGCCCCAGCCATGGTGCCCCAGCCCCTGTGCAGGCCCAGCCCAGGACAGGAGCGCTGCGGGTGGGAACGGCCCCTGGGCCCTGCTGCCCACAGCAGCCTTGGGGCTCTGCGCTGTTGAGCTTTGGACGGGGTACCCTTCCTTCCCGGACCAGGGTGAGAGAGCAGAGGAGGCTGCTGTTCTGCTGAGTTCTGTATTTCATAGTCTCACAGCTTTCTTGAAGGCAGAGTTCAAAGGGGGTTACATGATAAAGGCAAGCAGCAACAGCAACAACAGGCAAAAACAGCTTCTTCTTCTTCTTCTATATGCTCTATATGCTCTATATGCTCTATATGCTCTAGACTCTACATTTTTTCTTGCAGAAGTGTGGATTAGATTTGTTAATTGACCAATAAGAGTAACACACGATTCCAGTTTTCCTTTTCTTAACCGATCCTGGTCTAATTCTAACAGTCGTAAGCCTCACACCAGTGTTACACAGGTATTACACAGATTTGTGGATGCAGTTTCTATCAGCTCTTATTGTTTACGTGAATGCTCTATCTAAAAAATGTGAACAGTGTCATTCTATCCATATTTTGTCTAAAGTAAAGAATTCTGTGAAAAGGTAACCCTGCTGCAGTAAGAACTGTGTTTAAGGTCTCTGCTGCAACTTTTCAATGTTTAAGGCACTTAGCATATATTTCTACTAAAGGTTAAAAAATCTGTATTTCTATTTCACTTTGGTGTGACTTCATGTATCTCAGCTTGTCCAAAGGTTTTAATTCAAACCCTGTGCTTTGGCTTCCCTCTGGGCCTGAGTCCAGAGGAGCTTTCACTTCAACAAAACAGAACACTTACAAGAAAAGTAAATGGAGTGGGAACTCATGAGAGATTGAATTTTCTCTGATTCAACTCAAGGATTGATGCCATAGACTTCTGAGTGGAAGAATAATTAATTCATTCGCCTTAAGACAATAAATCAAGAAAATAAATTAGACTTTTGTATCAGGTATGAGTGAAGAGATTGCACCCAACACAAGTTTTTCCTGTAGGATTTTTATTTTATTTTTTTATTTTCTCAGGAGATTGTATCAAGGCAGAAGAATTAAATTCAAGATATTTGTAGCAAAGAGACCTCTGCTGAACTCATTGTTCCAAATAAACATATCCCTTACCCCATATTTCCATGACTGGAAATTTTTCTAATTTTGGACTCTAGTATATTGTACTGTATGTGTATTCAGAATACTTTGCAACAGTTAAATTTGCTTAAATTTCATTTCAGACATTTACTTAATTTTAAGAATTTGCCTAATTTCAGCCATCTTTTAAAAAGTATTTTCACACTTTTATTTTTTTTTGTCTGTTACCTTTTCAGTGAGGAGGATCATCATTTGGGTTTTCTCTTGGTACCTCACTAATGCACTCTGAGAGCCATGTTCTGTGTTATTAATGTAGTAGTGATCCGGGGTTCATGGATGGCTACTGCAGGAAACTTGATGGCCAGTAGTGAAAACAGCAAAAATAATGATGAGAGGAGCCACAGACGTTCTGCTGTCTGAGAACTGTGAACTGCCAAAATCAAAAGGTCAGTGCTCTTCTGGTTCAGAATGCCCTTCAGTTGGAGCTGGAACATACTTTGGGCTAAGAGCCTGAGCACAAGAGGCTGTAGCACCTATTTTGTTCCGCAGTTCCCTATTGCCCTACTCCATACTCCACTGCATTCCAGCATGTGATTTGCTGAGCTGTAGACTGTCCCTGAGTGGTGTGATTGCCTGGAATGCTTGAAAATTTGGCTTCACATCCCTCAGTTTCTTTTCTCTGTTGCCCTCGTTGCCTCACACCAGCCCCTGTTTTACTTCTAGATGGAGAACAAGGTTACAAACTACAACTTCTCTTCCTATGTCCTTAGAGGGGTTCTCACCTGTAATAATAAATGAAATAGGTTTCATTCCTTTTGATTCCTCCTGGTATGATGCAAAGAAAGGAAAGGTAGCTGGAACTATGGCTTTTTGGGGTGGCTGTTATACCAGAGCCCTGGATCTGTATTAGGGATATTCGTGTTGGCCGGACTGTCTCAGCAGAAAGAGGGAGGAGTGCAATATTAATGTCAGGAGCTCATCCCTGTCCGTGATTTATTAAAAGAAGCCTAGCTTCATGTCTTAGGCCCTGAATGAAATACCTGCAGTTTGGCTGCATGAGTTTGTATCTATGGATCCCACTTCTGTGCAATGTCTGAAGGCCAGGGAACTGCCTTTGTTACCTCTCCTACTGGCACTGCTACAGGAGAAGGAAAGAAATCCAACTAATTTTGAATCAGCTAACGTGTCCCTTTTGGATACAGAATTCACTGAGAGCCATAAATACAGTGTGTGGCTTTAATAAAGCACAAACGTGAATTTTAAACCACACCTGGCATTGATGTTGCTTGGACTGAATGTGTGCACAGCCCCATGTTTCTCCTCATCGTCCCTGTTATGAATTTCTGCCATTTTTCCTCTTCATTCCTGTCTGAACAAAAGCAGACTTTGTGCCACTGAGTTGAGAACGTTATAAATAAGGTATGTAATTCGTGCTATTATGTATAAAATTGGAGTGTAATCAGACCCTACAGAGACCGAGTTTCAAAATCCCTTCAGCAGCCCGGCTGAGAGAAAAATTTCACAACACTAAAAGAAGTTCTCTCACAATAAGTGAGGATTCCACCCAGGTGGGGTTAGATCTTATCACCGGGACATTTGCACCATAACGACTTGATTGCCACCTTCTGATATCTACATCTCATCTGATAAGGAATCCGACATCCCGGGAACTAAAAATAACTGTTCCAGGAAGCAGAGATGGCCCATTCATCAGCAGAAATGGCCCACTCATCACCCAGGATGGACAATTCCTGGGATCCAGGAAAGGCTTTGCGCAGCCCAGCTCTGGGACAAGAAAACTTCATGAATATGCTAAAATGACGAGAATAGAATTAATTCAGACTCTGCCCAAAAAATGTATAAGAAGGGACCAACCAAAGCAGCATCCGTGAACTTGGGAGGTCTGGTGCGACAGAGATCAGATCTATGCGTGTTCACCCAGCTCCGACCCCGGGCTCGGAGCTGCTTTTCTCCATCGTGGCTTTTAAAACCGATATTTCGGTAGCATAATAAATGTCATTTCTTTATAAATTTTGATTGGGCAATTTTGTTTATCTTAAGAACATCCTTCTCAGGCATCAGGAAACTGCCCCATCTCTTTGTTCACCATCTCGAGTGCTTTTCTCACTCAGAGAGGATGGTAACACCACAGAGATTCGTGTACTGACTCTGAGCAGCAAGCTTTGGCCCTGGTGAAGCTGAAGGACCATAAGGCAAGGCAGGAATTTGTTAAGAAGTTCTCACTAATCCCTGGATTTGAAGGAATGATGGAATAAATGGCAAACCTTTTGCTTCAGGCACTGGAGCAGATGATTTTTCTAACAAATAATATTGGTTTGAGCGTTACTGAGCTCATTCACCTTGTGAGGGATTTTTTCTTTAAAAAAACATTGATTTCTTTGTACCTTAATAGCACAGCTTTTGAACAGCTGGGTGCTTTTGTGTTCCTTCTCCCGTTTATGATGTCAGTGTGCTTTTTACTGCATATCCAAGAACAGCTTCTAATTTTTCTCATTTTTAGCTTCACTTCCTAGTTTTTACAGTTAAGTGCATTTTTTATGTTGTAGGTCACCTGTCACATTTCCCTCGGGCAGTATCTGTACACTGCAAGTGATTCAACCTCTCTCTTTCTGTTTCATCTCATGCTAATGGCTGGGAGATGTTATCTGGGTTAGCCAGGCTAAGGAACATCCTGTTCTTGCTTGATTTTCTTGAGCTGAGAACCTTCTGGCTATCTCACTGCTCCTTGGAGTATTGTGTTGCTCTGAGTTCTGCAGATAGTTATCTGAGGTGTGAACTGGCCAGATGAGTTGCTGCCCTTTGTAAATGGCTCTGTTTAAATTTCTGTGCTATCTTGGACACCGCTTAAGGTGTTGGGTCCCTCTTGCCTCAGGTGCTGTAAATGGGAAGATGAGAAATTCCTTCCCATCACTGATCAAAGTCCTGGCCAATCTCAGTATCAGGGGAGATCTTAATGTGATGAATTTCCTTTGCTGCAGTATCTGTGCCAGGCTTTTCTCCCTTGTATTTGATCATTTATAACATACACAGATACATGTTTTACTTAGGGAAAATCTGGGAGCATGGTGTGTTCATAGCTACTCGGTAACATATTTTCAGTATATATAACACGTGAATGGAAAAGGGGAAGTGCAGCACAATGAGTGTGTTTTGGGTATCTCCTGCAGATGTGTAATCTGTCCATAAGAAGAGATTTCTAAGAAAGTTTTATTAATGAAGGTTGCATCATTGCTTTTTTTATGCTTGCAGCTGCTCAGAGGGAAGGAAAGTCCCACGTCTCTCTTACACTTGTTGAAACACAGCATGATTTGTTGGTGTATATAAATTTAAGCTAGCTATTTCTCATTTGACTTCATTTTGCTTTGTGCCAAGGTCCTCTGGAGTAACTGAAACAGAAGTAAAATGCCTGTTCTGATGGAATGATTGAATAAAATGTAAAAGGTTAGCAACAGTCAAATTAGATCCCCTTGCTGCTCATTGCCAGGAAGAGCTGGTTCATTAAACCAAAGCAGGATGGAAGTGATGAGCAATGTGCTTGCTTAAAGGATTCCTCCCTTGAGAGGGTGATGGTGTCACCTGGATCCTTGAGATCATCATCTGCTGCTTGCTGACTGCCTCTGAGGAACAAGCCTCAATGTCATCTTACCTGTCTGTGACCCATCGGCCTCGGGAAACAGCTGCTTTCTCTCATGCTGCACTGGTTTGGAAAGGAAGGAAGAGGCAGGAAAATTGTGACTTTCACCTGTGTGAGTGCTTTGGTGGGAACAAGATTGTGTCTTTCTATGTAAGAAAGTGTGTCTCTCTCTTTAAAAGCCTGGTGCTTATTTTCTTTGCTAAGCAATTGCAAAGAACCAATAAAATAGACAGTGTTGTGGTGGATATTAACTTTTAATGAGCTTACAGAATAGAGCCTCTCATAATTGGAATTCCTTAGCTCTACAGAGATAATGAAAATAAGAATGTAGTGAAGTTGCTATATACACTAGCAGATGATTTCCAAACACTGAAACCCAAAGGATTTAAAATTTATTCTGCAAAGAAATTGCTTGGGACATGCAACTCTTGGACAGGAACTACATTTCATGCTAAGTAGACATCATCTGGTTATGTTGAAATGTAAAGACTCAATTGGGGTCTTGCAGAAAGCAGTGGTAGAAGTACTGTTGGCTTTGCTAAACGCAGACCTGGGGCAGTGGGAACTATCCTGGTGCTGGCAGACAACAAGGTCTGCATGGAGGCGGCGGTGGGGGAAATCACGGGTAGGGCTTGGCCCCAGTATTTTCAGAACTATAAAGGACTTGGAATGGCCTGGGAAATTCTGTTCTGGGTAGAGATGATGATGGGATGGGTCAGCATTTAGGAAATGCTGATTAAATGAAGGGCACGCAGGGAGTTGAAGACATTGTGTTAAGGTGAGGAACAAGACCGGGACACCGCGCTGGGGCCCCGCGCACTTTTCCAGCCCGGCCGCCCCCACGGGCCGGGCCCCGCGGCTCCCGCTGCCGCCCCCCAGCACGGGGCTGTGTCCCAGACCCCACGGTCCAGCCCGAGGGTTGGGGGCGGCAGCGGAGCTGCTGGACGGAGCTTCCAGCCCCGCCAGCCGCAGCTCCGATCCCTTGGGCCGTGACGCTGGGGACGGGTGTCCGTCGGCGCTCGGGTCTGTCAGCTTTTGCAATGCAGAGGGAGAAACTGAGTCCCAAGGGGTGTCGGTTTCCATCAATCGCTATTTCTCCTCTCTTTTCCATGACGGATTTCACAGCGCTTCCTTTCGCCCCAGAGATTTGGAAAACAAAATTCCCGGCTGCCCCGGATCCCTGCAGCTCTCCACAGCTCCAGCCTCGTCCCTCCTCTCCGTTTCCTTCTCTCCAGTCTCTCCCGCCTGGCCCTGCCGGCTCGGAGGAAGGAGATTCCCCCGGCACCCCCTGCCTCCTCCTCCTGTCCCGTGGGGCGCAGTTGGTGCTTCTGGAGCCGCCTGCCCGCGCAGCCGGACCCGCCCTGCGGCCGCTCAGCGCTGCAGCCGAGGGAATGAATTGCAGGCACCGCTGCGCTGGGCTGGCCCTGGCCGGGTGCCCGGGGCCACCAAAGCCGCTCTGGCACTCTGCTCACAGCTGCAGCACACAGAGCACTGAAGGAAAGGCTCGTGGGCTGGGATCGGGGCAGGGAGAGCTCACTCACTGCTCACTGCCAGGGCCACAACAGACCCAAGCTGGGGAAATGAATGGAATTTATTTCCAAACCAATCACACCAGGACAAGGAGAACTAAAACAAATCCTAAAGAAACACCTTCCCCACCCCTCCCTCCTTCTCGGGCTCCCAGTCTCTGTCCACAGTCCCTCCTCTGCCCTCCCTGCACGGCAATCGTGTCACCAGCCATGAACTTGGCTTTTGCCTCATCCCGGGATCTCTTCCCGGACAGGAAGAACTTTCCCCAGCACAGATTCAGGCTGTGGCAGCCTTTGAGGCTCAGGGTGTTTCTCCTGCAGCTCCTTGCAGGTCTCCTCTCCCCGTGCCGGCTCTCCTGCACCACAGAACTCTGCCGGCTGCAGCTTTGCAAACGTCAGGTCCAGGTCTGGATGTTCCTGCACTATTTGCTCGAGGTCCTTGGGGGCTGCATCCGATCCACTGTTGTTGTGTTCCCCCTCGGCATGGAGCCCATGGATCTGATGGCCCCTGGCCAGGGCCTGGCACAGGAGGTGGAACCTGGGTGCTGCTGCAGCGGCGCCGGGGGAGCCCCAGGACTCGCTGTGGCCGCTGTGGCAGCCGCAGCACAGCCCGTTCCCAGCGAGGAGCCCAGGGCTCCGTGGGGCTCTGCAGGACCTCGGCCCTGGGGCTCGTCTGCATCAGCCCGGGCAGCTGGGCTGGACTTGGCTTCCTTTGTGTCTCTGGCTGCCCTGGCACAGCAGCTGCCCAGCGCCCAGGGGACAGCAATGGGAGCGGGGCAGGTCGGGGTGAGCTTCAGTGTCTGTGCCCGGCAGAAATGCCAAAGCCTTCCCTAAGGAGCAGCGAGTGCTGCCAGAGCACAGGATGCTGCTGCTGCTGCTGCTGCTGAGCACGGGACGGCCCCAGGGCTGATGCCAGACAAAGCCGGGATGGGAGCCACAAACAACGGGAGGGGGGGGAGGGGCAGGAGAGGACGAGGAAGAGCGAGGGGGGAGGGCGGATGGAGGAGCAGGAGCGGCAGGAAGAGGAGAGATAAAAGGGGAGGGGCGGGAGGAAGAGGAGAGATAAAAGGGGAGGAGCGGGAGGAAGAGGCAGGACAGAGGAGGCAGGAAGAGGAGCCTCCACGTGCATCCATCGCTCTCTGTGTCCGCAGCTCTCAGCTCCCCCCATCCCGCAGGTGACCGGGTAGGGACAGCTCGCCCCAAATATCTTGGGCGATCACTGGGGTTATTTTTGGGAGAGGGGATTTTTGGAGCTTGGAGGACTCCAGCACCGAGCCCCAAATATCTTTGTTGGTTCCTGGGGGAAGGGGGTTTGGTGGGGCGGGGGGTGAGGCGGATGTTTGGATCTTACAGGGCTCCAAATGTGAGTCGGAAATGCCCCTTGGGGGATATTGGGGAGCCCCCGGCACGCGGGGTTTTTGGGGTCCCGGTGGCGGCTGCCGGGAGAAATGGGATGGGGCGGGATGGGGCCCGGGAAGGGTGGGATGTGGATTGGGGGGTGGGATGAAGTGTGGCGGAGGGGGATGGGCGGGATGGGGCCTGGGCTGAGGCAGCCGAAGGTTGGGGATGATGAGGCCGGGGGGACCCCACTCCTGAGGGGCGTGCGGGGTATCCGGCAGCTCGGAGGGAGTTTTGGGGCACCCCTAATCCTGAGGGGGTGGTGCCGGCAGCGGGGGACACGTGGCTCCGGCAGCTCTGGCCCCAGCTGAGCCCCCCCCGCCGCCAGCGCCCCCCGGAGCGGAATTTGGGGAGGGGGAGGTGGGGGCGGCCAGGCCGGGCCCCCCCGCGCTGTCCCGGCGGGGGCCGAGTGCGGGCGGGAGCCCCGCGGGGCCCGGCCCTGCCCGGGCACGGCTGATGCCGCCCGCCCGCGCTCCGCACTGGTCCGGACTGGTGCTCCCAGTGCCGTGCGGGGCGGGGCCGCTCTGGGGACCCCCCAGGGCACAGCGCGGCTGCTTTGGGGCTGTGGGCAGCGCCCGGCGCTGGGCATGGGGCGTGTGGGGGCAGCTGGGGCCGCACTGGTGGCACTGGTGGTGCTGGGAGCCCCCTCGGCCGCGGGGTGAGCGGTGAGAAGGGGGGCGGGTCTGGGACCCCAAATTGAGCGAAATGGGGAATGGAACCCCCAAAGTGAGCAGGAGGGGCCTGGAACCCCCAAAACCAAGGCCGGGGGAGGGGAGGTGGGGATTGGGGATGGGGAAGGTGCAGAAGGGGAGGGGCTCGAGAGGGGCCTGGGAGCCCCAAACAAAGCGGGAGGGGGCTGGGACACCCAAATTGAGCTGGAATGGGGCTGTGGATTGGGGGAATGCTGAGAAAGGGGAGGAGAGGGGAGGGAAAGGTGGAGTTGGGGCAGAAGAAGAGCGGTTCCATGGGGGTCCAGCCCTGTCCCCCAGCACCTGAGGCCTGGAGCGATTCCCTGGGGCTCTGGGGAAGGGAGGGATCCGCACTGGGGGGGTCCCCAACCCCCCTGTCCATGCCTGGGGCTGATCGGGGCTCCCCCCACACAGCAGCCGGTGCTGGGGCAGCCGTGGGGCAGAGGGGGTGGGAAAGGGGGGGCAGGGTGGGAGTGGAGGAGGAGCGGGAGGAAGAGGAGGGAGAGAGGAGGAGGAGGAGCAGGAGAACCACGAGGTTCCACCGCCTGCCCACTGTGTCCGCAGCACCCCCAGCCCCGGTAGCATCTTCCCCCCCATCCTGCAGGTGAGCGGGGAGGGGGAGCTCACCCCAAATCTATCGGGGGGTCAGCAGGAGGGGTTTTTTTGAAGGGGTGTTTGGAGCTTGCAGATTCTGGAATCGAGCCCCAGATGTCCTTGCATGTCCCTGGGAGGGATTTTTTGGGCCAGAGGGGATATGTGGGTCTTGCAGGACTCCAAAGCTGAGCCATAATTGCCCCTTGGCAGTCTTGGGGGTCCATGTGAGGATCACCCGGTACTTGCAGGGTTGGACATTGGCTTTGGGGATCCCCAGGAGAGCTGGGGGCTGGAACACGGGACCCCTGGAGTGGGGAGAGCAGAGAGGGACGATACCAGAGCTGGGGGACCCCAAAGAGCCTGGAGGGGTGGGGGGGCCTGGAGATGAGGTGGGGCTGGGACCCCTCAGCCCTGAAAGGGGGGGTGAGGAGAGAGGGGAGCCTCAAGTGCCTGGAGTGGAGGGAGGCTGAAGAGGGAGACCCTGGGACCTCTGGGAGCCAAAGCAGAATCAGGAAAAAAGGGACCTGTGGGACCCCTGAAACCCCCAGCATCCCTAAGCAGGACCCCGGAGAGGGGGATCCCCAGGACTCACGGGACCCCCAGCAGCCCTGACAAGGGGGACCCCCAGAACCCAAAGTGAGGAGACTGGAAAGGGGGAACTCCTGGAGGATTCTTCTGGAGTCACTGTCAATTTTTTGTTGGTTTTTATGGACACCGGTGACATCTAGAGATGGACTTGAGCAGTAGGAAGCCCCAACCCAGGACACTCATCCCTAGTTTCTCCCCAAACCAGGATTTCCCATTCCCAGCCCTTGGCCAGATGAAGGAGGAGGCTGTGAGGAAGAGGAAGATGCCCCGGGAGCCCCAGGCAGGTGAGGAGGAAGTCAGTGCCCCTTTCCCCTCTCTCCTGCTCCATCTCCCAGCCCAGCATCGCCCCCGGCTGCAGGACAACCCCGCTGCCGACGCCGTCCTGCCGGGGACGGACTGGGGGGATCTCCTTGCCCTTCCCTGTGGCACGGAGGCAAATCCCATCCTTTCCTTGTCCTTCCTCCCCAGACAACGAGCTGAGCACGGAGCCCAGGGAGGACAAATCCCCGCGGCAGAACCTGGTGGGAGAGGCCGTTTTGAGCGGCTCCACGGCGCAGGAATCCAACGGGGAGGAAAAGCCCCGGAGATCCCGCAGGAGGAGGGGCTGCAAACGCAGCCCAGGGTGCTCTGAGGAGGAAAGACCCACCCTGTGCCGGGAAGGCGGCCGGAGATGCAGCCAGAGGTCAGAGCTGGTGGTTCATGAGCAGCTTCACAATGGGGAGAAGCCCCACAAGTGTGGGGAATGTGGGAAGAGCTTCAGCCGGAGCTCCCACCTGATCCGCCACCAGATGATCCACACTGGGGAGAGGCCCTACGAGTGTGGGGAATGTGGGAAGAGCTTCAGAGACAGCTCCCACCTGATCCGCCACCAGATGATCCACACCGGGGAGAGGCCCTACGAGTGTGGGGAGTGTGGGAAGAGGTTTCACACCAGCTCCCATTTCCTCCTGCACCAGCAGATTCACACGGATGCGAGGCCCTTCCGCTGCCCCGACTGCAGGAAGGGCTTTAGGTACAACTCTAACCTCATCAAGCACCGGCGCATCCACACCGGGGAGAGGCCCTACGAGTGTCCCCAGTGTGGGGAGAGCTTCAGACAGAGCTCTCACTTGACCAGACACCAACGGAGGTACCACTAAGGGAAGCCCTGCGAGTGCCCCGACTGCGGGAAGAGCTTTGTCCTCTGCTCCAACTCCATCTCCCATCAGAGGAGCCACGTTTGGCAGAGCCCTGGTGACCCACATTCCCTGTGATCCAGGTTGGGAAGAGCCCTGGCTGGTGCTCTCCACGTTCTCCTGGATCCCCGTAGGCACCTGGGTGAATGCAGGGGCAGGAACATCCATCGGGACTCTGATTGAAATCGGAAATTCATTGGGAAGAGCTCTTGTACTGACTTCACAGCATAAAAATTCTCACCTCCTCTGTCCAATTGTTTCTTTTTGTGCCACCCAGCAACCCTGGATGATCTTGGAGGTCTTTTTCAACCTAAACACTTTCCTCCTTCATCCCATCACAACAACCATAATTGGGGTAGAAATAAAGAAATTAAACAAAGGTATCTAAAGTGGCACCATTTTAGCAAGATTTGGGGGTGAATTTGGGGTTGGTTCAGGGGAATATTTGGGAGAATTTGGGTGTTGTGATGCCATGGGTTGGGCAGACGGGGCCACAGTCTCATAGTTGTGGGGGCAGAATGTGTCCACCTGAGCCCGTCTGTTCTCCAGGAATTCTGGTTGTCTGTCGAAATTCCTGTCCTGGGTCTCCCCCTTTGGGGTGTGGCCCTCAAAGTGCCCAAATCGCTGCTGAAGTGCCTGAGCTGCTCCTGGCCGTGGATGTTCCTGTCCCCCAGCCTGTCCTGGTTGGTGCCATAAAGGGTGGGAGGGGATCAGGGGGGCTCCTTGGGGGACTGGGCTGGGCTTTTGTGTCTCTTGAGGGCATTTGTGGTGCTTGGAGGGGCCTTTTGGAGTGGTCTCTGAGAGAGTTTAAGTGATCTTGGCAGGGCTGTGTGTCTTGGAGAGAATTTTGTGGTTCTTGGGGTCATTTATGATGCAGGGAGTGGTTGGGGGGGTTCCTGGCCGGGAGCTGTGGGGTGATTTGAGGGGTCTGGGAGTGGCTGTGGGGCTGGGAGGGGGTTTTAGGGCAGATGTGACCTCTCTCCCAGACCCCAAAGCTGCCACCAGACCCCACACCCCAAGATGCTGCCAGGGCTGGCGGCTCCATGTTGGGGTTCATCCTCCTGGCGCTGCAGGAGAAGGTGAGGGGGGTCCCCAGGGGCCGTGTGTGTCCCCCCAGAGTGTGTGTGACCTCCCCCATGCCGGTGTCACCCCCTTTTCCCTGCCCACAGGGCTCCTGAGCCAGCCCCTGCTGCCCCGGGAGGGAATTTGGGGAGGGGGCAGAGGGGGTGCGCAGCCCCCGCCGGGGGATGACCCCGGCCCAGCGCCCTTCGTTCAGCACCGAGCTGGGCTTGGGGCCGCAGGAGGAAGAGGCCGATGGGAAGCAGATCCTGCAGGGGGGACAGGGCTTGGGCTCAGGGCAAGGTCCTGCCCTGCACACCTGGCTCAGGTGTGAGCCTGCCCCGGGAAGGGAGCAGGACATTGCCATCCCCACGGATCAGGGCTGGGAGCAGCGCTGGGAGCACGGACATGGAAATCCTGGGAGCCACTGGGACCGCCCTGGGGGGTGAATGATCCCCCCCAGCACCTTTCCAGGCCGCCCTGCGAGCTGAGAAATGCTCGCTGGGCCTCGGCCTTGGCCAAGAGCCCCCGGGCTCAGCTGCTCTGAGCTCAGGCGCTGCCGGCTCCCGCAGCCCGCCCAGGGCCGCCCTGCCCGTGCCGGGGCTGTGCTGGAATTCTCTGCTGCTGCTGGGCCACTCGGGGGCTCTGGCCCAGCAGGAAAGGTGACCCTGAGCCAGGAGCTTTCCTTGGCCGCAGCAAAGCCTCGGCACGGAAACACCTTCCCAGTGCTGGGCCCTGGGCCGGGAGGGATTGTGCCACCAGAGCTGTCCCTCCATTTCTTCTGCCAGGCAGCTTTAGCACAGGAGAAGTGGAGAAGCCAGAGCTGCCTCTCAGCTTTCCGCAGTCCTGCAGAGCAATCCTGTGTTGGAAGCAGCCTGGGAACAGGGTTGAGGTGCCAGGGCAGGGGAATTGAGAGCCCTTTCCTCCACCGTGGGCCCAGGCTCTGGCCCTTGCCCTTTGCAATGGCCCTGCAGCTGCCAGAGGGGCCTTTTTGGCTCAGCTGAGAGCAGTCCTGCTGCAAGGCTGTCCTCGAGCTGCTTGGGCTGCACATGTGCCCAGGGAATGCTCATTGCTTGCAGTCTCAGGCGCTGTGGGTGTGCAGGTGTAACTACTGCAGGAGGGAACAGCTCTGCTGGGGGCAGTTCTCTTTTTCTTGGTGGTTTTTCTGTTGAATGAACGTTCCCTGCCAGCTGTGGGCAGAGCTCTGTAGCTGTATGTGCCACTTGTGTGTGGCACTGTGGCTCAGGAGGTGGCCAAGGGGAGCTTGGCCGAGGTGTGGGCAGAGGAATGGCCATCAGGCCAGGCTGGGGGGTCAGCGGCCGGTCAGTTGCGTTGCGTGGCCGCGGCTCTGGAGGCTTGTGTGGGAGCGTGTGCAGGGCTGGAAGGCTGGGGCTGCCGCCGCTGTGTCCCAGAGCCGGGAAGGCCGGGGCTGGCCCGGCCCTGGCCCGGCCCCGCCAGCTCTGGCAGCTGCCGGCGGGGACACAAAGGGCAGCTCCGAGCTGCGGCCGCTGCGCTGCGGCCGCACAAAGGCAGCGCCCGCAGAGCTCCAGGGCAAGGTCCTGGCCCTGGCTCGGGGCTGGGCCGGGGCCAGTGGCAGAAAATCAACTTGCAGCTTGGGCCCCGCAGCAGGGAGGAGCAGCAATTGCTGGCTGAGAGAGACTCTTGCCAAGGGCCTGCGGGGCCGGGCCCCAGGGAACGGCTTCCCGCTGCCCGAGGGCAGGCTGAGATGGGATGTGGGGCAGCAATGGTTCCCTGGCAGGGCGCTCAGGGCCTGGCCCAGGCTGGCCCCAGAAGCTGCGGCTGCCCCCGCATCCCTGCAAGTGTCCCAGGCCGGCTCGGCCATTGGGGCTTCCTGCCCAGGAGGGCTGGGCTGGGCTGGGCTGGGGCTGCTGAGGGCAGGATGGGCTCTGCCTGAGACAGCTGAAGGCTGCACATGATGAGGCCGGGGGGACCCCGTTCCTCAGTGGGTTCTGGGGTATCCCACATTCCTGAAGGGATGTCAGGGTATGTCCCGTTCCTGAGGCAATTTTGGGGTGCCCCCAATGCTTCGGGAGGGGTTGTGAGAGGGGGTCTCTGGTGCTTGGAAGGGGGACCTATTGTCAGGGATGCGGGGAGCCCATTTTGGGAAGGATGCTGCTGTTTGTGGCAATGTTGAGAGGTTCTGAATGGGCTGTGGGGCCCTGGCTCTCATTTTGGGACTTGAGGTGAGCCCATGGACACAGCAAGGCCTGAGGAGAGGTTCCAAGCTCCCATTTGGGATGGAGGGATTGAGCGGGTGCCTGCAATCAACTCAATGCCAGCCCCAGTGTGTCGATGGCAGCCCCAAATGGCTCGATCCGTCAGCCCCAAGGCCCGGCTGTGGGGAGTCAGGAAGCACAGAAGGGGAATTGGTGTCCAGGAGGGGTGGGATGGGATGGGATGGGATGGGATGGGATGGGATGGGATGGGGATGGAATGGGATGGGTGGGGGTGGCATTGTTGGGGTGGGATGAAGTTTGGGAGGAATGGGGTGGTGTGAGAGATTGGTTACGTGAAAAGGGACATATAGATTCGGGATATACAGATTCTTTGCAGCTTACTGATCTGAGAAGCTGGCTACGTGAGAACGGGCACATAGACCCTTGCAGCTAGCTGAGCAAGGTCTCATAAGACAATGCACCACACATCCTGTGTAACAACCGAAGTTACAGAATATTACATGTATCTTGCTCAGTAACTGAACCACCATTGAGCCTTACTGCTGAACTATGGGTTTATTTGCAGAGCCAGCAAGGTTAGGTTTTGGCAGCAAAACAATGGACATCTGTGGTTAGAAGGCCAGGGAAAAAGGCAGAACTGCTGACCACGAAAGGGGGTCTAAGGAGGGGTTTAGAATCAGCTTAGTCGACGTGAACCACTTAGAATGCGCCGTTACAAATATGCATAAAGCCTATTATTGTTAGTATATAAGGAGTTCTGGTACAATCAATAAATCGGATTCCAGCTGATCACTCATATTGAGCGTCTGGGTTTCCCCACTATCGCGACAACAGAGTGCGTTGTAACATCACAGGGTGGCTGTATGACATCAGAGAGTCTACTGTGACATCACAGAGCAGCTGTGTGACATCACAGAGAGGACTGTGACATCACAGGTGGTGTGACATCACAGAGTGGCTATGACATCACAGGGTTGCTATGTGACATCGCAGACTGAGCTGTGACATCGCAGATAAGGCGGTGATATCACAGGGCAGAAGTCTGACATCATAAAGCAGACTATGACATCACTGATTGGTTGTGACATCACGGAATGGGTTGTGACATCCCCCCCACAAACTCTGGCCCAGGGACTCCCCAGGATATTTGGGCCAAGCTCCCCCTCCCCATCACCTGTGGGATGGGGGGATCGATGCTCCTTGGGGTGAGGGGCCTGCAAATTCTGGGACCGCTGAACCCACGAGCTCCCTCCTCTTCCTCCACCTTCTTCTCGTCTTTCTTCATCCGTCCTCCTCCTTCTCCCTAATCCCACCTCCTGCTCCTCCTCTCTCCATCCTTTCTCCTGCTTCTTCTTCCCCCCTTCTTGTCTTCCATCCCTCCTCCCCTGTTCCCCAAGCCCCTCACATCCCACGGGAGGAATGGGAATGGAGCCAGGACAGGTCGGGATGGGCAGTGCAGGGCTCTGGGCTGCTCCCAACCCCTGGGGTAACCTGGCCAAGGGAAAAGATGCAAAATTGGTGGGTGGAGATAAAAACTTGGTGTTGTGGTCACCCTGGGTGGGGACTTCCACCCCTCTGGTCTCATGTCAGGATGGAGAGGGGAGCAGGGAATGCAGAGACTGATGGGAGATCCCAGGGGATTTTAGGGGCAGGATGAGGGCTGCTGTGAGTTCTTGTTGGGAGAGGTCAGCCCGGAGACCCCAGAGTGTTCCCAGGGCCCTGGGATGGAGAGTTGTCACCACCTTCTGCTTCAGGTGGTGGTTCTGGAGGGACCTGGGCTCCTTGGGGCTCTTCCTGCAGCCGAGAACTTGTAGGGACCCTCCTCCAGGTGGCTCCTCCAGGTGTTCCAGGGGCTTGGGGCTCACGGTGAAGCCCTTCCCAGAGTCTGGGCATCCATAGGGGCTCGCCAGTGTGGATCCCCTGGTGTCTGGGGAGGCTGGAGCTCCTATGAAAGCTTTTCCTGCCCTCCTGGCCCCTGTAGGGTCTCTCTCCTCTGAGATGGCACCTCTGGGCAAAGCTTGGGCAGACACAGGACTTCTCCCCCACTTGGATCCTGTGCTGGGAGATCAGCTCCGTGCTCCGGCCAAAGCTCTTCCCACAGGAGATCAGTCCCCTGCAATGATGGCAACTTTGGGCTTCTCCAGAACCCCTCCCACTCCTCTGGAGGTCCCACCCCCCATCTTTCCCCTCCTCCACCCTTTTCCCATCATCCCCCAATCCTCATCCACCAACGGACCCCACGAAGGGGAAGGGTCCCACTCCCTTTTTCCTCCCTCTCTCCGATATCCCCCTCTCCTTTCTCATCCTCCCCCAAAGCCTCCGTGTCCCACGTACCTGGTTTGGGGCTCTAAGTTCCCTCTCCCACTCAGTCTGGGGAGTCCGATCCCCTTTTCACTGCTCTCCCCCTCTTTAAAACGGGTCTCCCTTTCCCCCCCCCCCCCCTCACCCCAGAGCTCCTCGCCCGCGGCCGGGGGGCTCCCAGCACCACCAGTGCCACCAGTGCGGCCCCAGCTGCCCCCACCCGCCCCATGCCCAGCGCCGGGCGCTGCCCACAGCCCCAAAGCAGCCGCGCTGTGCCCTGGGGGGTCCCCAGAGCGGCCCCGCCCCGCACGGCACTGGGAGCACCAGTCCGGACCAGTGCGGAGCGCGGGCGGGCGGCATCAGCCGTGCCCGGGCAGGGCCGGGCCCCGCGGGGCTCCCGCCCGCACTCGGCCCCCGCCGGGACAGCGCGGGGGGGCCCGGCCTGGCCGCCCCCACCTCCCCCTCCCCAAATTCCGCTCCGGGGGGCGCTGGCGGCGGGGGGGGCTCAGCTGGGGCCAGAGCTGCCGGAGCCACGTGTCCCCCGCTGCCGGCACCACCCCCTCAGGATTAGGGGTGCCCCAAAACTCCCTCCGAGCTGCCGGATACCCCGCACGCCCCTCAGGAGTGGGGTCCCCCCGGCCTCATCATCCCCAACCTTCGGCTGCCTCAGCCCAGGCCCCATCCCGCCCATCCCCCTCCGCCACACTTCATCCCACCCCCCAATCCACATCCCACCCTTCCCGGGCCCCATCCCGCCCCATCCCATTTCTCCCGGCAGCCGCCACCGGGACCCCAAAAACCCCGCGTGCCGGGGGCTCCCCAATATCCCCCAAGGGGCATTTCCGACTCACATTTGGAGCCCTGTAAGATCCAAACATCCGCCTCACCCCCCGCCCCACCAAACCCCCTTCCCCCAGGAACCAACAAAGATATTTGGGGCTCGGTGCTGGAGTCCTCCAAGCTCCAAAAATCCCCTCTCCCAAAAATAACCCCAGTGATCGCCCAAGATATTTGGGGCGAGCTGTCCCTACCCGGTCACCTGCGGGATGGGGGGAGCTGAGAGCTGCGGACACAGAGAGCGATGGATGCACGTGGAGGCTCCTCTTCCTGCCTCCTCTGTCCTGCCTCTTCCTCCCGCTCCTCCCCTTTTATCTCTCCTCTTCCTCCCGCCCCTCCCCTTTTATCTCTCCTCTTCCTGCCGCTCCTGCTCCTCCATCCGCCCTCCCCCCTCGCTCTTCCTCGTCCTCTCCTGCCCCTCCCCCCCCTCCCGTTGTTTGTGGCTCCCATCCCGGCTTTGTCTGGCATCAGCCCTGGGGCCGTCCCGTGCTCAGCAGCAGCAGCAGCAGCAGCAGCATCCTGTGCTCTGGCAGCACTCGCTGCTCCTTAGGGAAGGCTTTGGCATTTCTGCCAGGCACAGACACTGAAGCTCACCCCGACCTGCCCCGCTCCCATTGCTGTCCCCTGGGCGCTGGGCAGCTGCTGTGCCAGGGCAGCCAGAGACACAAAGGAAGCCAAGTCCAGCCCAGCTGCCCGGGCTGATGCAGACGAGCCCCAGGGCCGAGGTCCTGCAGAGCCCCACGGAGCCCTGGGCTCCTCGCTGGGAACGGGCTGTGCTGCGGCTGCCACAGCGGCCACAGCGAGTCCTGGGGCTCCCCCGGCGCCGCTGCAGCAGCACCCAGGTTCCACCTCCTGTGCCAGGCCCTGGCCAGGGGCCATCAGATCCATGGGCTCCATGCCGAGGGGGAACACAACAACAGTGGATCGGATGCAGCCCCCAAGGACCTCGAGCAAATAGTGCAGGAACATCCAGACCTGGACCTGACGTTTGCAAAGCTGCAGCCGGCAGAGTTCTGTGGTGCAGGAGAGCCGGCACGGGGAGAGGAGACCTGCAAGGAGCTGCAGGAGAAACACCCTGAGCCTCAAAGGCTGCCACAGCCTGAATCTGTGCTGGGGAAAGTTCTTCCTGTCCGGGAAGAGATCCCGGGATGAGGCAAAAGCCAAGTTCATGGCTGGTGACACGATTGCCGTGCAGGGAGGGCAGAGGAGGGACTGTGGACAGAGACTGGGAGCCCGAGAAGGAGGGAGGGGTGGGGAAGGTGTTTCTTTAGGATTTGTTTTAGTTCTCCTTGTCCTGGTGTGATTGGTTTGGAAATAAATTCCATTCATTTCCCCAGCTTGGGTCTGTTGTGGCCCTGGCAGTGAGCAGTGAGTGAGCTCTCCCTGCCCCGATCCCAGCCCACGAGCCTTTCCTTCAGTGCTCTGTGTGCTGCAGCTGTGAGCAGAGTGCCAGAGCGGCTTTGGTGGCCCCGGGCACCCGGCCAGGGCCAGCCCAGCGCAGCGGTGCCTGCAATTCATTCCCTCGGCTGCAGCGCTGAGCGGCCGCAGGGCGGGTCCGGCTGCGCGGGCAGGCGGCTCCAGAAGCACCAACTGCGCCCCACGGGACAGGAGGAGGAGGCAGGGGGTGCCGGGGGAATCTCCTTCCTCCGAGCCGGCAGGGCCAGGCGGGAGAGACTGGAGAGAAGGAAACGGAGAGGAGGGACGAGGCTGGAGCTGTGGAGAGCTGCAGGGATCCGGGGCAGCCGGGAATTTTGTTTTCCAAATCTCTGGGGCGAAAGGAAGCGCTGTGAAATCCGTCATGGAAAAGAGAGGAGAAATAGCGATTGATGGAAACCGACACCCCTTGGGACTCAGTTTCTCCCTCTGCATTGCAAAAGCTGACAGACCCGAGCGCCGACGGACACCCGTCCCCAGCGTCACGGCCCAAGGGATCGGAGCTGCGGCTGGCGGGGCTGGAAGCTCCGTCCAGCAGCTCCGCTGCCGCCCCCAACCCTCGGGCTGGACCGTGGGGTCTGGGACACAGCCCCGTGCTGGGGGGCGGCAGCGGGAGCCGCGGGGCCCGGCCCGTGGGGGCGGCCGGGCTGGAAAAGTGCGCGGGGCCCCAGCGCGGTGTCCCGGTCTTGTTCCTCACCTTAACACAATGTCTTCAACTCCCTGCGTGCCCTTCATTTAATCAGCATTTCCTAAATGCTGACCCATCCCATCATCATCTCTACCCGGAACAGAATTTCCCAGGCCATTCCAAGTCCTTTATAGTTCTGAAAATACTGGGGCCAAGCCCTACCCGTGATTTCCCCCACCGCCGCCTCCATGCAGACCTTGTTGTCTGCCAGCACCAGGATAGTTCCCACTGCCCCAGGTCTGCGTTTAGCAAAGCCAACAGTACTTCTACCACTGCTTTCTGCAAGACCCCAATTGAGTCTTTACATTTCAACATAACCAGATGATGTCTACTTAGCATGAAATGTAGTTCCTGTCCAAGAGTTGCATGTCCCAAGCAATTTCTTTGCAGAATAAATTTTAAATCCTTTGGGTTTCAGTGTTTGGAAATCATCTGCTAGTGTATATAGCAACTTCACTACATTCTTATTTTCATTATCTCTGTAGAGCTAAGGAATTCCAATTATGAGAGGCTCTATTCTGTAAGCTCATTAAAAGTTAATATCCACCACAACACTGTCTATTTTATTGGTTCTTTGCAATTGCTTAGCAAAGAAAATAAGCACCAGGCTTTTAAAGAGAGAGACACACTTTCTTACATAGAAAGACACAATCTTGTTCCCACCAAAGCACTCACACAGGTGAAAGTCACAATTTTCCTGCCTCTTCCTTCCTTTCCAAACCAGTGCAGCATGAGAGAAAGCAGCTGTTTCCCGAGGCCGATGGGTCACAGACAGGTAAGATGACATTGAGGCTTGTTCCTCAGAGGCAGTCAGCAAGCAGCAGATGATGATCTCAAGGATCCAGGTGACACCATCACCCTCTCAAGGGAGGAATCCTTTAAGCAAGCACATGGCTCATCACTTCCATCCTGCTTTGGTTTAATGAACCAGCTCTTCCTGGCAATGAGCAGCAAGGGGATCTAATTTGACTGTTGCTATCCTTTTACATTTTATTCAATCATTCCATCAGAACAGGCATTTTACTTCTGTTTCAGTTACTCCAGAGGACCTTGGCACAAAGCAAAATGAAGTCAAATGAGAAATAGCTAGCTTAAATTTATATACACCAACAAATCATGCTGTGTTTCAACAAGTGTAAGAGAGACGTGGGACTTTCCTTCCCTCTGAGCAGCTGCAAGCATAAAAAAAGCAATGATGCAACCTTCATTAATAAAACTTTCTTAGAAATCTCTTCTTATGGACAGATTACACATCTGCAGGAGATACCCAAAACACACTCATTGTGCTGCACTTCCCCTTTTCCATTCACGTGTTATATATACTGAAAATATGTTACCGAGTAGCTATGAACACACCATGCTCCCAGATTTTCCCTAAGTAAAACATGTATCTGTGTATGTTATAAATGATCAAATACAAGGGAGAAAAGCCTGGCACAGATACTGCAGCAAAGGAAATTCATCACATTAAGATCTCCCCTGATACTGAGATTGGCCAGGACTTTGATCAGTGATGGGAAGGAATTTCTCATCTTCCCATTTACAGCACCTGAGGCAAGAGGGACCCAACACCTTAAGCGGTGTCCAAGATAGCACAGAAATTTAAACAGAGCCATTTACAAAGGGCAGCAACTCATCTGGCCAGTTCACACCTCAGATAACTATCTGCAGAACTCAGAGCAACACAATACTCCAAGGAGCAGTGAGATAGCCAGAAGGTTCTCAGCTCAAGAAAATCAAGCAAGAACAGGATGTTCCTTAGCCTGGCTAACCCAGATAACATCTCCCAGCCATTAGCATGAGATGAAACAGAAAGAGAGAGGTTGAATCACTTGCAGTGTACAGATACTGCCCGAGGGAAATGTGACAGGTGACCTAGAACATAAAAAATGCACTTAACTGTAAAAACTAGGAAGTGAAGCTAAAAATGAGAAAAATTAAAAGCTGTTCTTGGATATGCAGTAAAAAGCACACTGACATCATAAACGGGAGAAGGAACACAAAAGCACCCAGCTGTTCAAAAGCTGTGCAGTTAAGGTACAAAGAAATCAATGTTTTTTTAAAGAAAAAATCCCTCACAAGGTGAATGAGCTCAGTAACGCTCAAACCAATATTATTTGTTAGAAAAATCATCTGCTCCAGTGCCTGAAGCAAAAGGTTTGCCATTTATTCCATCATTCCTTCAAATCCAGGGATTAGTGAGAACTTCTTAACAAATTCCTGCCTTGCCTTATGGTCCTTCAGCTTCACCAGGGCCAAAGCTTGCTGCTCAGAGTCAGTACACGAATCCCTGTGGTGTTACCATCCTCTCTGAGTGAGAAAAGCACTCGAGATGGTGAACAAAGAGATGGGGCAGTTTCCTGATGCCTGAGAAGGATGTTCTTAAGATAAACAAAATTGCCCAATCAAAATTTATAAAGAAATGACATTTATTATGTGACCGAAATATCGGTTTTAAAAGCCACGATGGAGAAAAGCAGCTCCGAGCCCGGGGTCGGAGCTGGGTGAACACGCATAGATCTGATCTCTGTCGCACCAGACCTCCCAAGTTCACGGATGCTGCTTTGGTTGGTCCCTTCTTATACATTTTTTGGGCAGAGTCCGAATTAATTCTATTCTTCTCGTCATTTTAGCATATTCATGAAGTTTTCTTGTCCCAGAGCTGGGCTGCGCAAAGCCTTTCCTGGATCCCAGGAATTGTCCATCCTGGGTGATGAGTGGGCCATTTCTGCTGATGAATGGGCCATCTCTGCTTCCTGGAACAGTTATTTTTAGTTCCCGGGATGTCGGATTCCTTATCAGATGAGATGTAGATATCAGAAGGTGGCAATCAAGTCGTTATGGTGCAAATGTCCCGGTGATAAGATCTAACCCCACCTGGGTGGAATCCTCACTTATTGTGAGAGAACTTCTTTTAGTGTTGTGAAATTTTTCTCTCAGCCGGGCTGCTGAAGGGATTTTGAAACTCGGTCTCTGTAGGGTCTGATTACACTCCAATTTTATACATAATAGCACGAATCACATACCTTATTTATAACGTTCTCAACTCAGTGGCACAAAGTCTGCTTTTGTTCAGACAGGAATGAAGAGGAAAAATGGCAGAAATTCATAACAGGGACGATGAGGAGAAACATTGGGCTGTGCACACATTCAGTCCAAGCAACATCAATGCCAGGTGTGGTTTAAAATTCACGTTTGTGCTTTATTAAAGCCACACACTGTATTTATGCCTCTCAGTGAATTCTGTATCCAAAAGGGACACGTTAGCTGATTCAAAATTAGTTGGATTTCTTTCCTTCTCCTGTAGCAGTGCCAGTAGGAGAGGTAACAAAGGCAGTTCCCTGGCCTTCAGACATTGCACAGAAGTGGGATCCATAGATACAAACTCAGGCAGCCAAACTGCAGGTATTTCATTCAGGGCCTAAGACATGAAGCTAGGCTTCTTTTAATAAATCACGGACAGGGATGAGCTCCTGACATTAATATTGCACTCCTCCCTCTTTCTGCTGAGACAGTCTGGCCAACACGAATATCCCTAATACAGATCCAGGGCTCTGGTATAACAGCCACCCCAAAAAGCCATAGTTCCAGCTACCTTTCCTTTCTTTGCATCATACCAGGAGGAATCAAAAGGAATGAAACCTATTTCATTTATTATTACAGGTGAGAGCCCCTCTAAGTACATAGGAAGAGAAGTTGTATTTTGTAACCTTGTTCTCCATCTAGAAGTAAAACAGGGGCTGGTGTGAGGCAACGAGGGCAACAGAGAAAATGCTGAAAAGAAACGGAGGAATGTGAAGCCAAATTTTCAAGCATTCCAGGCAATCACACCACTCAGGGACAGTCTACAGCTCAGCAAATCACATGCTGGAATGCAGTGGAGTATGGAGTAGGGCAATAGGGAACTGCTGAACCAAATAGGTGCTACAGCCTCTTGTGCTCAGGCTCTTAGCCCAAAGTATGTTCCAGCTCCAACTGAAGGGCATTCTGAACCAGAAGAGCACTGACCTTTTTGATTTTGGCAGTTCACAGTTCTCAGACAGCAGAACGTCTGTGGCTCCTCTCATCATTATTTTTGCTGTTTTCACTACTGGCCATCAAGTTTCCTGCAGTAGCCATCCATGAACCCCGGATCACTACTACATTAATAACACAGAACATGGCTCTCAGAGTGCATTAGTGAGGTACCAAGAGAAAACCCAAATGATGATCCTCCTCACAGAAAAGGTAACAGACAAAAAAAATGAAAGTGTGGAAATACTTTTTAAAAGATGGCTGAAATGAGGCAAATTCTTAAAATTAAGTAAATGTCTGAAATGAAATTTAAGCAAATTTAACTGTTGCAAAGTATTCTGAATACACATACAGTACAATATACTAGAGTCCAAAATTAGAAAAACTTCTGGTCATGGAAATATGGGGTAAGGGATATGTTTATTTGGAACAATGAGTTCAGTAGAGGTCTCTTTGCTACAAATATCTTGAATTTAATTCTTCTGCCTTGATACAATCTCCTGAGAAAATAAAAAAATAAAATAAAAATCCTACAGGAAAAACTTGTGTTGGATGCAATCTCTTCACTCATACCTGATACAAAAGTCTAATTTATTCTCTTGATTTATTGTCTTAAGGAGAATGAATTAATTATTCTTCCACTCAGAAGTCTATGGCATCAATCCTGGAGTTGAATCAGAGAAAATTCAATCTCTCATGAGTTCCCACTCCATTTACTTTTCCTGTAAGTGTTCTGTTTTGTTGAAGTGAAAGCTCCTCTGGACTCAGGCCCAGAGGGAAGCCAAAGCACAGGGGTTGAATTAAAACCTTTGGACAAGCTGAGATACATGAAGTCACACCAAAGTGAAATAGAAATACAGATTTTTTAACCTTTAGTAGAAATATATGCTAAGTGCCTTAAACATTGAAAAGCTGTAGCAGAGACCTTAAACACAGTTCTTACTGCAGCAGTGTTACCTTTTCACAGAACACTTTACTTTAGACAAAATATGGATAGAATGACACTGTTCACATTTTTTAGATAGAGCATTCACGTAAACAATAAGAGCTGATAGAAACTGCATCCGCAAATCTGTGTAATACCTGTGTAACACTGGTGTGAGGCTTACGACTGTTAGAATTAGACCAGGATAGGTTAAGAAAAGGAAAACTGGAATCGTGTGTTAATCTTATTGGCCAATTAACAAATATAATCCATAATTCTGTAAGAAAAAATATAGAGTCTAGAGTATAGAGCATATAGAGTATAGAGCATATAGAATATATAGGGCTTATGGAGCATATAGAAGAAGAAGAAGAAGCTGTTTTTGCCTGTTGTTGCTGTTGCTGCTTGCCTTTATCATGTAACCCCCTTTGAACTCTGCCTTCAAGAAAGCTGTGAGACTATGAAATACAGAACTCAGCAGAACAGCAGCCTCCTCTGCTCTCTCACCCTGGTCCGGGAAGGAAGGGTACCCCGTCCAAAGCTCAACAGCGCAGAGCCCCAAGGCTGCTGTGGGCAGCAGGGCCCAGGGGCCGTTCCCACCCGCAGCGCTCCTGTCCTGGGCTGGGCCTGCACAGGGGCTGGGGCACCATGGCTGGGGCAGCGGGGCACAGAGGGGCCACGGAGCCGCTGCCGGGGCTGACAGCAAGGCCAGGGACACACAGGGAATTTCTGGGCATTGCCTGCGCTGGGCAGGGCTGAGTGTGGGGAAGGCAGAGCTCAGCTGGCCTCGGTGGCTGCAGGAAAAGCCGAGAGCCCGGAGAGCCCCCGTGGCTGTGCTGGAGAGCAAGGCTGGAGGAGGGAAATGCGGGGCTGCTGCGGGATGGGGAGGGGGATTGAATTCCAGCAGGCACCGACGGGGGGCTGAGAGACTCAAGGGCTCCTTGGCCTGAGCCTGTCCTGGAAAGGTCTCTCAGCCCTCTGTGCCCATGAAGGGCTCCAAGGAGGAGCAGAGCTCATCTTGGCAGGACCCTCATGGAATCCCTGAGGGACAAATGCCAGTGCCTGCCCAGCCTTCCCAACGTCCCTGACACCAAAGGCCTTTTCCACATCCCTCGGTTCCAGGTCAGTGCCCAGAACACAGCACAGGCCTGTCCAGGTCCTGGGGGCGATTCCCAAGGGAGGCAGCTGTGATTTCTCCCCACAGACCCACCACTCCGGTGTCTCTCTGTGCAGCCCTTGGCTGTCCTGAGCACTTTCCCTGGAGCCTCCCTGCCCTGGACGTTTGTCTCCATGCAGTTCTCAGCACAGCCCAGCAAAGAATTCAGGTGCTTTCCCAGAGGACATTACTCTGGCAGTGAAGTGGCCTCAGGGCACTGTTTGTGCCCCTGGAATTGTGCCAGCCCCGAGTGCTGCTGATGGTGTTTGTGCTCACTCGGGTTCATCTCCCCACACCCACTCGATGCACTGCTGAAGGCTCCTCAGGACACAGCAAACACGGACTGCTGGCCTGGTCACTTGGTGTCCCTCTGTGCAGGGACAAACAACCTCCTGCAGGGGAGGGCAGAGGCCAGTGCTGGGATTGCTGGTGGCAGGGGCTGGTGTGGGACACTTGCCCTGGGCACCTTCCCAGGCTGTGCCCGGAACAAAGGCACAGCCCAGGCCCTGCTCTGCTGCTCCCTCAGGTCCATCCCAGGAGCTCTGGCAGTGCCAGGACACTGCTGCCTGCCCCCCCTGCACACTCCCCCCTGCCCCTGGGCACTGGGGTTTGCTTTGCCAGGGCATTCCTGGGGCACATTCCTGACAGCAGCTCTGGAGGAGAGCAAAGCCTTCCTGCCCTGCCCCCAGGAGATGCCCTTTGCTGATGGAGCTGCTGTGCTGGAGCCCGGCTGTGTCCCAGCAGTGCCCGTGGCCTGTCCCTGCCTGTGCTCACAGCACGGACACGCAGCAGGACAGTGACCGAGCTGCCCGAGCACTCCGGCCTTGCACCCTCAGAAGGGCTGGGAAAGGGAGTGTGGAGCTGGGAAGAACAGAGGTGGGAAGAGGCTGGGCCATTGTCCCTGGCCGTGCTGCTGTGCTGGGAGTCTCTTCCCTCCAGCTCTGCCCAGAGGCACTGCCCCTGCAGAGCCAGAGAAGGGCTGAGGAACAAACCTTGGACACAAAGGTCAGGACAGCCCCTTGTTTTGATTCAAATGCACAGGGAAGAAGCCTCCTGAAAGTCTTTGTGTTTCAAAAGAAAGGTAGATGTTCATGTAGAAATGCAAGGAGTAGTACTACAGTACTTTATAAAAAGCAGAATAACACCAGAAAAAGAATAAGAAAAAGCACCAATGAAAATATGGACAAAGAGGAAAAAAAGGCCGAGATTGTAAAGAGTTACATTCTGAAGGTTCTGGAGCAGAAAGAGAGTTTATTGCTTCTGAGAAGCATCCCAGTCATCATTTTCCTCGCATGGCAGAAGGAAATAGATTTTAACTTGTGAAAAGTATCCAGTCCTCACTTTCCTCAGGGCATCCCTGAGCTCCTGGTTCCTCAGGCTGTAGATGAGGGGGTTCAGGGCTGGAGGCACCACCGAGTACAGAACTGACAGGGCCACATCCAGGGATGGGAGGAGATGGAGGGGGGCTTCAGGTGGGCAAACATAACAGTGCTGAGGAACAGAGAGAGCACGGCCAGGTGAGGGAGGCACGTGGAAAAGGCTTTGTGCCGGCCCTGCTCAGAGGGGATCCTCAGCACAGCCCTGAAGATCTGCACATAGGAGAAAACAATGAACACAAAACAGCCAAAGAGCAAACAGGCACTGACAGCGATGAGCCCAAGTTCCCTGAGGTGGCAGTGTGAGCAGGAGAGCTTGAGGATGTGTGGGATTTCACAGAAGAACTGGCCCAGGGCATTGCCCTGGCCCAGGGGCAGGGAAAATGTATTGGCCGTGTGCCTGAAAGCGTAGAGAAAGGCACTGGCCCAGGCAGCTGCTGCCATGTGGGCACAAGCTCTGCTGCCCAGGAGGGTCCCGTAGTGCAGGGCTTTGCAGATGGACACGTAGCGCTCGTAGCACATGATGGTGAGGAGGAAATCCTCTGCTGAGAGGAAGAAGAGAAAGAAAAACACGTGAGCAGCACATGCTGAGTAGGAGATGTGGCTGGTGCCCCAGAGGGAATTGTGCATGGCCTTGGGGACAGTGGTGCAGATGGAGCCCAGGTCGGTGAGGGCCAGGCTGAGCAGGAAGAAGAACATGGGGCTGTGCAGGTGCTGGCCGCAGGCTCCGGCGCTGATGATGAGGCCGCTGCCCAGGAGGGCAGCCAGGGAGATGCCCAGGAAGAGGCAGAAGTGCAGGAGCTGCAGCTGCCGCGTGTCTGCCAATGCCAGCAGGAGGAAGGGGCTGATGGAGCTGCTGTTGCACATTCCTTCACTCTGGGCATTGTGGGCTGTTGGGAGAAGGCATTGACAAGCTGGGACAGATTCCCCTGAGTCAATCCTATGCTATTTTCTTAGGAATTCCCGCAAAACCACTTCTCCTCTTGTGACAGAACTTGGCTAAGCTTTTTGATTTCTGAGCTCAGGTTTGTGCTGCTGCCTCATCCTCAGCATTGCTCTCAGCCTGAACACGGGGGGCCCAGAGGAAAAACAGGGCTCGCTGTGCCCCAGTGCAGTCAGACTTGCTGGTCCCCACACAGGTGCCCTTTGCTCATTTCACCTCCCTCTATTTCAGGGTGATTGTACTTCAAATGGGCTTGAAAAATAAAGTGACTTTTTGAAGGCTCCAATTTCAAAACCATTGCTCTAAACCCTTCTCCCTTTCCCTGAGCAGCTGTGGTTGCTCTGGCTCTCTGCTGCCTGGAGTTGTGCCTCCTGGCAGCTGTTTCTCTGTGTCCAAGGCTTGTCCCTGCCAGTGCTGCCAGAGCCCAGCCCAGCCCTGGGGGCTCAGCCCTGCCCTGCAGAGCCCTCCCAGCACAGGGCACTGCCCAGGGGCATCTCCCTGGCAGCAGGGCCTGAAGGGCAGCTCAGACAAAGGGAGATGCTGCAAGCCAAGGTGCTGCTGGTGCTGTCTGCAGGCAGAGGAGTGGGAGGAGGCACTTCCTGAGGGAGATCTGAGGCAGAGCTGCTGATGCCCAGGGTGGCAGTGCAGGAGCCTCAGTGACACAGACAAACCTGAGAGCCCCTTTCCCTTCCCTTGAGGAGAAAGCTGAGAGCAGCCCTGGCCATGCAGCACCACCTCCCCAGCAGGAGGAGTCTGCCCTGAGGGGGGTCGCTCCTTCCACCTCCAACCCCTCCCCAGAGCCCATGGGGAGCTGCCAGGCAGGCTGAGAGCTGCCCCTGGCAGGTGGCAGATGCCCTGGCCTGGCAAAGAGCCCTCAGGGCTGCAGGAGCTGCTCTGCAGGACAGCCCTGGGCACCCCTGGCTGCTGCCCACCTTCACAGCCTGCAGCCGGCCCTGGCAGCAGGAGCCGTCCTGCCCTGTCCCTCTGACGGTGCCCAGGGCAGCCCCGCTCTGCAGCACATCCTCCCCCAAGGCAGGAACGGCAGCAGAGCCATCCTCACAGCCATGGCAGCCGTGCCATGGGCCAGCTCTAGAGGATCCCTGCAGCCAGAGACTCACTGTGTCCCACGCTGGGAAGGTTTCTCCAGGAATGAGTTCAGAGCTGCCCTCCCAGCTGCTTTAGCCAGCTCTCTGCTCACTCCTCCCAGGTACCTGCAGGCAGTGCCTTCAGCCCTGCTGGGCTGGCAGAGGAGCTGCTCCTCAGCAGAGCTGCCTCTTTGAAGCTCTCCTTGGATGCCAGGAGCTTGAGAGTTCCCTCTGTGCCAGGAGCCCAGCCCAGCTCAGCAGCACAGCAGCAGCACAGGGACTTTAATGACCCTCTCGGGGCTTTGGTGTTGTTCACATCAGACTCAGTCCCTCAGAGCATCTTCAAAAAACTTCTCAAGAACTCAAAGTCAGATTCAAAGTCCAAAGTTTCTTTAACTTTTAATGGGTCCCAGTGAGGGACACGACTCACGTGAAAGTGTCCCCAGGTTCCAGTGGGAGCAGAACTCTGGAGGCAGCGATGGCAGGTGGGGACAAGCAAGGGAAAGGTGTCTCTGGTGCTGAGCAAAGCTGGCTGTGTTCCATGAGTGCAAAGGGCCAAGGCCTGAGCCCCAGCCCCTGGCAAGGCAGATCCTGTCCCTCCCTCAGTGCTCAGGGCTCTTGCCGGGGCACTGGGATGTGGGGATGGGCAGTGCCCAGGGCAGCACCATGGGGCGGCCCCTGCCAGGCTGCTGGGCAGGGACAAGGAGGCCCTGAGGCCCCAGGGCTGCAGGGGTCACTTGTCCCCTCCTGGCCTCAGGGCCAGGGCCAGCAGCCGTGGCCAAAGGGCTGCACAAGTTGGCTCTGTCAGGGCCTTGCAGCTGCTGCCCATCCCTCTGCCCTCTGCAGCCCAGGCTGTCCCACGGTGTCCCTGCCCTGCGCCTCTGTCCCTGCAGGCTGTCCTCATCCCCCCAGCTGCCCCACCTGGCTGGCCCCTTCCTTTGCTGGCAGCTCTGCGTCCTGCCTGCCTCTGCCTGGGCACACAAAGCCTTGGGCTGCTCCAGACTCCTTCTGGGGGACGTGTTGCAGCCCAGCCCTGCCTGGGAGGGAAATTCCTTTCTCCTGGTGTCCACTCTGGGCCTCCTCAGCTGCCCTGTCACAAAGGCCCCTCGGTTCCTTGGGGCCAGCAGTGCCACAGTGGCCCCTTGGTTCCATGGAACGCCACAGGGTCACAATGGTCCCCTTGGTGCCACCAGCCCTGCAGGGTCACAACGGCCCCTGGGTTCCACGAGGCCACGCAGGGTCACAGTGGTCTCCAGAGGAAGGGCAGCACCGAGCCCCAGGGATTCAGGGGCAGAGGAGACACAGCCACCAGAGGCCAAGGCCAGCCACATCTGTCTGTCCTGGCAGGTTTGTCTGGGAGCAGCCCTTGGATATTGGGAATTCAGGAGGTGGAATCCCAATTTTGTGCCTGGACAAGCAGGACGAGTCTTTTCCATAAAAAGGAAGCACAAAGCCCCAGCGTTGGTGTGACCCAGCCCACCGCAGGGCTGGGGCTCCGTGATGCCAATCAGTCCCAGCCCCTCCCCTGGATCGAGTTCCCCGAAGAGTCAGACTCAGGGGGCGGCTCAGAAGCCTAAGCTGCACCCCCTGGGCGGTGCCCGGCTCCAAGCCGCCTCCCCCGGTTCGGGAAAATTCTCGGTTACTCGGTTGTTCATTGGTTCTCTGTTATAACTCCCGCCTCTCGGTTTCTCTCAGTGGTTCTTGTTAAATTGTATCCTCCCCCTGGCTTCTAACTCATTGGTTGTTTTCCCCTTTCCCCAGGGTTTTCAAATTGCCTCTAAAACTGAGGACGAGCCCCGGGCAGAGCCGTCCTAGTCCCATCCCATCGATCCGATCAATCCCATCACATTAAACCTGCTGGAAGCCAGACCTGAACAGCCTCTCTCTTCCTTTGTCTCCGAGCTAACGTGAGCCGATCCATCGGCTCCTGCTGTGTTCCCTCTGCCGAGAAGCCAGCTAGCTAGCCCAGCCAGCAGCTCTTCTCCTGATGCCGAAGTCGCTTCAGCGACACGCAGAAGTAACGCAGCTGGACTGACTCTGACCTGGGGCACGCCAGAGTTGGTGCCTCAAGCACCCAAACACTGCGTTACGCCAGTGTTTGGAAGGTGGGTGAGATCTGGCCCTCAGGAGGCCAAGCCAGCCAGACTTGATGGTAATGGCA